>NC_137975.1:75628054-75875554 GCF_963924665.1 Micromys minutus | reverse complement strand
AGTTTGTCACCCTGAAACTAAAGTTTCATTATGTTCCTTAAATAATTTTATTCATTTTCTTCCCATTTAGAAATAGCAAATATATGTCATTTTAATGTATTTATTTTTGTTTGGGCCACCTTGAGCTTTGAACTGAGAAAGCATCTATCAGGTTGGAGAGATGGCTTGGTCCTTAAAGGTTAGGGTCACAAGCAAAACATGAGAGACAGCATCTGTATATTCCCCTCTGTTAGTGATACTAACAAGAAAAGTATTCAAGGTACCCGAAACCTTCAGCCAAAAGAAAAATCAAGTGATTTGTAATAAGCTAATTAAACTTTTTATGAGTATTTTTATTAATTTTGGGAACAGGATTTTGATATAGAGTCCTGGTTTGTCTGACATTCACTACTGTAGAAAAAAAACAGCCTCAAAATTGCAGAAAGCTCCTATCTGTGCCTTTTCAGTGCTGGGATTATAGGCATACAGCACGTTCAGTGCTGCATCTACCTGAACTGCATTGCATGAGGCAGGAAAAATGGTGGTCAGGTTATTTTGTTGTGGTGATGGGCTCCAGTGTCTCCAGTGTTTTTGAGTGAAGCCAGACATCTCCTGCCAAGCTGCCTTCAATTGTGTCTAACTTATTTCTAATTCTTCAGTAATTTAATACATTCACTAAACTAATATTTAACCTCCTGATGAAATCCCTTCTATTTGATTTAACCAGATATTTCAGCTTGCAAAACAAATAGGCTGAAGCAATAACAACCAAACCTCTAGTTAAGTCTATCACGAACCTCTGGTTATATGAGACTGTACATATTTAAATAGTTATATATTTAAATAAATAAACACTTAAGAACTGAACATTTGCTGACAGCATTTAGCCACATCTCTATAATATTAGTACATGCTTTATTTTATGCATGGAATTTCATGTTTTTTTAAAATTTTGTCATCCTAGATATAATAAAGTATTTTTTCTCAGTTTTACAAACAAGATTCATACAAACTGTTGAAAAGTTACACAGCAAGGAAAATTTAGAAATGCAAAGCTATCTCTGATTTTAAACTGATTTTTCCAATATAAGTACCCCATGTATTGAAACACTTGACTAAAGGAATACATTGCTCAATTTCTTAATCCTAACTTGAGGTAACTGTGGTATTTCTTCTAGAGTTAATATTTATACAGGTTGCAATATTGAACTGTGGTTTACAGACTAATGTTATTATTTTGCTCATGATATGAAGCATATTGTAATAGCATAAATGTTTAACATTAGTGTTGACAAGTTAAGAAAGGCAGCGCGAAGCTGGTGGTTTTCACATTTCTTTCATTTACATTCTTACCCATGTTCTTTTCAGGGAACACTTACCAACACACCTAATTAAGCATCCTTCACCACTCTAGAAGGTCAGGAAGCACTGTCATGTTTTCTTAGCAGGTCTTCCAGTATTGCAAAGACCTTGTTTGGTTACAGCCTTTGGATAGGACTATTTCATTGATTTCGTACAGATGTTGACAAATATCTGACATTTCAGATCCAGTTTTAATCTGGACTCTTTATCTATTCTATAATTAGTGTTATTTGGAAATTGCAGCCATGTGGATAAAAAGAGAGACCTCAAGAAAGCTAAGGAATGTTCCTTCCCTGCCCTGTGAGAACGGCAATGACATGGGTAAAAGCTTGGTTATTTGTTTCCCAGACACTGCCTTGCATAGTATGGCCATTGTTGTTCAAGCATCAGACAATCCCAACTTCATGAGAGATTCTGGGTGTACTTTTCAATTAAATATAATAGAATCACTTATTCATAAATAAAAACATATTGCATAATATCTTCATGTTTCTGTGAGTGTATATGTAAGGTTGCAGAAATCTCAAACCATTTGTGCTCTGTTAGCAAGAACATATTTCCTCTTTTAGGCCCTGAGCAACTTACCATTTTCTAATGAATTTATATTGGAAGTTCACCCATTTACTGGCAAGGGTTATTTCAGTTATTGGGTAATGAGCAAGAAAAGTACAGTGCCCAAAAGTATCAGTGCTTCTGATATAGTAGCAGAAAGTCCAATCCAGCAACACACAAATGTAAGGTGGTCCTCACAAATCTATTGCCATGTCCCAGGAAGGACACTTGGCATGTGGAGAGGACTGAGTTGTGAAAAATGTACGCACCACTGATGTCAGCACTTATTCCTGAAAGCAGGAGGACCAGGAGGCTAGTCAGTTACATCATTCAAGACCAGCATGTGGTACAGAAGACCCTGTTTCAAGTGCAAACAAACAAAACCAACAGTCACAGTGAAAGATGATGACTGTAGTGGGAAGCCGATCAAAGAAAGGAGTCAGTGAATGGCTTCTCTTAGAGCACAATATTGATAGACAAACCTGTTCTGGAATAAACCAAGTAAGAATGCTAAGCAGCACATTTCCAGACAGTCATAATGCACCTCGGCATCTTTTAAGCATCTGTTATTATTATTGGAAAATGGCAGACGGAGAGGGCAGTGCCACTCAAGGGCTGAACGTGAACCACAGTTAGTGGCTCGGGTATTGTCATAGGTTCACAGAATGCTGATGAGAAAGGTGAGGGGATGAAATTGATGTCTTTATAGAGACATGGGTGCAAGGATTCCTAGACTTTGCACTAGTACTGATAAAGCAATACTGGATGAGAATGACAAAATTGGAGTGACGGAGAGAGGACAGGGCCAGGGAGGGGAAGAAATAGGCATTGAGAGAGTCAACTTTCATAAGTAAAGTGAATTCTGGACGAAGCTTCATGAGTACATATGAATATATGCTGCACAAAAGAACTAAGATGTAAAATTATCTCCTACATTCTCTCATCCTGAGTGAGGTCACTTTTTCATAATCAATCCCATGAAAGCATTTACATACACACCAATAAAAGACATCTAACATATCAAATGCACCTTTCCCAGTATTTTTTTTTGCTCATTGTAGAAATATCTTAAATAGTACCTTATAAAATTCTTGCATTTAAAAATTGGTATAGGGTGATTTATTATGTGAGTGGGCTGTAGTTTATTCATCATCTTCTATGGGATAAATGTGTGTGGGGGGATTAGGTAAACAGACATGAGTAGTTATAGTCACAAGCAATGCAGTTTTAAGTACTCTCAATATAAACTTTGTTTCTTCATTATTCATATGCAATGGAGGAACTTATGGGCAAATAATTCTATATTGCTTTCTAAAAGAGATATGTAAATTTCAATATTATAACGAATATATTAGAAAAAAATTCTCTCTGTGTCTGGACCAACAGTAACTATGCTTTGCATCTCCCTGGCCATCCACTTCTTTCTTGTATTTGGAAGGTCTTACATAAAAGCCTTTGTCTACAAAACATGTCAAAGCCAGAGTTTCCATGAGAAACCAGCAGAGTGGACCCTACATAGGGCAAAGCATCTGCTTTGAGAAGATCGGCACAGTTTTACCTATATTTGGAGAAAGAATTGTGAAAAAAAAAAAAACTGGCAAAAGCAGTGTCTTAGTCAGGATTTGTAATCCTGCATAAAACACCATGATCAAGCGGCAAGTTGGAAAGGAAAGGATTTATTCAGCTTATATTTCTACATTGCTGTTCATCATCAAAGGAAGTCAGGACTGGAAGTCACACAGAGCAGAACTTGGACGCAAGAGCTGATGTAGAGGCCATACAGGAGTGTTGCTCACTGGATTGCTTCCCCTGGCTTACTCAACGTGCTGTCTTATAGAACCCAGGTGCAATAGTTTGTATTTGCTGGGCCCAGGGAGTGGATTAGAAGGTGTGGCCCTGCTGCAGTAGGTGTATCACAGTGGGTGTGGGCTATTAAACCCTCATCCTAGCAGCCTTCAGATAAAGATATAAAATTCTCATCTCCTCCAGTACCATGCCTGTCTGAATGTTCCCATTTTGATGATAATAAACTGAACCTCTGAACCTGTAATTCAGCCCTAATTAAATGTTGTCCTTATAAGGACATTAATTGCCTTGATCATGGTGTCTGTTCATAGCAGTAAAACTCTAAGACACCAGGTCTACCACACAAGGGATGGCACCACCCACAATGGGCTGGGCCCACTCTTCTTGATCACTAACTGAGAAAATGCCTTACAGCTGAAGGCATTACTCATGGAGGCATTTCCTAAAGGAAGGCTCCTTTCTCTGTGATTACTCCACTTTGTGTCAAGTTGACTCACAAAACCAGCCAGTACAACTCGCCCCTTGTCAACTTGACACACAAACACATTACTATTAAGCCTCAATCCTTACTTTCTTATTCATATCCAAGATCTTAATAACTTTAAAATCTCCACAGTCTTTACAAATGCTTACATATTAAAATTTCAATCCCTTTAAAATATTCAATCTCTTTTGAAATTCAAAGTCTTTTTACAATTTAAAGTCTCTTAACTTTGGGATCCACTAAAATACTTATTTACTTTTAGAGGGAAAAATATCAGGGCACAGTTACTGTCAAAAGCAAAATCAAATTCTAACCTTCCAGTATCTGGGATCCACTCATGATCTTCTGGGGTCCTCCAATGGCTTGGGTTATTTCTCCAGCTCTGCCCTTTGTAGCACACACCTTGTCTTCTAGGCTCCAGCTGCATGTAACTCACTGCTGTTCTTGGTGGTGATCTCATGGTAGTGATAGCTCCAAAACAGTGTTGTTTTCTACTGCAACTAGACTGAACTTTGACAAATAGCCCCTCATAGGCACTTTTCATGATGCTAAGCCTCAAATTTTCTGTATGACCCCTTCATTCCTGGGCCTTCAATTGCCACTGAGGCTGCCCCTTCACTAATGGCCTCCCTTAGCCTCTCACAGTGCCAAGTATCACCTGCTTGCTTCATGCTTCAAAATCAGTACCACCCAGTGACTCTTATACATTATCAAGTATGGCTGCCAACATAAGTTACAACCCTGGCTGTCTCAGGAATGCAGCTTCTCTGGCTCTCGGGGAATATTTCCCAGATTTCACTTTAATGATGCTGGTCTCTTCTTAATCACCACTAATTTCTTAGTTCCAGCTGACCAGCATCAATAGTCCCAGTAATGCTGTTTTTTGTTTTAATGTTCGTTTGTCTGTTTGATTTTAGTAGTTTTAGTATCTTGTTAATCACAGCTGATTCATCATCCCCAGCTAACCAAAACCACAAAATCTTCACGATCAAAACAGCAATGACCCTGATAAAAGTCCTTAATCTTCCCTCTGAAATTTCACAAGCCATGTCTCCTTCTTTTTGCACAGTCCTGCAAAACATCTCACCAAGCTCTTAACATCCCAATGGCTCTTCTAGCTCAAAGTTCCGAAGTTCTTCCACAATCCTCCCAAAACCATGGTCATGGGAATATTCCACTCCCAGAAGTAGTTTGTCTAAGTCAGGATTTGTTTTCCTGCACAAAACACTGTGACCAAGAAGCAATTTGTGGAGGAATGGGTTTGTTCAGTTTATATTTTCACATTGCTGTTAATAATCAAAGAAAGTCAGGACAGAAACTCACACAGGGCAAGGATTTAGAGGCAGGAGATGATGCACAGGCCATGTAGAGGCATTGCTTACTGGTTTGCTTCCCCTGGCTTGCTCAGCCTGCTTTCTTATAGAACCCAGGTCTACGAACCCAGGGATGGCACCACCCACAATGGGCTGGGCCAGGGATGGCTCCACCCACAATGGGCTGGGCCCTCCCCCCTTGATCACTGGTTGAGAAGATGCCTTACAGCTGGATCTCATGGAGGCATGTTCTCAAGGAAGGCTTTTTTTCTCAGTCATAGCTCCAGCTTATGTCAATTTGACATACAAAACCAGCTAGTACAAGCTGATTCTGGCTTTGGAGATGCTTAGATTAAAATGGGCATTTCATGGCCAAGTAATCATATCCATTACTGATGTAGATGCTTGGACCTTAGTTCTCCAAGGAAATTTCTATCTGAGATTTGATATTGTCGAAGCTATGTGACAGATATTTCAGTCTGGCATCCATGAGGCTAAGGGTTCCACCCAGCACTGAATAAGCTGAATGTGGTAGCCCATGCTTATAATCACAGAATTTGGGAGGTAAAGACACAGAGAATTGAGAAACTCAAAATCATCCTTTTGTATTGTGAATTCCAGCTGAAACTGAGACACATAGTACCCTGTCTTCAAACAAAAACCAAGAATTCTGTTCAATAAGAGAGCGTAATGAGACAGATTTCCAGCCTGAATCTCAAGAAGCAAGTCATGAAGGAGAACCCGAGGAACAGATGTAAGAGACACCTGAGAGACAGCAGTACACAGCAGGTTTCCATTCAGAGACATTTGCTTCACTTTCTTTTAGAACTTTCTCTGAACAGATGTAGCAAAGGCCTGCACAGCTCTGAGTCAGGTAGGGGATGTAAACTGATGTCTATGTAGTAGTGGGAAACTGTGAGACCAAGAGCACTTCAGAGGCCAATGCGCTTATCTTGTCCTCCAAGGGAAAACTTTCACAGAGAAGGAAAACCCAAACTACTGAGAGCTTTATCCTGTTCCACGGAAAATTTGGAGCATTATATTGTAACGTGACTACATTTACCCTTTAGGCTTTGCTTCAACACAACATAAAGAATTCTTTTCAATGTACTTGGTTCTTCTTGGCCCCTGAGTGTTAGACAACACAAATTTAGAGCCTGAAATTTTTAATAAGGATGCTGAAAGAGGATATGGATGAGTATGAGGCATCTTCAAGTCAAATGTCTAAAGAAAGACTTGGGCAGTGATTAAGCACTACAAGAGATCAAGCAGAACAATTTTAGACCCTTTCCTCATCAAAACAGCTCTGCTGCAGCAAGACACTGAGTTGCTCTAGTCACCATGCTACTCAAAGTAGCTCAACAAAAATGAGAGATGTGAGATTTGGCCACAAGAAACATTCCATCCATAACACATTAATTAAAAAGAACAGAACCTGTTAAAACCAAAAATACCTCAAACAAGAACTGAGACCTCTCTTCTGTTAACGTGAGCTTACAAGGGATATAGCATATGAACCAGGCATCAGAACTGAGCTTTGAGAGAGGGTTACATCAGGTGAATTTGCTTGTGGAACTTGGCCTAGCAGGACATGAACTAAACTGTAGAAGTGAATTGTGGGAGAGTCAAAGCACGTGAAAGGTGAGTTTGGGGGGTGTCACAGTATGTTAAAGTCTGTGCAAGTGAGCTTTAGGGAGGTTACCACATGGGTGTTACTGGAATTGCTTTAAAGCTAGAAGATGGGGTAGCGTGTAGGGTATAGTGAGGCAGATGGAATGTTATCGGGATGTGTGCATGTCTGGCTTTTTCACGTCTTCCTCCATGACTGGACTATAAAGTACATAGTCATCTGTATTTTCCCAGGGTTTCTGGCCCAGAAAATTGAGCATAAGCTAAAGGAAGCAGAATTTATGTCCAAGCTGTTCCCTAATATATCGACTATGTTTTCAAAACAAGTGTTATGGCAGAACTGGCCACACCATAAATCTATCTGTTGCAGATAGCAGAAATGTCAGCAAAGCCATCAGTGACAGGATGATTCAAATGCACTTTACCAGCCAATCAGACTAGCATACTCAAGAAACATTCTATTTTTCCCTCTGAAACCCTGATTCACGGAGACCGATGAGTAACCAATTTCCCCTTTGGTAACAGGATAACAGAGCAGAATTTTGAGCCATTATGCAGATGTGCCAAGGCAACTGAAGTATCTATATTCAAATGTATTTGGCCACTTTAAGGTTGAAACTGGACTGGTTCAAATTTGGTCTCATCATTCCTTTCCCTGTGCTTGCTTTCTCCAAGGGGAACGGACAAAGAAGCCTAGACAAGATTTGGTCAGTTACAGAGAAGGATGAACAGTGTTACTCATTTAGCATGAAGGGATGGCAGTCGGTCGGGACATTGCTTCTTCATTTCTACCGACAGCAAGTTTGATAAGAAATGTACAGATACATGACTTGAGTCCCACAGTCGATGTCTATGATAGGTTACATTTGCAGAGGTGACTGCCTTTCCAGCTTGGTTGTGTATTTTCCCATCAGTTCAAATAGGAGGAGGAATACACAGGTCAGGGTTCTTTCTTGTGGTGCCCGGTCAGTACCGTAGTGGATGGTGGCTTTCTGGAAGCCATGGTTTGTTGGAAGAAGGAAGTATATCCAAGTCATAGAATTCAGGATAGAATTCAGCCCCATAGCCTTGTCTCAGTGAACATGGATATGAGAAAAGAAGTAACAACTTTGGACAGCAAAGTGGGAGACTATCTTAAGAAACAACAGTACACAGAAAATATTTGATTTACTCTTTTGATTTTTTTTGATTTTTTTAAATAACTAAATTAGACCAATTATTTTTTGGTGCTGAGGATTGAACATCAGACTTGTCTATGCCAGGGTTGTATTGAACTACTGAGCTCTCTGCACAGAGGCCTCTGTTGTTGTTTGGGTTTTGAGATAGCCTCACTAAACTCCACAGGTTGGTCTTAAAGTTCCTCCACAGCTGATATAAAACATGAATTTATCATCTCTCTGCCTCAGTTTCTGAAGCACCTGGCATTATAGATCTGCATTACTGGCCCAAGCTACATTTATATTAACTGATAAATGAAAGCACAAAATTTGTACATGTCTAGGGGCTGCCATGTGCCACTTTGATATTGTTTGCACTGCACACAAGATTGCCGACATCATAGACTTTACCATAAACAGTACATGTACATATGAGCCCACACCTGGTCTTTCTTCAATACAGACAAACAAGACAGGCAAAGGAGTCAGATGATGTGCACGATTCTACCCTCCTGATTAATCATCCGATGGAGGAAAAAGAGGAAGACATCTATGTTGGGGTCAGAGAAAAGCTTTCCCTGCTCCCGATCAGTAGACCTGCCATTTTGAACTTACACTGGACTTTGTAACATCCTAAAATGAACTGCTTGGCTTTCACTGTTCTCAGCCTCAGATGCTCTTATTATGAAGCAAGGTTTCATATTTAAACAAGTATTTGCAGATCCTCCCCCCATGTCTTTTGACTCATAACTTCCAGCTTCTGGTAATACCATCTTACCCATCTAACTCATGTCTAGTGTGGTGCTAATTTTATTTAACAGTGATTCCGAGTTCCATGAATGTGGGCAATGATGGATCTCATTCTTTTGTGGGCGAAGAGTACTCAGTGGTGTTTATGTGACACATTAGCTTTAGCCACTAATTGGTCTACAGAGGAGGGAAATGAACCAAGTACATTGATGAGCTCTGTACTCCCAAGTCTACTTTCCACAAAAAGGAGACATTATGAACAGGAATAGGCCAGAAATCATGGTGATGAAGTGATGTGGTGAAGAGCAGGGAGCTGTGTCAGTTTCAGTGTCGTGCGTACCCACAGAGTGAAGATCACACATGCATCAGCGAACTATCTGGATGGTGGATGCCTCTGACAGTGGCTTTGTTGACTGTGGATGTGAGATCATGTGGTTGTTGCTATGCGAAGCCTCACCATCTCTAGATCTTTGTATGGAGGAGTGGCCAAAAGGCTGCTTTGTCACAAGTTCAGTTCTCTACTAAGATCAGAAGAGGAGCCAGCACTTGCTGCATACTGTGAGCTGCTCATGTTGAAGTTTTGCCACTGAAGTTCTGAATACACAGCTTTGATGTGAGTGAGATAAGCTCTACTTTACCAAATTCAGGACATGCTGAGTGTAGGCTACATCTATTTTATAAATATTTGATAGTTTTATACATGACTGTACTGTGTTTGTATCATTCTCTCCTCCCTTTTCCTCTCTAGCTCCTCTCATGGTCCCCTGCCACATTCATGACCTATCACACACACACACACACACACACACACACACACACACACACACATAAATTTAGTGTTCTTCCTATCTCTGTATGTATTTAGAACTGACAAACTGGGAATGAATGACCTATCCGAAGGCTTATCTCTGAAAAAGACTAATATCTCTCTGTCTGTCTCTCAGTATATGTATGTATGTATAGATAGATGTATAGATAGATAGATAGATAGATAGATAGATAGATAGATAGATGTATAGATAGATAGATGTATAGATAGATAGATAGATAGATAGATGTATAGATAGATAGATAGATAGATAGATACATAGATAGATGATAGATAGATAGATAGATAGATGTATAGATAGATGGATAGATAGATAGATAGATAGATAGATAGATAGATAGATAGATGGATAGATAGATAGATAGATAGATAGATAGATAGATAGATAGATAGATGGATAGATAGATGGATAGATAGATGATAGATAGATAGATAGATAGATGTATAGATAGATAGATAGATAGATAGATAGATAGATAGATAGATAGATGGATAGATAGATGATAGATAGATAGATAGATAGCTCCATGGATATAATAACCATTCCTCCACCTCTTCTTGAATGTTTCAGTTGTACTGAAGATGTCATGTGTCTTGTTGGGTACATTCAGCCATTTTTTTCTGCATTTTGATCAGAGAGCAACTGTATATTTCTGTTATAATTACCAACTTCTACAGAACAACAACCATAAAAACAGCAACACCAACAGCAGCAGCAGCAACAAGAAACTTCTTTGATGAGAGGTATAGACTACAACTCTCTGTGCATATGAAAATAAGTATTCAGAATTGACTTAGGAATTATACTGTCTGAGCAAAGTGGAGATGGAATTTCTTCTGTAGGGTCCATGATTCTCCAGTCTCAGGTAATTGCCAACTTCAAGGTACCAGGAACGAATTCCTTCCTACTGATTAGGTTTTAATCTAGTCAAGCAACATAAGTGCCACTATTGTGTCCTTGGCAACATTTTGCCATGTTGATCATTGTTTTGTTTTGTAGGTATCATAGCTTGGTGGAAAAAATGATATACTTTCTCTTTTGGAAGCCTACATAGCATCTTCTGATACTATGAAAGGTAGTCCTCAGACAGGAAGCTTCCAAGTGAGTTCAGCTTAATCTTCCATGTCTTGTGCCTGGTGTGGGTGTGTGTGTGTGACATCATTAATAATAAGACCTTACCTTCAAGTTGTAATAAGCAGCCAGAGACAATAGCAATTTCCTCTATTGTTTTGGGCAGAATATCATTCCCCCATTGATATTACTTGTCTGAGGCATTTTGTTAAAGTGATGGAAATTCTTGTAAAGCAATGCTGTAGGTATGGCCTTTGGCATCAGGACTGCAATGAAGAACTTGGAAGACGAACATGGTCTTGCTGATATCAAGGAAGACAAACTGAAAGGGAAGAGGACAAATCTCCAACACAGCAGAATTTTTTCCCTAGAACACTAAAAAATGCCGCTGCCAAGGACTATAATGTAACTGTAAACTCAAGCTCTTTAGTACCACAGCTGGGGCTCATCAGCAAGAGGGAGAAACTGTTTTAAATTTGGACCAGTGTGATCTGAACATCTTTAAACCCTTCATAATTAGTGTTGCAAAGATCATCCAAAGTATACTGCTTTGCTGTTCCTAATCCAGGGTACATTGTGAACTATATACTTTGAAAGGTAAATGCCTTCCTCAAATTCTGTAATAGTAGCATTAACTTCCTCTGGATTCTTCTCAGTTCCAATAAATAATGGAGGGATTGCTATGTTACCTTCAATAACCTGTCACTGGTAGCATGTAGGTTGTTGGGGAATAAGATGGGTCTAGTATGCCTGTATAGAGTGGAGTGATCTTTGCTGACCGCTCTTTAATGTATGTTGCTGGGCATAGGTACTCAATCAAATAAGAAGTGACAAAAAGTGATTCAGAAGTCAGTGGTTGGCAAGTGCTTCTGAGGCCATGAATCCTGGGCATTAAATAACCTGGGGCAGATTTGGCAAAAAATATAATGAAGACTTGTAGGTGGTTTCATCCAATTTCTACAGCAAGATTATGATTCTCTTTAGAATAAAAAATAGTGGCTCTCTCAGTGAGCTTTGCATTTTGGGACAAAACTGCAATCTCAATTACTGACTTGTAAAATATGACTCTAATTCTTGAACAAGGGTTCTGATTGGGGAAGATATGCATTTTGGGTTCCACAAAGAGCTGCCATTATGAAATCTGTCCCTTCACAGTTGAGGCTGCAAGAGGATTTCAGGTGAAAGATTTCCCTGTTGTCCTTCCTGGATGATCTGAGATTGAAGTGATAATAATATGATGACCCTGGAAGAAACTTAATATATTAAAGTAAGAAAAAGTCCTAGCTTACAAACCCAACTCAAACACCCATCCTGAAGTTATTTATAGTTCTAAAGCAGTTAGTGTAAAATAGTTGAATTGCCTCTGAGAGTCCAATGAGGACTGTTTGTTTTATATACCAAGTTCAATGTTTCCTTGGATCCAAGGTAAAAATAAGCAAATAAATGTATAGATAGATAGATAGATAGATAGATAGATAGATAGATAGATGATAGATAGATAGATAGATACTGACAGTCTTTTGTATTACTGTTCTAATGGATTATGTTTTATATGTTATATGCATTTGTAATATGTATAATCATATAATATAAAAAGGAAACTCAAATATAAACAGAAAGATCAACTACCTGAGTGCTGTAAAACACCCCCAAATTTCAAACAGTAGAGGATCTGAGAGAATATAGGTTAGTTCAGTGAATATGAGAATTATGCATTCATGAGGAAATTATTTATAATGTTCAGAACCCATATAAAAACTCAGACATACATGAACATATCTAGAACCCCAACACTAAGGGCTAGAAGCAGGCATATCCAGCATATGGCTGACTAGCCAGCTTTGAAGTTCCATCCCACTGAGAGTCTGTCTTAGACAAATAAATAGAAAGCAACTGAGGAAGGGAATCTTCTCCTTGAGCCTCTTCTCTCCAGTGCATACCATATATATCCACACATACACATGCACATATGCACAGTTTACCAAAGGAAAATAAAGACCTTCACACAATGGGCTGGAAAGCTTAAAAAACAAAGTCAAATATAAAAAAGTGTGAATGGGATGAGAACCATATCTGGGGCCTTTGAAATGGCTGTTTGGATGGACTTAATTGTGTAGGCTTGATAGAGAAATTATGTTATTAGAGTTTGGTTCTGAGCCTTCAAATCATTCATGCCATGTCAAGTGAGATCTCTCTGCTTGTTTGAGGTTCAAGATTTGAACTCTCACCACCAGCAATATTAGCTCCTAGCTGCTCTGATATTTTTTCTTTAATCATCTAAAACTACAAGCCCAAACAAATTGTTCTTTCTGTGAGATGCCTTGGTCAAAATATTTCATTAAAGATAGAAATTAGCAAGTGTTGACCTGACAATTTACATGATTTGATATGCAATTTTCCCTATACAATGTCAAGTGAAGTTTTTGATCTTTCATTATTTTTCATGAATTTCTATTGAATAGTTTTTGATGTAGATAATATTAAATGCACTTTTGGAACTTGTATGACATAGTTTGCATAAGTCAAAAAAAAGTTATAAAATGAACTCCAGAACATTTTAAATGAATATGTGAGCCACAGGCAAGTCATGTGACTATGAGATAAAACAATTGCTGGTGATGAGGCCTTGTTGGTACCATTTCAAACTGAATTCTGGTAAATATACGTTAGTGAATAAGACATTCATTCTCTGTTGTAGCTGTTTAAGCAATAGAATCTGCACTGAATAATCTGAATTGAACGTGCCCTTCAATGTTCAGGGTGGGGAATTTTTTCCATGGGTCACAGGGAAAGTCAAGGGTTTAATAGGAAATGTATCTGAGCTCTCCTTAGCAACAGTCTAATTTTATATCCTTCAAAATGCACTGCCACAATCACATTCTCCTGAGAGGAATGGGGTTATTTCTATCTTGAGTTCCTGTTTCTAGATTCCAGTTTTGCTGGCGTTCTATATTCAGTGCACAAAAGTAGGACACCTTCTGCAAAAAGAAAGAGTAGCTCTTGTTCCTAAGAGCTTATCACCCAGAGGCACTAGTAATTTGAAAAGTTGAGTAGCTATACAGCAGCAAATGACAGAAAACTAGTCAGTATTTTTAGACTGAGAACATAATTTCCCCAGAGAGAAAAAGATTAGTAAATTAAAACTGGAAACCCAAGTTTTAAAGGGGGTAATTTCAGGATGAAAGACATTATTTGAGATGGAGAGTGCTTAAGGAAACAGAATTGATACCCCTTTCTTGGGCTTTCTATTTTGAGGGAGATGCAAATGGTGATTTACTCATTTCAGATAAGGTACTGATGATAGACCAAGGTAATGATAACATAAAAGTCCAACTTGGTGAACCAATGATTTCATTAGGATTATTCATGAGAATGTGGATGAGGGGTTACCTACAGGAACAAGAATGGTTCAAAGTCAGTTATTCATCCCAGCATGGCGCAACAGCTCATAAAAACATGAAACGTGGAACTCTTTTCATGATCTCTAGGTAGCTCAACAGAGTGCAAATTCTTCCTTCCTCTGCAGTCCTTATTGCTTATATAACCTTGCAGAGACAGGGTTGCACATATAGTAAGTTTCTGGGAATTCCTGAGATTTCCATGTTGTTTACTTTCAGCATCATAACCTACCTCTCTTTAGAAATTTAAACTTCCTGAGTCTTAAAACAGCTCATGAGCTCTCGCCTCCAGGATGGAATATTTCACCTAGAAGTCCAATGATGTACAGCAATAACACACCCGGAGAGGGTTTCATGGCTACCATGCCCAGGCCTGACATTAATATTTACCATAAGAACATTTCATATCTGGGCCCTAACATGCTGATATATTTTCATGAGAAGAAAAGCTGGTTAATATCATGGCTTTATTTTGTAATCCTGACTGCTAGAAAGCACAGTGAGAGTGACAGTGTATGTTAATATTCAGGTCATGCAAGTAGATTTGTATCATTTCTTAGTTTCAAAATTCCATAGCCTTCATTATTTTTAAACTAGCTTCTAAAACGCTTTGAGGTGCATAAGGAAGGTTACTGTTTTGACTAAACAGACACTGAGATTTTCCACTGGCCGCTGAAGTCCAAGCTAAAAAGCTGAAACTTGAATCCTTTGTCTACTTTACCCAACTGATCACATACTCATACTCACTCTGGTGGTTCCTGTCGACTTCTCAGTACCACAAGGGCCACAATGGCTTCTCATTAGCCATCAGGAGTTTTACACACTTCCTCCCTCCTACACATGTTTATCATTTCCTCAGTTTTGATGTTCTGATATATTTGTCCTTTTTAGATGGCTATAATTCTTTAAATATCTTTCTATTACATTTTAATTTTTATTTAATATATGGTCATATTTTATGTCTTTGTGGTATTTGTGGTTATGTGATAATTGGTTTTTAATCTTTCTGTCTCCTTTGTCTTCCTCTGTGTCTCTCTCTGTCTCTGTCTTTCTCTTCCCCCCTTTATGTGTGTGTGTGTGTGTGTGTGTGTGTGTGTGTGTGTGTGTGTGTGTGTGTTATGTTTGCCAGTTCCCTTGGAGGCCAGATGTTGATGTTAGATTCCATGAAGCTGAAGTTACAGTCAGTTTTGAGCCAGTGGACTGGGTGCTAGGAACCTAATTCCTATCTCTGTGAGTGCATCATGTGCTCGTAACCACTGAGGTATCTCCCCAGTCCTGGTGGTTGTCTTTCTAATGTCTGAATTCTACTGAAACTAACATTGTTTTATACTCTCCACTGTTAGATTCTATAGTTGCTTTGGTCACTATTGTTTTTTTTCATTTTCAGCAGCTTAGATAAGTTTCATAAATAGAATTTTTATATTATTTCCTTATGATACCTTTCTAGGATTTGAATTTTAATAGCACAAAGAGATATTTGTAATTTTATGGCTTTTATATCCATTGTCAAATGTCTCTTCAAATGTTTAAAATCAATTCCCATTGCTAACAGTGATCTAGGAAGAAGGAAGCTCATTGTTCATTCTGCCTTCCTTCTAGAAACTAATAAGACAAAACATAAACTTAATTCACTAAGCAAACATTAATTCAAAAGTAACAATACTCTGCAATTTTTCAACCTGGAAATGCAAAGACAAATAAAGAGGCAATTAAGCTTATACTCAAAGAATTAAGACTAATTTTCCTTCAAATAACTTCAGAATCTCAGGAGCCAGAAACACGTGAAATGAGAGCACATATGTATCGCTAGACAGGCTTTTTAAAAAGGATTTGAGTGGTGAAAGCTCCTGGGCTCTATGTGGCTGCATGTAAAATATGTCATTCTGACTCAGCTGTCAATGCCTTTGTGAAAAGGTCACATTTATCTTTTCCTGATGTCCTACAAACCATATTCATAAGCTTTTTAATGTTTCCCAGATAAGACCACCGATTTGGGACCTAAGCCATCTTTCTTTACACACTTTCAGGTAAAAGAAAAAGTCATTATTTTTTTTCTGATGCACCAGAAATCATGTTTTGATAGAAACAAAACAAAACACTAAAGCAAAATCACAACTTTCTGTTGCTTCAGACTGTCTAAGCCACTAAATAAGCAAGTTAGCTAGAAACCTAACAAAGTGCTTTGAAATACTTTGTCCATTTCACACTCTGCTTCTAAGGCTGTTTCTGCTTCCAGCACACAGGCCTCTCAGCTTGTTCTCACATCTACCCTATCATCTTGCTCACCAATAGATGCAGATTCCAGGTCCAGCTCTCAGCACCACACCTTGTGGTCCATCTTTAGGGCTAAGGATGCAGTTCAGGAGTTATGCACAAGGCTATGAGCATAATCCTCTGTGTTCTGTTTAGTTGCCAGTTCCAGCCTTGGCAGGTGAAGGTAGAGGAAAGAGGCCAACAAGCTTAAGGTATATTGGGAGTTTGAAGCCAGCGAGTTATATATGAAACACAAGAGCTCTGTCTCTTATTATCCGGGCAAAACTGATGGTCCTCCTTGTAGAATGTTAGTAGTACACAATTCACACTCTTACTGGGACTTCTTTAAATTGTCCCCTACATTTATGTCTATCTCCTTTTGTTACATACCTCCACTATGCAGTTAATTGTGACAGATGACAAAAGTTTGTGTCACCCTTCACTTACCATTAGTGTGTCAGAAGCACAGGTTTAAAGTCAGTGAAAAGCCAAAAGAGTTCGAAATTTGAAACTGCATAGTGCTATAGAAAAAAAGAAACGGGAGAACTATAATGTTTGGACAATCTGACCTGAAAGATTTAGATACAGAAACTGTGCATATATTGAGGGGGCTCCAAACACCAAGGAGAAAAAGGACAGCAAAGGCTCCTACTGGGCAGTAGTGCTGGGCAGAAGACTTACAAGTCCTCGGATAAAGCTTGAGACAGTAGGGAAGGGGAGAGAAGCTAGTAAACGAGAACAAAGAACTAGTAAATTGAGAACACACACCCAGCAACAAGAACTGAAAATTGGTACAGATACACAATATAAATAAAATTCGGAATTGTATAACTGGACTGATTTATAAATCAATTAAATATGTATTTTAATTATACTATCTGATTGAATCTTTTATGTCAGGAAATAGATCACGCCTATCACACTGTAAAGTCCTTTACAGATGCCTTGTGGGAAATTCATAAACTCCCCTTCTGTACATATAAGCACTAAAAGGCTATCTGGGGCTAGTTTACTTACTTTTACTAGACCCTCACATATATGGTATGCATTTTATATTGATATTCAACATGCATTTATACACATATGTTTATATATGTATTACTCAACATGCACACACCATCTATTCAAAGCACACCATTTACTCTCTTGTGCCTTTTACTGTTGTACTTTTTATTGCTCACTAACGTACAGTGTCTGAGTTCTTAACCTTGTTTTATTATTCAGCGGGTTATTTTAGTCATTTCTAGTTGGGAAATACTATAGGTAAAGCAGCTGTCAGTATTTACATATCCACCTTATTTTGTTGTTCTTGGATAAAGGTGTAGGGAGAGAATTGCTGTTTCCTGCTAAGAAAATGTCTTTCAGCGTATGCTGGGGCCCCAGTATCAACACATGCTTGATCAAGCTGCCCTGCCTCTGAGCCAGACACTATCAGCACTGCGGGTCTTTTCCCCTTCACCCTGCCTGTGGCTGCCTGTTGATGCTCATGCTGATCACATGATACTGAACACTTGTCTCCTGTTTTCTGAGTAGTTGCTGCTTTTATGAAGAGTTTCCTTTTTCTTATTGAATCCTTTGCTTTTCCGTTATTGGACTGTGAGTGTTCCTTGTCAGGATTATATGTCAGGCATGTTCTCTCCAGATCTGTTGTTTGTTTTGTCTTTTCCTTTGGTTTGTTTGTTTGTTTTTAAATTTTCTTTGTGTGTTTTTCAGGACACTCCATTTTCATGGTTTCATTGAGAGATAATGCTTACAGTTTCTGTCTGAAATATCTCTGTGTATTTCCTAAAATTTCTCCTGTGATTTCCTCCAAAGGTTTAGATTTCGGTTTGTGATAAGGCCCACAATTTCTTGGGGTGATTTAAGAAATGATATTTTCTCTATGATGTGACTACCCACTTATCCTAAAATATTATTGAAAAGATTTCTTTTGCATTGTATTGCTTTATCATCTACACTGAATACCAATTCAGCAAATACTTATGGACTTTCTCCATGACAACACTACAATATTGTCAATAAATTTCTACTCTTCATTTTATATCTTAAAAACTGTACGTGAACATCAAATACTTCTCACTTCTGTGCTGTTGGCTCTTTCAGATCCTTTATGTTTCCATATATATATCAAGATAATTCATAATTTTATTTTCAAGCAGTACTTTTAAATTTGTTGCTATCGTCAATTATTAGAAGGAAACTAAAAATAGATGTCCTAATACTGAACCTTTCAGTACATGGTGTTGATACATCCCCTATTTATAATATTGGTGATTTTCTCAGCTTTGTGTTACTTCAGCAAACAGTACATACATGTATGTTTGCATATGTATCCCTTGCTATGTCATTTATTTCAGTTTAAACCATAAATAAAATGTTGTCAGTTTTACTTTACATTTTTCATTGTAATATATAAGTGTGTTATTTATTCTTGTTCCTGTTACATCCTCAGACCCTATAAAATTCAAGCAGGTTTTTATATTTTCTTAAATATTGTAAACAAAGTATGCGGAAGCATAGTGAATGTTACTCTGTCTTTAAAAATCTAGGTTTATAATTTTTTCTTGCAATATGACAATGGCTTCTAGAACCGTATTGTATTGAAGTGTGGATGACACGTCTTTAGCTTATTCTCAACCTTAAGGCTAATACTGTTTCAATTTTCCCAAGAAACATGATAAATACGAAGATTTCAAAGACATGTGTTATTAAATTAAATAAGTTGCTATTGACTATAAATCTTATGAAAATTAGATAGCGTTCAGAGCCGCGATGTGCCAGGTTGTGTGTGGAGAATATCTAGGGCCCGCACATGCTCAGAAGAGAAGGAAGGGGGCGTGGGCAGAAGGATTGTGGGAGGAGCTGACAAGGAAGGGACAGTGAGCAATATGTAAAATGAATAAATAAAAATTAATAAATAAATGATACAATGTATAAAGTATGCTTTGTGGTTTAATGAGTTAGTATGACTTATTTCTTTACAATCAGTATAGCAAAGTGTGTCGACTGATTTTTTTTTTTTTTTTTTTTTTTTTTTTTTTTGCTATTGTTAAATGAACCATGCATCCTAACATGAGAATCTTTTACCCTGATACCTGGCTTTGAATGTAATTATTCAACCTGGCAATGCCTGATAAATAACTCTGATGCCAGCAGTGATGTGTGGTTTGTTTTTCATATGGAGATACTATTTAGTTTTCAATGGTATCACAATACATGTTAAGATACCTCTGAACTATCTTTGTTCATGATCCATCTTTTGTCTCCATCTTAGGAATTCTCAGCTCTTCACTTTCAGGCCACCATGGTAGGCTGAGATTTATTATTTTCCTTGAGTCTTTCAAGCAGTATTTAGTTTGTTTCCATTTTTTTTATGCCTGGTCTCATTTTGAAGGCTAAACCAATTCAGGACTCACTTTCTTTGTGAGATTGACCTTGAGCTTGTAGCAATTTAATTACCTCAGCTTCTTGAATATTGGGATTATGAAAGAAAAAAAAAGTCACAATACACAGTTTAACCTCTAGTTTCATTGTTCATTTTTCATCTGTTTTCTTGATTTCTGCTCATGTGCATGCCTCGTCTCTATTAATTTTGACTTTAGCCTACTCCTACATTTCCTTGTTTGTCTGTTTATTCATTTACTCATCTATCTATCTATCCTGTGTGTGTGTATGTGTGTGTGTGTGTGTGTGTGTGTGTGTGTACAGAGTGGACACTTGGAGGACAGTCTGAGGGTGTTGGTTTTCTTTTCCACCAGCTGGGTCCCAGAGATGGAACTACGGTTGTCAGGAAAGCCCGGGGAAGAGTAACCTCACTTCACTTGCCTTCAGTTTTTCTTCCTTTCCTGTCTTCTCAGGGAAGAAGCTTAGATCACTGGATTAAAATAGTTGGCTTTCTTTACTAATATGGACATTTTAACTCTAAATTTATCCCTAAATATTGTTTTAGATTTATGATTAAATCCGGTTTATTATTGTTCAACTTTATTAAAATTGTTTAAATAGTTAAATAGTTTCTGCTTAAAACTGCTGTTGCAGTAAATATTAAAAAATATTACAGGTTTATCTCTTTACCAGCCCTGTGGGTTCTCACACAAGCCCAGTTTTAGTTCGGAGCCATCCGCTCCTCTGGCACCCAGTCTGAGCTACCACAGCCCAACTTGCCTACACAACTCCCTTCCCTTGGCGGTTTTCTACCACCTGTTTTCTGCCTCTGTCTTGGGGTGTTTCTGTACCCCAAAATCCCACACAAACACAACTCTACAGCCCGATAGCTTTTCACATAGGTTTATATATTAAACTCTCAATCCACAAATCCTCTACACAACAACATTGCATCAAATAGACAAAGATACAAACTGCCATTCATTTAAGATGCTAGACCTATAAAATCCTTAATGTTCATAGCTTTTTAACACCAATAAATCCCACCTGAGTCCAGCTGGTCCTTGGGAAGCTCCATGTTGCTCCTCTGACCTCTTAGACCTCCTACTTTCTTCGCCAAGCCCAGTCACTGGCTTTCCTTTATTTTACTAATTAAAATGGGAAGGTTCAGTTGGAGTCATGTGACTAGCCAGCCCTTTGGGGGAAGTGGAATTAACCTTAAAATACAAACAGCTTCAGGACAATCTACACTACTTAAAATTGCTTGCTCTTTTATTTTATTCACATAGAATATCCTGTGATTACTTGAGAAAAGATTGGTAGCATTTTAAGTATGTGAAATATTTTCATCTTTCGATGGTTTTTAGTTTAATGTCACTGGTGTCAGATGATAGTCTAGAAACATCATTTTAAAGCTTATTCGTGTATATTGAGTCTCTTCTGTGTTTATATGCAGAAATTGGAGTTGAGCTGATCAGCTACAGTGACACTCATGATCAATACAATGTTGTTACTTTTCTATTTCTCTATCATTTTCTCGATTATCATTTCTATCACCAAATCTTTAATCTTTCAATGTAATTATTGTCACAATATTTTGTTTTGATTTTTGTCTAGAAAATAGTTGAAAAGGCTAAAGTACAAGAGCGTGTGTTTTAAATATCTATTTTGTACCTGCCTGTCTCGGGGCCTTTGAACCACAGTCAGATATGAGCTCCTGTTCCTTACAGCTTTCCTCCAAGATACCTAAGTTGCTTTAGTATTCCACATTGTATGGGGTACAGTTGGATGCGAAGGGTCTCAGCTGTATTTGTTGTTGTAGCTTGAACACATATTGTGCTCGTTTTCATTTGTAAAGCATGTTTGTGCTCTATGCAGCATTCTACATCAACAGCTTTGATTCCTAAGTGCTTTAAGAATATTCCATTTTCCTCTGATGCAAATTATTTCTGACAGGAAATTGGCCACAATCACTATTATTTTTGTAATCATTCATGTAGTGCATCTCCTTTTCTTTGTATTTAAACTTTTTTTATATTTGGAGTTTTTTAAACAATTTTGTTCTAGTGTCTTGTTTTGGATTCGTATTTTACCACATGACGATCACGGAGATTCTTAGCCAGCACATGTATTTATTAACTTGGTGAGCTCAGCATACACAATCTACACATCACCTTTTTTTTCTCCCAAGTTTCTGTTCCAATTTTTTCTTCTATTTCCATTGTTCTTTTTGCTGCTACCCACTTTTCCTTGCTTTTTTTTAACTCTTCAATAATACACAACTCCGATTCATGCTTCTCACTGCTGTTCTCTGTGTTCTCTGTATTGAATCCCAGGTTCCTCCCAGTTATGAGTAAGCCTCTCTCGTCCCATCTTCCTGAACCCATGGAGTTTGGCCACACCTCCGCATACCTAGGCATCTAGTCACAGTGCCAGGAAACACTGATGTATGGTTTTTAAATACTCCTTCTGTACAACTTCTTTCTAATACTCCGTGAATTTCAACCATAGGGTCATGATCAAGAACCTCCTCTGACCCACTTCTATTGCAACCAGATAAAAGCACTTCCCTTCCCTTGCTTGGCTTTCCTTTCTACAAAAGAGCTCAGCCATTCCTTCTAGCTAAGAATTCCTCTCCCTTCTTTTCCATTCTTTAAACATTTCACTCCTGAATCGCCTGATAACCAGTATCAGAAAGCATTTATTTCACAATGTCATTCCAAATTCTTATTACTCCATCATGGCGAGAAGAACTGTCCACCATTTTTCTGAAGGACATTGACACTGGATGAAAACTTATCCCAGAATCAGGAAAATAAAATCAGAACTCAAAACCAAAAGTCAATAAAATAAAAGCAACTGTACTTAAAATATTAGATACTGAAAGTCAAGCTTGAGCTAATTAAAACTTGTTTAAGATCATTTGTGAAAACAGTGGATATTGTTTGTTTGTTTAAATAACGGCATAAAAATGTTTCATTGAAAATCCTGATGATAAAATTTGAAAAACTTAATACTGAAAATATAAATTGAATATGATATAACAGGTAGACATGTAAGGATGGTTTTATAGCCTATATAATCTGCTTATTCTCTGTGACACTCCTAAAGATAGGTCTCAATAATTCCTGTTGTGTTTTCTTAATAAAACCAAGCTGACAAGCAGAATAAATCATCCCATTAACAACCTTAGTGAGTATTTTGGTGACTCCGTCTCTAGGCTTATGCATTGAGCAGCAGTTTGCTGGGCACTCACTGTGTTCAGGGTCAAAGGCATAGGGAATACAATACTCAGCAACAGAAAAAAGAAAACCACATTTTCTCATGGTGGTAACAATCTGGAGGGAACCAGATTGTAAGGGAAAGAGATAAGTATACCATGAACTTCTACCACTAAAAGGGTGGAGTACACATGGCTACTTAAATGACAGTTTCTAGGAAAGTCTTTGCAAAGAGCCAACCTAACAAGGCAGAGAGAGGGAGCCACACAAAAGTTGGAAGAAGCATGTCCCATGGAAAGGAATAGTAGGTGCAAGGACCCCAGCCAGCCGGGCAATGTGAGCAGATTTGTATTAGGCAAATGGTGTTCCCTGCACTAACTCATCTTGAATTCTGCTTACACTAATGTTCATGTGCTCTGACTTGAAAGTCAGGTCTGACTATCTTGGACTCTGATGTATTGCAGTCACTCTTCTTCTAAACCCAAGCATAGATTATTTAACTTAATAAATCTAATTATTAAGGTAACAGTATAGAGTTGCTTTTTGATCACCCGTTTTTATTTAAGCATATCTCTTAAACCATTCCTCTACCAAAGAAATATATAAAATTTTAACAAGCATTAAATTTGTACCTGTAACCATATGAATACTGTCCCCAAGACTGGATTTCTGTTTCCCCAAGGTCATTAATATCTGGTGAAAATGAACACTTTTATTCAGCGAAGTGTCTGGAGAACTAGACTCTGTATTTCTGAAGAGCTTTCAGGTAACATCTCAATCTTCAGTGGACTTTCAATAACAAGACCTCAGCAAACGTGAACCTGAGCCTCTAACTTAAGAGCCTTTAGAGTTTTACTGCGTGGCAGAGTGGGGCTCTGGGCAATGGCACAGATGGTCTGCCTCTTCATCTGTCTCTAGTTGTGATAATTAAGTTAAATAACATATGTGAAAACACTTCACAGATACTAAGTGCACAATTAATATTATTTTTAGCTGGTAGAAATTTAACTGCCTCAAATAAAAGCTGAATTACTGGTGATGGCACCATTAAAATCTTGCCTTAGTAAAGGAAGTTCTCGGGCTCACTGGACTTCTCTGCCTTTATGTACCGAATGGGATCAGCCAACATATGGTGTACTTTCTTTGTGTTCAGCATTTTGCTAAATGATAATAGAACAGAAGTGGTCAGACTGGGGCATTTCTGCCCTAGAGGATCTCCAGTGAAGCTGAAAATTCAGTAAAAATAATCCAAGAGAGAGCACAATTAGCTGCTAATTAGTATGATAGCACATTTATTACTACAGAGAATCATAAGCAAATGTTCTGCCTCCCTCTTCTATAGCTGACAATGGGCAGCCCTGAGCAAAGCAATGATGTCCACCTAAACTGCAGGTAGCATCAACTTCTGCATCCCTGTATGGGTTCTGTACTGGGGGCAGGAGCACTCTTTGCCATCATGCTTTTCTCTGTTCACAGTA
This sequence comes from Micromys minutus, assembly GCF_963924665.1. NCBI lineage: Eukaryota > Metazoa > Chordata > Mammalia > Rodentia > Muridae > Micromys > Micromys minutus. Next base: position 75,850,887 of record NC_137975.1, on the reverse strand, counting down.
GTGCCTGATGAAAAAGATGAGCACGTGCATTTCTCACTGACCAGAGAGACTCACCACCAAAGGCAATGGAAGAAGCTTGGGATTCTCAAATACAGATGTTTAGAGAAAAGGAGACAGTTACAGGTCTATCTGTATAAAACTTTAATACTCTCTATTCATTGCTTTGTTCTCCCTTCCTGCCACCATCCAGTTTCCAACACATGACTGATCTCAGGGAAATTTCTATTTCAGTACTACACATCTCAAGACTTCATTTAGGAAAGAGAGAGGCGGGGGGCGGGGTGAGAGGCAGTTCTCTCTTGGCATCTTTGCCGTCTTTGCTTGATAATTATCCAAATGGGAATTGGTTTCCTTCCAAATGTGAGTAAACTTCTATAGTGTCAGAATTATGTAAAAAGGTGTGATTTTCCGTTTCACTTATTGGTTGGTAGAAAATTTGCATTTCTAGTAATCTTTGTGGTTTTGGCACACATGTATGGAAATGCACTCCACCACCCATTCACCCTCAAATTGTCAGAGATCTAGCTACTTCTAAAATGTAGCTTTGATTTGAATATTATCACATATTTCACTGATAATACTTAAACTTAGCCTTTTGCTTTACTAAATGTGGAATAGTCAAAAAACCATAACAAAGATAGATCTTGGACCAAGTCATAAAAGTGTATATTGTCAGGAACCAATCTAGACAAGGAGATGTGAGGAGAGTTCATGTGAGCAGAATAACAGGGGTCATAAATTGGACAAAGACCTCTAATTAAAATGAATATAACCTATTATTAAATGGAGAATAAGACTTAGAATAAATGAAGAGACACAGGAAATGATCTTAATTGCTAAGCTATAATTGGACTCTAAGCAGGAAAATCAGACCTACATATTGTAGTTTCAAAAGTTCCAAAACTGTGCTTTATAGAACAATGGAATTGATTTTATGGAAATAAACTTATTGGGGATTATTTAAATGTAAATTGATTTGGGTCTAAGGTAGAGTTGAAACTAGAAAACAATAACTATGTGGAAAAGAATTACCCCACCTGTAGATATTTCATACACCCATACATATGCTGCTATTGTGATGGCATACTCTATTTGAGAATATTCAGAAATTCCATGTGAACTTCTTTTCTACCTTCTTTTCCACTGTTGTATATGGAAAGTTCCCTAAAGTTATACATTTTTCTTCTCTCAACAGACAACTCTGGCAAATACTCATGAATGAGGTTGAAATGGCATTGACAACTCAACTCTAACAACAAATTAACAACTGTGCTAAGAATAAATGTCTATGTTCTTTGAACCACAGATAGCAAACAGTAGACAATAGTGATGAATTCACAGCATCCCATCTCTTATTTCTGGAAGTTCCTATGCAAGAATATTCTTTCATTTATTTAGTGTGTGTACTACTTCAGTATACTTGTAGATTAACAAGCACCTTCAAGTAAAAAGACATGCAAGTGTACAATGTACAGAAAACAAGAGACTTTGGAGTGCTTGGTTGTAAATAGAATGGCTTCATTTAATCCCTAAACTTAAGGCTCCTGGGTCTATGCAGAAGATGATGTGGAAAGATTGTAAGAGTTGGGGAAGGTGGATGATTCCAAATAACAGTGCCCTCCATGAACAATGGGCTGATGGACATACACAGTCACAGAGACTGTGGCAGCACTCACACAAGCCACAAACATTAAAGATAGATGGGATCTCAGAACTGAGACAGGGAAGTGGACATAGAATACCATGCCTAACCAAGTAACTCTTTGCAGTTGCTGACAGGGGGGGGGGTGGGGATCAGTTTTCTCCAGTTGAGCATCAGTGAGTATATCACCTGCACTTCACTGAAGGCCCATGTCCAGAAACACAATGACGAAATGTTCAGTCCATATTTGCTTGTTTATTTTTGTTTTTGTTCTGTTGAATGTCTTTGTAGTTTTTTCTTCTTTGCTTACTTGTCTCACTGGCATTTGTTTGCTTAATTTTTGTTTTCTTATGTTTCATTGAAAGAGTAAAAGAATGTAAAGCCGGCTAGGAAGGGGATGGAAAAGAATCAATGAGAATTTGTGGAGGACGAAATACATGATTAGGTCATATTAAAAACTTGTTTTCAATTTTAAAAGAGCATTCGTATTTCACAGTTTACCTGCCAAAGACAAACTGTTAATAAAGTGTAGGCTCCCGAACTAATGAAATTTTACTTTCACATCTGGGAAATCTAATCTTGCTTCACATTCGCCAACCATCAGCTAGACTGAGACTCACTGTCTGAGTTTTTTGCAAGAGTTTCGTTACAAGCAAGCACTCTGCCTGAGTGTTTGAAATGCTTAACGCTTTCTACTTCTGTCTTAAACTGTCACATAAGAATCGGATCATTTTTTGATTCACCACATAACCTTCAGGAAGTCCTACTATCCAACTTACCCTTTGGTTTAAAATGCCCTGGCTTAGTCCTCCCTCTCTTCTAAGTTTCTTCCTTGCCCTATGAACAAGTCACCTTTTATAAAAGAAAGGATTTTATTTCTGTTACTTTCCTATTGCTTTATCATTACCCCTATAAAGTTCATTTTTTGGGATTCTTCTTCACATTTGACTCTTCTGACCCACTCTCTGGCACTTGAGCCTGAAGGTAGATGTGTCTCTCTCCCAGCCATGCCCCCATGCTGTGTATATTTCCAACAAGTAATCAGATCGTTCTGCAATTATGTCTCTGTGAATATTCTCCATCTAAAATTTCCTAAAGAAAGAGACACTTTGTATTTCTAGAATATAATTAACTAGCTGGAAAATAATTGGGGATCGATTAATTTGTGCTAATTAAATGAATAAGTAATAGTTATTTTTAAAGACATTATTGTTATAAATATTAATAAAAATAGGATCTACTCTCTAGAGAAGTGGTCCTCAACATGGATTCATAATCCCTTTAGGTAACTACTTATCAGATTATCTTGCCTATCAGATATTTACATTATGATTTATAACATTATCAAGATTAGAGGTATGAAGAAGTAATCAAATAATTCTATGGACGAGGTCACCACAATATGAAGGGCTATACTAGAAGTCCACAGCATTAGGAAGGTTAAAAACCACTTTCTCTATTTCTTGTGATACCTTCAATATAGAAATAACACACTTTTTCTAGAAGCTGTGTTTTTACATGTACTGTATATGGTTATACAGCACAACCTGATCGTGTATGAGTGTCTTAGAAAGCCCTCAAACTGTCTATGAGCAAATACCAGTCCCTCAAAATAACAACTTAACAGCATAGGTAAGTAGATGAGAACACCAGTAACATACATCTCTGGAGATCTCACAAAGTCATCATAAGGCTATAAATGAAAGTCAAGCCTTATGGCCAATTTTCCTTGATTAGAGTTTTAATTGTGACAATGACTACATGAAAAAAGCTTATTTTTCTGTCTTACTTCTCACCTCTTAAAATATAATAATGATAGTGATAATAATGAAGTCCCAGGCTTGTTTTATTGAGAAATTTACAATATCATCAGAGTCATGAGTTAGTATAAGGACAGAGAGCAATGATGCAACAAGAATTATCAGCCTGTAAAGCAGGATTTTGAAAACCCATCAACTATAAGAAGCAGCCAGCCAGTGAGCCATCCAGGCAACTAGAAAGATACATATATAAATACATACATACATACATACATACTACAAAGATAGATGATAGATAGACATAGATAGATAGATATAGATAGATATAGAGATGATAGATGCATGCATACATACATACATACAGAGATAGATATGTGTTTAATAATTTCAATGCAGCAATTATACATATGATCATGTAACTGAAAGAAGGTGTAAACAAATGCCTGACAGGAGACTAAAAACCACAATGGTCAGAGGAAATAATGAAAATAATTCAAGATGCAAACAATAAATCTGGTACAGACACAGAATCCCAGAAGAAAGGTCAGGGGGCAATCAAACTTGAAACACTGAAGATGTCAGACAGAAGCACGGACAGCAACCTCACCACAGAGTTTATTAAGTGGAAGTGGAATATCAGATCTCAAAAACCAGGCTCACTCCAACCACAGAGTTGCTGAAAACCTTAGTCTCTGCCCCCGGAGCTCTTAAAATATCCAGGAAGACAAAGCACATGCAGGAAACAGTCATGTGTCCATACAAAAGTTCACATTGTATGATCTCCTTCCAGTGAGCCACTGATTGTGCTTATGTTCATAAAATACTTATTATTGGGTAGCTGAAAAGGAGAGTTGTCAAGAGGGACTCTTTTATTCTTGTACTTTCACTTAGTGAGTGATAAAAATAAAAAAATGAGAAACTGTAATGAAACATAAAATGAAACATGACAGAGAGATTCACTGTGGTAACTGAGCATGTGGAGAACACGAGAATCAAGACAATAGGCCCAGGTTAAAGCTCGGATTCGGTTAGCATTGCTTTTCCTACAAACACTCAGGTCCACAAGAAAAGAGATGTAAATGACATGAAATTTTATGTTTGTGTCCTCTTGGTATAATTTCAGTCTGAAATGACAATGGATTGAAGACTTAGTCTGTCTACTCTTATGCCATTGGGAAGAGGTTGGACCTTTAGGTGGTGGGGCCCAGAGGTAAAAAAAAATAAGTGGATTAGAGATGTGCCCACTAAGGGGTTACTGGGGCTGACGGAACTTACGCACCTTGCTGTGTGTTCCTTTACTTTCCAGTTAAGCCGTATAAACATGCTGTTCCACTCTACATTCTTCACTAAAATACAGTTCCTTACAACAGGGTAAAGTAGCCCTCCACTGAAACATTTCAAATTGTGAGCCAAATAAACCACTCTTATTGATAGATTGATGTGTGTCACATATTAGATATTTGTTGAATAAGGAACTTACTGAGCCTTTGAAACATCGACCACAGTGGAGCACCACTGAGGAGTTGGGTTTCCTGACCTGGGCACCGTACCCTATTAGAGACATGAAACATACAAATGACTGATGAGGTCCACTGCTATTCCCACATCCTAGCCAGTGGAGAAGATGCAGGACATGTGGACGCTTTCCGGATTCTACCCAGTACATGGAGTTATAACCCATACCCAGTTCAAGCCTCGCAAAGATATTCATTACATTTCAACTAGTTAAAAATAGGCTCACGCTGAAGATAGCCATGATCTGAGTGATATACAAAATGCATCAAAATGGTAAAAAAAAAAAAAAAAAAAAAAAAAATGACACGAGCTCAGATTACAGTCTGCAAGAAAACATCATTTTTAGCTTAAAATTTTTTAAATGTTAAAATTTAACAGTATAAAATGCACTCCAATTAAAAATTGGGTAAAAGATAGCAGATTCCTCTCCAAGGAAAATGTGCAGATGGTAAATAAGCGTCTTAAAATATGCTCAATGTTGCTGTCATTAAGAAAATGCAAATTAAACCGAGGGTATGGCACAGCACACCTATTCGAACGGCTAAGTTACAAACGGTGTGACCGAATGTTCCTCTGCAGAGAACTCTCACAGCACAGCCCCTGCACTGTACCGGAAGACAGCACAGATATTTCTTGTAATGTTTCTCAGGTTCTTACAATCTAGTGATTATGTTCTCAGAGCACCCGACAGGTTTGAAAATGTATGTGCATTCAAAATTTCATCAAGGTTTGGAATCACTCAAAGCAGGATGTAACTAAATGTCCTTCAGTAGGTTAATGGGTAAACAAAGTCACAAGCAATGACTAGCACCTAGAGATACAGAGGATTTAAACAATAGAGCCACTCAAAAGTGAAAAGGAACTTTATCATTTATGGTGAAAAGTCAGTCTGAGGAAGCTCTGGATGAATTCATGTATATAGCACCATGAGAAACAGTTGTACAAGGGAGAAAAGAGGTAACTGGGTAGTTGCTGGAACTTCCTGGTGGTGAGAGAGAGAGAGAGAGAGAGAGAGAGAGAGAGAGAGAGAGAGAGAGAGAGAGAGAGAGAGAGGATCATAAAGGAAGCACAGAGAGGTTCTAAGTGTATTCTTTTGTTAATCTCCTTTTAATTGGATATTTTATGTACTTACATTTCAAATGTTAGATGCTCCCACTCCCAAACACCCACTCCCACCTCATCGCCCTGGCATCACCCTACACTTGGGAAATGAGCTTTCACAGGACCAAAAGCTTTTCCTCCTACTGATGCCAGACAACGCCATCTTCTGCTACATATGAGGCTGGAGCCATGGATTCCTCCATCTGTACTCGTTGGTGTTTTAGGTAGGAAATACATAGATAAAGAGTGGAGCAGAGACTGAAGTAAAGATCATCCAGAGACTGCCTTACCTGGAATATAATAACCAAATATAAAAAGGAGTAATAGTTTAAAAAGTCAAGGGAACTGAAGACAGTATGCATAAAGAGGCATGCTACTGTATAATAAAAACATGGAGCAACATCTCCGAGGGAGAGAGAAAAAGACACTGGAGTAAACCATTCATGAATGTCCAGGACTAGCGTGGATAAAGGTTGAGATACATTACTCCACTTAATCACCTTTCCCACTAATGTAGAAGCAGCTAACTCACTGGACATATACCCTGGTGACCAATGTCTTAGGAAATAACAGCAGCTGGTACAAGCTAGCTTCTTGTTGGAACAGGAAGTTGCTGCAGGGAAGAGCATACAATACAACATGTGGTGATGACAGGAACCCACCCATAGCATCAAAGGTTCCTGGGATTTCTGGGGAGACATTTGTCTATAGATGTGTTTGGACACACTTACTCCCTCATTGTCAGCTGAGAGAGCCTTGACCCCATGGAAGTCCAGTGTCAATGAAGACATCTGACATCTCGTTCCTCATCTATAGCATTGTCTTTCCAAAGCCTGGAAATAATAGCTATTCTGGTACTGTAAAAAAAATGTACAATGCAAAGCTGTTACATCCTGCCAGAAATGTGAAAAAGTATTCGAAAAACATCAGCAACAAGTGGGATGAATGTGTTAGATGCTTATATGAACAAACTGAAAATGCGCACAAGGACTGTGGCCAAAACATATTGTAAAAAGACATAAGATAATAACAGAGCGTCTGTGTATATGTGTATACACACATGCACACACACATATGAAGAGAGAGAGAGAGAGAGAGAGAGAGAGAGAGAGAGAGAGAGAGAGAGAGAGAGAGAATGAGGAAAGTCCATTTTGACATGAACCAATCAATCAAAGAGAAAAGTTCTAAACAGCTAATAATTAGGCAGCATGTCCTCAGTTCAGCAACTAGGGCAGAACCAAGGCAAGAAGCTTTAGTCAAATACGGACTTCATGTAATAATTCGTTGTTAAAATTAATTGCTGCATATATTGATAAGTATAGCATAATAATAATATATGAATTACATAGTATTGAGAGAAACATGATATTAAACATATGTAACTTTAAAGCAACTTAAAACAAAAGATTATTTGTTAATAAATTGCATATTTGAACTAATTATATATCAAAGTAATTTGAATATATAGACCACTAACAGTGAAATAATTTGGATCATCTGTATATTCATGACTTTTATCAGAGCATCAGACTGATGGATTCCTAGGAAGCTTATTATTTTCTAGTTTCCAGTAAGAAATTGAGTTGCTAACCGCAGAGAGAATGAGAATTGGAGACAGCCAGAGAAATTTGGCTAGATTGTCAAAAGGTTTGAGGTTAACTTTACCAGTGCAAATGTCTCATCTTACCACATGAGGTGTAATGGTTTCCATTATTGCTGGGCCAGGTGTGACTGCTCATATAAGCATATTTATTACAGCTCATAATGGCAATTTAAAAAAATAATTGAAACATTTTTGTGTTAGAATGGAGTGACTGAATAATTTAAGAATATATTGAAAGTTTAGTTTATGATTTTATAAGGAACCATACAAATGAAATATTGAGAATGGAGGGAGCAGAGAAAGAAATCATCAACTGGTTGTCTCTGCTGCTAGTCTTCCGTGAAACGCTGCTCATTGAGAAAGGCCAGCTGTCTACTTGCCAAAGAATCTCAGATGTCAGAAAAATGCATTCAGAACATGCTATTTCCATGAAAGGGATCAAAACATCCCTTTCTCATAAGCACACACGCACCTGTAATAACATGAACTTAAAATCATAAGTTCATAATAAAAATCACAAGTTCCATCTCAGCATATTTTTCTTATTAAATTTTGAAAATACTGTTTATTATTTATGTTATGATTTATTTATGCATAGGCATGTTTGGGTATGTGCACTTGTGAACAGATGCTTACAGAGACAAAAAGAGGGTGTCGGATTCCCCTGAGGCAGGAGTTTCAGGTAGCTGTGCATACTGTGAACCAATCTCTGAAACTCTGGTCAACTGTAAGAACAGCAAAAGCTCATATTAATATTTAATAATAATAATAACAATAACAGATTTAATAGTCTCATATTTTCTACTAGAAACACTCAACAATTTGCGCAAGGAGGCAGGATACAAAATCAGTTTACAAAAATAAATATAATATTTATAAGATAAATATCGTTTCTGTAAACAACAACCAAATATTAGAGAAAGAGTTTATGGACATGCATGCACCCATAACAACCTTGAGGAAAATAAAATATCTAGAAGTAAACCTTTCAAAGGAAGTAAAAACTGAACTTCTACAATGAAAATGTTAAATCTTTGGAGAAAGAAATAAAAACATTAGAAAATGTTCCTGGCCTGCCAGAAGAAATATTGTGAAAATGACCATTCTACCAAAGCTATTTGCAGCTTCAATGCAATAGTAATCAAAATCCCCATCTCAGTCTTAATATAAATAGAATAATTATTCCAAAATTATGAACTGCAGAAGACTCTGGATATTCAAAACAATCCTGAGAAAAGATAGCAATGCTAAAAAGACTCTATTCCAGTCTCCAAGATATACGAAAGAGCTCCTGTAATAAAAAAATATGTTACTGGCTCCAGATATAGAAAAGTAGGTCAATGGAACAAGATTGAAGATCCAAACATAAGTAAATGTAACTAAAGTCATAACATATTGGACAAAGATGACAAAACATACACCAAAAGGGAAAGAAAACAGAATTCTCAACAAATATTGCTTAAGAGAGCTGGGTGTCCACATGCAAAAGGATGACATTGGATCTGTGTCTATAACCTTACATTAAAAACTACCCCCAAATGCATTAAAGACCTAAAGAAGAAAACTGAAGCTGGACAGAATTCCCTAAAAAACAAGCAGGAATAACTGAGAAATAATCTCTGGCAAGCAGAGAAATACAAATCAAAACAACTTTGGGATTTCAGCTTACCCCAATCAGAATGGCAAAGGTTAGCAAAACAACTGACAACAAATGTCCAGGGGATGTGGGGAAAGGGGGCTGTAGTTCACCGTGGGTTGGATAGCAAACTAGTCCAGCAACTGGAAATCAGTGTGGAGAAGATCTCAAAGCCACAGAGAAATAGCCCACAGCTGCAACACTCCTTGTTGCATACACAAAGTTTTCAAGTTCTACTCCATAGACACTTGCTCAACTACGCTCACTGCTGTGCTATTGATCATATCCAGGAATGGAAACAGCATGGATGCTCTTCAACTGATGTGTGGATGAAGAAGGTGTGGTAATAATACACAGTATGGGATAATACTCAGCTATAAAGAAAATGAAATTATTAAATTTTCTGATAAATGAACCAAACTAGAAAAATTATTTTGAGTGAGGTAACACAGTTCAAAAATACAAAGTTGCATGTCCTCTCCTCTCCTCCCCCGTCTCTCTCTCTCTCTCTCTCTCTCTCTCTCTCTCTCTCTCTCTCTCTCTCTCTCTCTCTCTCTGTCTGTCTGTCTCTCTCTCTGTCTCTCTCTCTCACTCACACACACACACACACACACACACACACACACACACACACATACACACACAATTCCAAGTGTGACTATTAAAGTTGTAGTGATTACTGAAGCCAGGAAAGTAAATGCTGTGAGAAAAACAATAGAAAATGGAATCACAAGGGAAAAGTAATTTGAGGGGAAATGGTATAAAATTTTTCATAGGTAGGAAGATCAACCCAGAAAGAGAAAGACAAAGGAGAATAAAATAATAGTAATGTTATCTGAAAAGGTTTTCAAAATAATATTTTTACCTACTATCTAAAGCTAACTATTATATACGTGTATGTGTATGTGATATATATATATATATATATATATATATATATAAATGATAATTTCTCACCTTTGCAATATCTGTGGTTTATATGTGATATATATGTGTATATATTTTAATGATAGTTTCTCACCTTTGCAAAATGTTATGTGTGTGTGTGTGTGTGTGTGTGTGTGTTTTAATGATAATTTCTCACCTTTGCAATGTTCTTTTCAAAAACCTTAGATCAGCTAAGAAAACTCTCAGTCATGGGAAATTCTCTTACAAGTTGCTGGTCAACCCTATCCAAGAAACTCCCAAACATTACAGGCTATTGCTGTTACAATTAGTTGCCTCTTAGAGGTTGGAGATAAATCCCTACTAGTGAAAACACCATACATTTTGAGCTCTGGGCATAGGGATCATGGATCAGAAGATCCAACCTGTGACAATTATGAACTATAACAAGGCCAGAATGGATAATAATCCTAAGGGCCCAACAGAGGTAATTATATATTGCAGATAACCAATAGCTCTCCAATTTGAATTAAAGCCTGCTCAATAAGAAGGCAATCGTGTCTGGAAAAAGACTCACCCAATTATTTGTGGCTAGTGTGGTCATGGACCTTGGAGAAGAACCTACAGGTGCCATTTTACTAAACCAGTTTAATTCCCAACTCCAATTCTGCGGACTTGTCCTTGTAACGACAGAGAAGTGTACCTCTTACCTCTCTCGAAAGAAACTCTCTTTTGTGAGGAGTCCATTGTGGAAAACCACAACTGATCAAAACACAAAAAGCAAGTGATCCTTTAGTGCATGACCCTAATTGATCTATCTCCAGCCCAACTCCTACACATACAACTCAATGGACACATTTTAAGAGTCAAAGGAACATGCATCTTCTAAGTTTGTTTCTCCTATCTCTACCTCCTGTGGGCTAGCATGGCAGGTATGAACATCTGTGCTTAATTTTGTTTCATATAAACTATAATCTTTGAAATTGTCTGCTTGCATTTACATGGGAGAAATTGATTATCCACTAGATCAAGGAGAATATGCAATCCATGTGAAGCAAGTACCTCAGCACATTGCACATGTTCACACTTGATGGTCACAAGTTATCTTTCTCTTGAGGACTTCAGTTCTCCAAAATGGAAAGCAGAATTAGAGTCCAAAGCAGAATTTCTGAAGATGGTATTGACTTATAATGAGACTTAGGAAAACAGCATTAATCCTTCAACAAAGGTATGATATTTCCTTGGTGCATTGTATGAGGGCCATCTTTACTCATAACCAACAAATCTTGACTATGTCCCAGTTTTACCCAGAGCATTACTTCTCTGAGTAAGTTATTTTTAATGAGTGCAGTGTGGTTGTGAACAGGGAGAGGGAAATACACATTAAACTCTGTAATTCTCAGGGAGCAATATCTTGGTTGACATTTACCTATGGCTAATTTGTGTATTGCATTTTAAAAGGTTTGTGCAAAACTTAAAAAATGGACAAAATTTAGAAAATACAAATATATTGAATGCATTAAGCCAGAGGAATTGGAAAAGAAATTAGGTAATACAATATGCCTGGGTGGAGGGCACCAAACTCAGCTGCTCTTGGATTTGTTAAATTCCTGTTTCCCTTTTAAAATACTTTGGGGAATAGGGAAACTCAAAAGGTGTTTTGCTAAGCACTTTTTCCATGCGTGTAGAAATTTCCCAAAGGAAATTTAATCTCCATGTTGCTGGTGCCTTCACACTTAGCTTCAAAGAGTTGTTTTGTAAGGGTTATTTGATATATTAAGAGGGGTTTTAGCTATTTTTTTTTTAACCAAAGCTTTTGTATTGTTTTTCTTGGGAAAAAAATGTGGTCACATATAACCAAGGGGAAACTAATTCATATACCACCGAGTTCAAATTCAGTTCAAAATTCTGATGCCAAATTACTCAAAAGTAAAGGCATTCCTGATTTTTTTTAAAAAAAATTCCTCTGTTATGACATTTTAGGGAAACCCTCCCAACTCCATGGTAGACATTTTCTGCCCTGCCACGCTGATCTCATATATATCACTATGTAAAGAGGTCAGTGTGTAATATAAATGGGAACATTTCACCTTCTACTATATAACTATCATAAATTAAAGAAGCATGGATGACTTCATCAGAGTCTGAGGGAATGGAAGGAAAGCAAGAACTCCATTAGTTGTTAAGAAAAGTGAAACTTGAAGTTCTCCAATAAGGGCCATGATATTTAGTCTTCATTTTGAGAAAGCCATTACAGCCTTAGGCCTTTCAGATCTTTACCTCTGAAATGTCCATCTATTCCTCAGACGACAGCTGGAGCTTATTAATTTGTCTTTCTATCACATCTTCCCAAGGTTCCATCCATGCCTCATGAATCTTTGCTCCACCCTTCAGTCTCTTATTCATAGCCCAGCCAGAGTTGTTTCAGTAAAATAAAAACCCAATTATATATTCAGTGCACTTGGATTAAATCAATGATGGTACATTTCTTGAAAAAAGTCAACATTAAATTTCTCAGAAGAGAGAATTCCTCAGTTGTGTATACTCAGCCACCTAGACTTCTGAGGGACTGATGTGAAAAGTCACTTGCAGAGCCGGCTGCTGTGCATATCCTCTGACTCTGCCAGGACTCTACCCAGACTGCCTCCTAGTCCAAGAAGTTCCTCATTACCATTTAACCTTGTTTACTTATTTACCCTTCACTGAGCATCATACTGACCAGTTTACACTGAGTTTCTTGTATTTAAAAAACATAAGCCAAATGTAGAACATTTTAACCTGGGTAATTGAACTGAACTTCGGTAGGAACTCTATTTTTGGATCACCTCGAAAAATTTAGACTGAAACATCCCGATAACTGAAGATATATCCAAAGCTAATTTAGTAAGAGCTAAAAGAACTGAAGTCTCTATCTCTTTCAACAAAATTCAAGCCTCATTACCTTTCATTCTTCTTGTCCTGTGTTTGAATTCTGACATGGAACATACCTGCATTTTGAAGCTGGTGCAAGAGGATATCTGCTTGACTGTCCCAAGGTAGCACTGGCTGTTCAAAAAAAAAAAAAAAAAAAAAAATGAACCATCTTGGTCCTCACACCCATAGTTTACAAAATTACTCTGACACCCTCTTAGCTGAGTATCAAGGGAAGGATCTCAGAATTCTGTGAAGTATTTTTTTTTCAAAGTATAAGAAATTATATTTTCTAGTTCCATCCATTTGCCTGCAAGCTTCGTGATATCCCCATTTGTAATAACTTCATAGTATTCCACTGTGTAAATGATCCACATTTTCTGTTGAGGAACATTGGTACCATTTCCAGCTTCTGGCTTATAACAAATAAGGCTGCTGTGAGATGCAGGGTATCTAGTTTTATGTGGAGAGAATAAAGTAACCTAGACCAAAAACAATATGCATGCTGTGTACACATTGATAAGTGGATATTAGCCAAAAAGTTCAGAATGCCCATAATATAACTCACAGACTGTAGGAAGTATAACAAGAAGGAAGGCTGTGGATACATGAAACCCACTTAGAAGGGGAACAGATAATCATGAGAGGCAAAGGAAGGAGTCTACTGGTTAAGAGAAGCCAGGGGAAGAAAAGGAGAGGCAGGATCAGGGATGGAGAGAGACAGGAAGGATGCTCATAGGGCTAGGATAATGAATTGAAATATGCAGCAACAAAGGTTAGGTGTCAGGGGGAACCTCTAGAAAGTTCCAGAGATCTGGGATATGAGAGGCTACCAGGACTCAACATGATATCAGCCTAAATACCCAATATCAGGGAGATAGAACCTGAAGAGACTACCTCCAGTTGAGGCAGGGGGCCACCTACCCATCTTCAAAATTTTTAACCCAGAATTGCTCCTATCTAAAGGACATGCAGGAACAAAACCAGAACAGAGACTGAAAGAAAGGCTCCCAGTGCCTGCCCAACTTGGGATCTATCACATGCATGCAAAAAAGATCCTGACTCTATTACTAAGGCCACAATGTATATGCAGTTGGGATGCTCAGATGGTTGTCCTCTGAGAGGCTCTATTAGCAACTGACTGAGAAAAACACAGATATATACGGCCAACCTCTGGACTGAGGTCAGGAACCCATGTGGAAGAGTTAGGGGGAGCACTGAGGGTCCTGAAGAAGATCACAACCACATAGGAAGAACAACAGTGCCAACTAACCTGGACCCCTCAGAGCTCCCTGAGACTAAGCCAAAAACCAAGAATCACTCATGAGCTGTTTCATGGACCAGGGCACATGTGTAGTCTTGTATGGCCTCAGTGGAAGAGGATGCTCTTAATCCTTGAAAACCTTGATGCCCCAGAGAAGGGCAATATTGTGTGGATTAAGTGGAGATGGGTGGGCAGGTGGTAGAGCACCCTCTCAGAGGCGGGTAGAGGGTTAGGGTGAAGAACTCGGGAAGGGGAACCTGGAAAATGACAACTATTGGAATGTAAATAAAATGATTTAATATTTTTTAAAAGAAATTACAGTGGCCAATAAGATGGATTAACAGTTCAAAGATACTTGCAAGTATAACAACCCACATTTATCCCTGGGTCCCATGTTATTGAAGGAGATAATCAACTTCTGTGATCTTGACACAGTGCTGAGGTATGTCAGCATCCCCTACCTTCATCTCAGCCCTATAATAAAGGCAGTATAAATAAACATCATTAAGATTTCTGCTAGTGTGGTCCAGCTATATGCTTATGTATGTGCATATGTGTATAGATGTGTGTATATGCACATATGCACATATGGAAAGAAAGTGTCTCAGCCTCTATATTCAATAAATGGACATTTATATTCTTCCATGTATTACAAAGAAAAAGTCCGTTTCTTCAAGGGTTTTAGTTTTCTTGGTGAATAGCCAGAAATGAGAATTGCTTTTGCTCTAGGGTACCTTCTAACTTGAAGCAGTAGAAAATTTATTACCCCAAACTGGCACTACACTCAAAATTTGAATATATGGGTCCATAACAAATACCCAGGTCCTCTAAGGAGTGTTTATATTCTCTACTTTTAATTGCTTTGAGATTTCTCTTACTCTATTTCAATGTTTTAACATTTGTTTCTTTCAAGAAATTGTATTTATCATTTTGAGTCTCGTGTCAGGCATATGTTTTAGCCAGTGGTAAATATTTGATAATTACTAAATGGATGTCTTTAATATGAGGAATACTACAGAATTGGCTGTTTAGGCATTTATCATTATATTAATATTTAAAACGTCAGGGCTGGGAGATGCCTCAGTGGGGAAGGTACCTGTCATCAAACTGTAGGGAACAGAAACTGAACACTCAGAGCCTAAATAAAAGTGCGGAGGCATGATGGCTGCCTGTGATCTGCCTGGAGGACAGGATTCTAGGAGCAGTGACTACCGAACCAGTGCTCATTGGATTCTGTGAGAGATCCTGCTGCAATGAAGTATGTTGTGGTTAATGAAGACAGCTCACATGAACTCCAGGCCTCCACACACATGTGAATAACCTATGTAATTAAGCACACACACACACACACACACACACACACACACACACACACATACAAGAACATGAGTACACACATCCATTAATACCCACTACAGGCATGTGCAAAAATATTGAAGAATCTAGTTGGAAAAAATCCTGGTATATCTGAGGCTTTTGAAAGTATTCCTTGTCTTCCCTGTATAATAAATTTAATATTAACCCCTTCTCTTTAATCTTCATAATTATATTTTAAATTTAGAATTAATTTATACTATACCACTCAGAATAATATATGTATCCTTTGACTTCAGGCTCAGACACATAGGTGCTTTAGCAAAGTTGTTATTAAAACAATAACAGTACAGACACATCATGTGTTAGGATTCCCATCTCAATAATACTATGTAACTCTTAGCATGTTAATTCCTTCACTGCTAATTATAAAATTTTGAAAATATAATAAAATATTGGAGAAATTAGAATGGATTGATTGTAAGCCAAATCTATGCTCCATAACTTCAACATCAGTACCAACATGAATGTCCTATTTGAAGAAAATGGATATTATATTTTCCCCACAGTGTACTGTCCATGCCTTTTGTGGAGACAGACTACGGTCAGGATGCAGTGGGAGTTCAGTCGGTTTACCACCATGTCACCAGAACTAACTGGTAATCAAGCTAAACAGATGTCAGGAGTAAGCAACGAATGACTGTTGGTTCTCGCTTGTTTTGGTTTCAACGTGAAATATCCATCACAGGCTCCATACTTTGTAACTGGATTATGGTGCTGTTTGGATGGTTTTGGGAGCTGAGACCTGGATGGCGGAAGTGAATCTAGACCTTGATATTTATTTCATAGCTTTGGTTTCTGTTGTATTTCCCTATCTGTCTGACCTCTACTTGATCTACCAGAGTCAATAAACAACTCCACACTCTTGCTTCCACAGCCGTGAATGGCTCCTAGCACCATGCTGTCCCCACTGTTGCCTGCCTTACTCTCAGACCAAGAGCCAAAGCAAAGGCTTCTCTTGTAAATGGATTCTTGTCAGATATTTAGTCGCATCATTATTAAAGTAAAAATGCAAAGTCTATCTTCTAAATGCTACATGTAATTGTCTTATTACAGTATCAGGGAACACACAGCAAAGGGAGGTTTGAGAAATAAGGCCTAGCAAAGCACATTCATCACAAAACCACGGCATCGTACTTTTCTGAACCTATCTCCCTTTGTGCCTTTACTTTATGACCAGTTATGATCACATTTGTGCTTATGTTACATCTTAAAAACAACAACAATGCACATAATACTTTAATCCCCCCCAAAAAAGGAGATGAAGGGTTTTTTTGGTCTGGCTTTCCTTTTGTCTATACATTGAGCATCAGCTAATTATTCTAGCTATTTCTTAGGTTGATGGCCTATTGCTAAAATAGGAAGTTAAGACTATTAGTAAGAAACTGTCCTGGAAAGAAAAGTAGTTGGTTGGTTGGCGTACATAATCAAATTCAGATTGATAACTATTGTCACCCTCATTTTCACATATGTGAAATATGTGCTGCACATATATATTATAAATGTCCTCTGCAAATGCTCTTTGGCTATCCACTTTGTCCTTAGAAATTGCCTCTCCTGGTATGGCTCCTGAGCAGGCAGATGTCTGACATTTTAGGTTTCCACTGAGATTGCTTTAAGAAAAGGAATGTAAACTCATGGTGCCCTTTGTGAGTTCAAGTATGATAGGCTGGTATGTGCCTCCCCCTGTCGCCCCCCCCAAATCCTTCATATAGTGAAGTTCTAATTCTTAGTGCATTTGGAGTAGAGGTGAAACTGTTTCATATCAGGGATGATGGTAAAATGCTCATAATTTGGACAGCCATCCCTGTAAAAGAGAATCCAGGGTTCTCTCTTGAGTCCTTTCTGCAGAAGGGAAACATAAGAATACTCATCTGGAAAAGACCCTTAGTTGATCTGGACCATGTTGGCACTATGGCTTTAAAATGTGCCTGATTCGACTCCAAGCAATGCATTCCTGTTTAAAAATGCCCTGTTATAAAATTTAAAATTTCAGACTAGAGACCTGCACATTTTCTTTTCTTCCATATTTCATTTGTTATAGACAAGAGTATAGGACCTGTCAAACATGCAGGGAAGTGCAGCAAGCATCTTGTTTAAAGTGTCAAGGACTCCATGAAAATATTTTAAAACATAGCATAAGCTTGCTAACAATTCCACTCTTATGCTTGTTCAAATGAAGTAAATTGTCAGAAGAAAAGAACTACATCAATGATCAGAGCAACTCTTTTCCAAAATCAGACACCTGTACTAAAGCTTTTACATCCAGCAACAGCAGGTGGTACACGCTTACCATGCAATCCAATTCATTAATAAAATAAAAATCTATGCGGTCCATGCGGTACTGAGAATGATACTGATTTGCCCTACTTTAGTTTTGAATGAGTTCATTAAGTAAATAGAAAGACAAAATAAAAGAATAATTAGTATAGTTATGACTGAGCAGATAGACAGATAGAGAGAAAGAGAGAGAAGGAAAAAAGGAAGGAAGGAAGGAAGGAAGGAGGAAAAGAAAGGAAGAAAAGAAAGGAAGGAAGGAAGGAAGGAAGGAAGGAGGGGGGAAAGAAAGGAAGGAAGAAAGGAAAGAAGGAAGGAAGAAAAGTAGATAGATAGATAGATGGAAGAAAGAAAGGAAGGAGGAAAGAAAGGAAGGAAAGGAAGGAAGGAAGGATGGAAGGAAGAAAGAAAGGAAAGAGGGAAATAAATGAAGGAAGGAGTGAGGGGGATCAAGGAAGAAAAAGAAGAAAGGAAGGAAGAAGGATAAGTAGATATACAGATATATATAGAGAGAGAGATAGATGATAAATAGATAGATAGATAGATAGATAGATAGATAGATAGATAGATAGATAGATTGATTGATTGATTGATGATAGATAATAGACCCACAGACAAATGAACAGAATGGCTATTTAAAAGATATAATAGAGACCAACTGGGGAAGTTGAAGTAATCAGCTGTTGTTCTTGATTGGGATTTCTTTCCATAACTTTACTTCCAAAGGATAAACTTACAATTTCTCTTTCTCACTACAAGCTCTTTTGTCTCACAAGATAAACATTAGTGATTGCTGTGGGTTTTTCTTCTAGGTTTTCTCAATTATTTCTCTTTAGCTGTGATAAAGCTCTTGAGTAACAGGAACATATTGGGGAGGAGGTTCATATACTTTATATATCCTGACTCACAATCATTTTAGGGAAGCTTAAGCAGGAATGAAAGACATGAACCAGGAGGTAGGAAGCATAGAAGTATACAGAAACCATGGAGAAATGTTGCTTACTGGCCTGCTTCTCCAGGCATGCTCAGTTTGCTTCCTCAGAAACCTAAAACTGCCCTCCCAGGATGGGCTGGGCCCTTGAATATCAGTTGTCAATTGAAAACTGCCCCACAGGCTTACAAATAGATAATTTGACAGAGGAATTTTCTCAGTTGAGGAACCTCTGCTCAGGTAATTCTAACTTGCTTCAAATTAAAATCAATCAAACAAATAAAAGGCAACCAGGAAAACTGTTTTCCTGTTCTCCATCTCAAGGTTAGAAGTTCTAGAAGCTAGGCAGACACTTTGAAACATGATTAAGTTTAAGATTGGAATAGAAGCAGCCCTTTCTCGGTCACTTTTTAAAAGTAGGTTCAAACAAAATAGGACAAATTTTCAATACAGCGTAAGTTACATTACTCATTATGTAAGTCTGTAAGGATCCAAAAATACTGTACTAAGCAAAACAGCTGTTGAGTATTAGGCTTTCTGTATCTGATCAATGTATCTGAAATTCTACACGAGCTAAACTGCACTATTATAGATAAAATCAAAACAGCAGTTGCCTCTCAGGATTGAGAGATGTGAACATATTTTGAAATAGCTTAAATAACTCTGGAGTTAAGATGTTACATAATTTGCTAGAGGCACGTTACACAAGTGTCTGCATTTATCAAGATTAATAAAATATTCAAAGGTTGTACATTTTACTACATGTAAATTACACCTAAAATATAATAAAATCCTAAACATTTAATTACACTATTTATTCTTACATTTTAGGTGTGAAGTTTACTGCTGTCTCCAATTCACTTAGGTGTAAATAAAGAACAGTGTGGGCCTATGGATGGCTAGAGGAGTACAACATAGGAAATGTCCATGATTAAACAAATACAACAAAATTTAACAGTAGAATCTATGTAGTTGCATTAGCGTTCTCATTGCTGTAGCCTGCCAAGAGTCAGCAACTAAGGGTGAAAAGATGTAACTTTGGTTGGTGTGACTGGGACTTTTCATCTTCTCATTCCTGTGGAGAGAAAAGAAGGATCAGAAGACACCAATATCCACCTTGATTTCTCCTTCTTTGTCTTTTATTTCATCTGAGTCCCTGCCACAGGACAGCAATGCCCCTTACATTCATGGTTGGTTTTGCTTTTCAATTAACTATCTCTGAAATTTCTTCACAGAAATATAGGGAGGTGTGACTCAGATTTCTATGGTGATTATAATTGGCTCAGGTTAACAATGAGGAATAATCATGATAGAATAAAATAGTTACTATTCAATATCTTTGAAAAGTGTTATAATGAAATGTCATTAATTCTATTGGAATGGCATAGTTCGCCTGATTTTCATACAACTACAAGAACATACCCTGATTTATTTATTGGCTCAAGAAAGATAAGGGACATCTTGTATGAACCTGACTTGGACAGCAGTTCAGAAGTCAGAAGTGCAGGAGATACCTTCAAAACCCACTTTCTTTAAAGGAAGAGTTATAACAGATAACAATTCTTTTAAATCTCTGGATTGTGGAGTAATTTGTCTCATGACATAATTGTGGCAAGAACAAGGCACCATTTTTTACAAGTACTGAACAGACAAGTATCCATGAAAAAGGCTTTATTTGTGTTGCACACAGAAAGTTAAGCCATAACCAATGGTTTACAGGACCTTATATGTCAAGGCAGTCGTCCGTGACCTTCTTGATGCTGAAACCCTTTAATACTGCTCCTCATGAAGTAGTGACCCCAACCCTAAATTATTTCCATTGCTGCTCCTTAACTATCATTTTGCTACTGTTATGAATTATTATGTACGTATCTGTTTTTCTAGACAACCCCCATGAAAGGGCCATTTGACTCTTCCCCAAGAGGGTTGTGACGCACAGGTTGAGAACCACCGTTCAAAGGCCTGTAAAATTAGTAGCAAGTGTGAAGATAGCTACATAAATTTGCTAAATATGAGCCATTTGTTTTGCTATAGCAGAATAAATTCTAGATCTTGTTAAACTTGCTTGAATTTAAAAGTAATCTATGATCAGTTTTGTGTTGTTTAGTTAAGACAAGGTAAATATCTCTCAGAGATTTCTTCACTGGAGATTTTAATGCTTTGATAATTTTCTTGTTTCACTCCAAGACAGGCAGCCTAGAACAGCAGTATTATGCCCAGCTCTATAGGCTTCAGTGACCAAGCTGTTTGTATATTGTGGAGGCTGTTCTCCAGGGAATGTTAGAGAGAAGGAAAAGAAGGAAAAGTGCATTTCCATTCATGCATATCGATTTATCCAAACTGAACTTAACCATTTAAACTTATTTTTGGCATCTTCTTAATCATCATGTGTGCTGCCTCCACATTCTATACTGGAAACAGACTGTGGGCTGATAAATAGGAATGCATGCTAGTTGTCATTTGAATCACTTGGATCATCAAGAAGGCTATTCTGTGGTCTGTGAGCAGGGACTAACCCTTCATACACGTGGCAACCCCAAAGTATATTTATTGAAAGGCTGGAGATCAATAGGCTAGGATAGGAAGGTTCTTTCAGATCAAGAGTTCAGAACTTTCAGGGGTCACTCTGCCCAATAACTGAAACTAAGCAGGGGTAGTATCATTACTGCTATAAATGCCTAACACTCCCAACCCAGAACTTTGTGTCAACTGGAGGAAAAAATAAGTCATCTCTGTCTTACACTTCAAATCCCTAACTGAGATTTCAAACAAGGGCTCCTGAGGAGAAGTAATCCAGTCTAACAGTCCTTTTATGGGAGAAGAAATTCAACCATCTGGAGCAGAGCAAGCAGGCTCAGAGTCTAGGAATGTTATGTACTGAATTTTAGGACCTTTTTCTCCAAGTCTTCGGTTCTTAATGTCTTCATTTCCATCTTTTCCTAGGCTGCATTGTGTTGGCCAGATCCATCCATAGTCAGCTGGGCATGGTTTATCAAACAGATTTATAGAAAACCCTTTGTTTCACAAACCTCCCATGCCAACACAGTCTTGTTTAGTCTTTCACTACACAAGCTCTTCTTCCCTCCAGCAATGCTCATTAAACGTAACTATTAATTTTATTTCTAAATCATTATTTGCAGTACAATGATAAGAACAGCTGGAAAGCATATTTCAGTGGGTTCAAGCCTGGATGTTTACAGTCCTCAAGGTTTTTGCATAAATGTCAAAGTATTTTGAAACTCTACGGAACGTGGAGGAAAACAATATGGAGAAAGTAACATTAAAAAGACTTCCCTAAACAAAATGCATAATTATTAGTAAAGCTGGCCTCTTCCAGCCTCCAGTTGCTGCTTAGAAATATAAACTTTGGTGATCCCTATCCTCTGCCTGTGAGTATCCTAAACAAGGGGCTGCTGGGACAATCATACGGTCTCCAGTTCCAGACACTGCACAGCATGCCCAAAGGCTATCAAACCCTTTCTCCATAGACATAAATACAGGAGTTTGCTCTTCTTTTAGTCACGTAAGCTGCATTCTTTCTCAAAGATCCCTGCCAGGAGATTTCCACAAGTATTCAGTATGTCAGCAATGCCAGTCCCACCAGTTTACTACTTCCTGCAGTTAAATTAGGATGGATTGGAGTGGGTGATGGGAGAGCGTGGAAGATAGGGGTTGAGAGGAGGGATAGCGAACACTAAAGTCCTTTATAAAATGCCATTTGGAACCCTACTACTATAGAAACATCTAAAATATATAATGTAGAGATATAGATGCAGATACATATGCATATATGTATTAAACAAAGTTTTAAGGAAGCTGCCCTATAATTAATAGGGGATGATATATGTCTTAGTCAGGGTTCCTATTCCTGTACAAAATATTATGACCAAGAAGCAAGTTGGGAAGGAATGAATGTATTCAGCTTAGACTTTCCACATTGCTGTTCATCACCAAAGGAAGTCAGGATTGGAACTCAAGCAGGTCAGGAAGCAGGAGCTAATGCACAGGCCATGGAGGGATGTCACTTACTGACTTGCTTCCCCTGGCTTGCTCAGCCTGCTTTCTTATAGAACCCAGGTCTCCAGACCAGGGATGGCACCACCCACAGTGGGCTGGGCCCTCCCCCCTTAATCACTAGTTGAGAAAATGCCTTACAGCTGAATTTCTTGGAGGCACTTTCCCAAGGAAGACTCATTTCTCTTTTGATTAACTCTAGTTTTTATCAAGTTGACACAAACCAGCCAGTACAGTTGACTACTTCTCAACTTGACACCCAAACACATCACTATTAAGCCTCAACCCTTAATTTCTTATTCATCCCCAAGATCTAAATAACCTTAATGGTCCCACAGTCTTTACAAAATCTTGCATATTAAAATTTTAATCCCTTTAAAATATCCAATGTCTTTTAAAATTCAAAGTCTTATTTTCAATTCAAAGTCTCCTAACTGTGGGCTCCATTAAAATACGTTCTTCCTTCAAGAGGAAAAAATATCAGGGTACAATCACAATCAAAAAAAAAAAAAAAAAAATCAAACTCTAACCAACCAATGGCTGGGATCCACTCACAAACTTCTGGGCTCCTTGAAGGGCTTGGGTCACTTCTCCAGCTCTGCATTTTGTAGCACACATCTTGTCTTCTGGCTCTAGATGCATATTCTCTACTGCCACTGATGTTCTTGGTGATTATCTCATGGGTACTGGCATCTCTAAAACACTACTATTTTCTGCTGCAACCAGGCTTCACCAATAGTCTCTCATAGGCTCTCTTCATTGTGGCAACCCTCAAATCCTTTGCATGACCCTTTTAGTTCTGGGCCATTAACAACAACTGAGACCATGCCTTCACCAAAGGCCTTTTATGGCCTCTCACAGTGCTGAGCCTCGGTTGTTCTTTATGACCCCTTAATTCCTTCAAAACCACTACCACCTTGGTGACTCTTACACATTACCAAATCCAGCCACAACAGGAGGTATAACCTTGGCTATCTCTAAAACACAGCCCCTTTGTGTTCTCAGAAAACACTTCCCAGAAGTTTTTACCTCAGTGATGCTGGTCTCTCCTTAATCACCACTAATTTCTTAGCTCCAGCTGACCAGCATCAATAGCCCCAGTAATGCAAAGGTTTTGCTTTAGTAGTTCTGGTATCTTGTTAATCACAGGAGATTCTTCAGTTCCAACTAACCAAAACCACAGAATCTTCACAATCAAAACTGCAGCAGACCTGATAAAAGTCTTTAATCTTCCCTCTGAAATTTCACAAGCCAGGCCTCCATCTTCTGCACTGTTCTCAACATTATCATTCAAGCTCATACAGAACATTCCACAGAGCTCTTAATATGCCAATGGCTCTTCTAGCTCAAAGTTCCAAAGTTCTTCCATAGTCCTCCCCAAAACATGGTCAGGTTGTCACAGGCATACCCCACTATGCTGGAACCAATTTGTCTTAGTCAGGGTTTCTATTCCTGTACAAAACATCATGACCAAGAAGCAAGTTGGGGAGGAAAGGGTTCATTCAGCTTACACTGTCCACATTGCTGTTCATCACCAAAGGATGTCAGGACTGGAACCCAAGCAGGTCAAGAAGCAGGAGCTGATGCAGAGGCCATGGAGGGATGTTACTTACTGGCTTGCTTCCCCGGCTTGCTCATCTTACTTTCTTATAGCATCCATGTCGACCAGACCAGGGATGGAACCACCCACAATGGGCTTGTCCCTCCCCATGGAGGCATTTCCTCAACTGAGGTTCCTTTTTCTGTGATTAACTCAAGCTTGTGTCAAGTTGACCCAAAACCAGCCAGAACAATATTGTAGAAGGAGATAGGAACTAACACAGAGACACACAGCTGAAAATGTGCAGAGAGTGGAACTTTGGATCACTCAGTCCAAAATGGGATGTCTTCCTCAAAGTCCTCTTACTGCAGTTCAGAGATCTCTGCAGGATAAATGGTGGAAATAACTAAGAGCCCATCTTTTTTGGTGCTCTACTGCTCTGAAGGCAACTTGTAGGAGAAAACATTTAATTGGAGAATTGTTTACCGTTTCAACTCAGCATTATCACAGTGAGGAACTTGGCAGCAGAAAATATGGTGCTTAAGAAATAGCTAAGAGCTACATCCTTTTCTGTAGGTAGGAGCAGAGAAACAGAGAATGTGCAAGGGAGGAATGGAGAGAAGGGGGAAGGTAGGGAGGGAGGGAAGGAGTGAGGGAAGGAGGAAGGGAAGGAAAGGAAGGAGGGAAGGAGGGAGGGAGAGAGGAAGGGAGGGAGGGAGAGAGATTGGCAGTGGCATGAACTTTTGACACCTCCAAGCCCACTCCCAGTGTGACTCACTTCCTCCAACAGGGCCATACCTCCTAATCCTTCCCAAACAGTCCCCTCCTCAGTGACTAAGGACTCAAAAATATGAGTCTTTAAAGGCCATTCTCATCCAAACCACCACAGACCCAGAGGCAACGGATGACTCCAAGGGAAGTGTTTTCCAGACACAATAGGACTGATAAACCTATAAACTCGGAGACACTATGGCCCCATGCCACAAGTTCTAAAAAGATTAAATTTAGCCAATGTCGCAGAACTGAGACATGGAAGTAGAAACACATAACCACCCCTAGCCAAGAAGCTTTCTGCAACTGAAACCTGTACAGAAAGAGAGAATTGGATTCATTCAATGGAGTGTCACAGCTGTATCCATTACACTCCCGGGCAGCTCTATGCCCAGGAGTGGCTAGGCAACACAAACCAAACTCCATGGTTTGCTTTTAAACTTTTGTTGTCTCATTTTTCTGTTGCTTCCTTGTTTTGGCACAGGGTATGAATGGTGGCAGGGGTGCTTTGGGATATGCAGGAAGGTGAAATTGTAACTTTAAGTGGACTTTTAGGTACAATTTTCAGCTACCACTTCTCATGTCTATGTATAACTGGGAACTGACATAACTAAGTTCAGATGTTTTGTGGTAAAACACAGGTGCTCTTCAGCCTTCAGTTCCCTGATATGGGGGTGTGATGACCTCAACTACAGCCCGTGGATCATGGGAGGGGATTCAAGGAAGGAACAGTAGTCAGAAGTAAAGATTCCAAGCAAGCTTGTGAGAACAGGCTCTCAGGAGGATTCTTCAATGAAACAGCTCATTTTAACTGGGGTGGGAGTGGGAAGATGGGGGAGGGAACAAAGGTTATTTAAACCACTGGAGGGTGAACAGGGGCTGTGTTGTAAATGTACATGACTTGCCACACTAACATGCTGGACATGCTTCGTTTGCATAAAGAGGAATTCCAGCTGCTTCTGGAAATGATCTTATAAGGGAAGACAACGTTTAACCTGGCTACTGTGCTGTGTTACTTCCTCTGGTGGGGCACAGGGCTGTCTATGTGTACCAGGACTCAGAGGCCCAGAGCAGGGGTAGAGCTATTCCATTCCTACTGACCTCAGGACAAGATTTCTAGGGTTTGGACATGCCTCAACCTCACTCTTACCTCATGATGGAACACAGTTCCCTGATTCTACAACCATATGCAGTGTTTTAAAAATGATAATATGAAGTTCAAGAAGAAAGAAGGCCAAAATATGGATGTTTCAGTCTTTCTTAGTATGGGAGGAAATACTGGGACAAAGAGTAGAGCAGAGACCGCAGGAAAAGCCATCCAGAGTGGGAGAGGGGGAACCAGGAAAGGAAATAACATTTGAAATGTAAATACATAAACTATCCAATTAAAAAAAAAGAAAATATGGTCTAATCTATCAGTCTGAACAGAGAACCACCTCCACTATGTTTCTTAGTAGCCAAAGTTCTCCTTTCCTTGAACCCCATAAAAGAAAAACCTAAACAATACTCTGGCTAGTAGTGTGGCCTGCTGTTTCTTTGTTATGTATTCTGATCTTTTCTATTGCTTCTTTACTTTAAATAAAGTTTTCTTATTACTTTGACAAATCTGTATTAGTTTGTATTGTATTTCTTTAAATAATGGCCCAGGAATGTAATATAACAGTTAGGTATGAGCTACACATTGATCCTGCACGAACTGGCTTTCAATATGAGTCAAATCTGAATCCACTTAGCGTCTCGGTATGATTTCAATGTCATTAGAATAAAGTTTAAGAAAAACATCATAATACTGAATAGTTTGGATTCTCCTCCCTTTCCGAAGATGCCTCTCCCTCCCAGCATGCTCCTCTCAGTGAAGGAAAAGCTGACTGCGACTGGGTCATGAAATGTTTCAGCTTCTTTCCTTAATACACACAGCAGCTTTATAATCATGAAAGTCAGTCTGCCCTCTCATTAAGTTCCTGTAATATCTTTTAAAAATATTTATATAAAACACATAAGCTAAAAGACTTATTTCATATATTCTAAGGAATGTTCTTGTTGTTTTATCTGGTAAGAAATAATGTATAATTCCATGCAGTACAAAACAATTTCATGCTGCTCTAAAACAAAATGTTGCCTTAGCCAGACAAGTTTTAGGGAGGCCATTCAACACACATTCCTTCTCCTTTTTACATAATAAAATAATCAAATGAAACTTAATTATCATGCAATATTGGAAGGATTAGACATAAGAGGATATTCCAGCCATCTGAGCTTAATTTGAAGTCACAGAAATCAAATGTCTGCATTTTTGGTAAAATTGTATGCTAAATGAAAAAAAGGGGAGGGATGGAGGAAGAGTGGAATAGGTGATAAAGAGAGGTACTGAGATAGAGCAAAGAGAAGCTATAATCCCTCCCCTTCGTATTCAGAGATGTATGGAGAGTAGATAGCAAAACTCCTGTCCACCTCAGAAGTTCTACGGAGTGACAAGAAGCAAAAAAACCCCATTTACAAGCTTAAAGAGCAGATGTGATTACCGCAGAAAGTATTTTGGTTTTGTTTTGGTTTTTTTTTTTTTTTTTTTTTTTTTTTTTTTTTTTTTTTTTTTCTTGTCTGTTGGTGGCAGTGGTCCTGGACTTATTTTCACAGGGTCCGTGAGAATGCCTTTACTCACCCCAGAATCAAACTGTAGGTAGAGCCATACAAACATCAATGAATGCAGTGTGCTTAAGAGAACTTTAAGTGTAGGAATCACAGACAGCCACAGAACTGGTGGCATTGCCGTGTTTGCCTTGTCTGGCTCTTGTCTCTCCTACTGAAAGTCTCTTTCCAGGTCAGATATTCTTCACATCCATCAAGAACACTGTTTCTACCAGGCAAAAGGTAATAAATGTTCCAGTATCTCACGTCCACAGTCTCCACCATGAACCTCCATCTGCTGCCATAGTGGGTGACTGTTCCTTTCTTCTGAAGACAGGTCTCCCCACTTCCCCTTAGCATTTCTGTCTCAGAAGACTCAGAGTGAGAACAAAGTATCTATTGGTTTATTGTTTACCTCACAGAAAAACTTGGTATATTATTAAATACAGGTAAGAGTCATCGATATAACTTACTTACACAAGATAACTTTTAAAAAATGGTCAAACAGTATTTTATTTGAAAGGAAAATAACTATTCAGAAGATTTTTTTTCTACATGCTAAAATTTTCAACCCATCCAGAAACAAAGTAGTCTATTTCAGTCTTCCTTGGCAGCACACTAAAGGTATCATATGATATTTTATTAAAGTGCCTACTGGGGTCATGTTGGGATCAAATGTATTTTTTATAACCAAAGCCAAATTTCAATCCTTTCATTAATTTCTTTATGCATTTGGCATTTACTTGGTAGCAGCTATTACATGATAAGCATTATGGCAGGCTCTGGACCACAAGAAAAGATGCAAAAATCAATATTTTAATCTGTTCATACTTCTGTTCAAATCTATACAGCATCAAACACAAATTCAGTTGACTTTGCAGTATTGACTAAAGCACTTTTATTCAAATTACCAGCCAGAATCTTTTGATTAAAATCTATGATTGCTGATAGTTTGAAGTCCCTACTAAGTTTGTCAGTTTGAGCTAGGTCATGGCCGGTTGGCTTCTAACACATGGTAACAGATCATCACAGAAATGAGGGTTTCTGTTCTCCCAGAGTGTATTTGGTCATTATGTGGGAAACTAGGAGATTAAAACAGAGCAATACACAACCTTCTCAACTATATTAGCCAATACTAGAAACATGCTTTAAGCACACATTACCTGATGTACAATTCCAAGCTAAAAAATAGTTTGAATTATTATTTTAAATTATCTTTTTATTTGTCAACTAAGACACTGTTTTTTGTTTGTTTTAATCTTTCTTAAATGAGTAATCAAAAAGCTGAAAATCAGGGCAGAGCAGGCATTCTTCAGGAGTACACATGTAGCTCTGGACCCAATTATGTCCCTAGATGGATGACGCGCTGGGTTCTACCCACAAAATAAAACCACAAGGAAACAAAATGAATAACTGAGAAGACAAAGTAACAACGAAAAGAATAACTCCTCATAAGTTAGCGACTATATACTACATATAGTTATCTTCCACACCTAGCAGGTGTTTGAATATACTTCAAGTTATAAATGAAAGTAAAAGCTATTATACTTTGAAGGATATTTTCTGCCTATTACTGGCACTAATAATGCTTGGTTTTCTTGCTATCACAAAACTCTTCCATAAAAAATGTTATTCTGAAAACATTCACTTACTTTAATAATTTCAAAAATGCTTGAAATGTGAGAAGTTCAAATGTTCTTTTCTTTAAAGTCTCTAACTTTACAATTTCAGTGAAACTGATGAATTTTATGGTGATGTTAATTCCTCTCACTAGCCAGTTGTTATGATTTGTTCAAAGCAAGAGTTTCTTTTAAAAATTAATGTGCAAAATTGCTTTGCACAACCACAAAAATATAATGTAGTCAAATCTCTCGATTGCATCATTTAAGAATATTAAAATAATATATTCATTCCTACTTCAAATATTCACAATAGTAGGCTTTGCAAATTTAACAGATCTTAATGCTCAAAGAGGAATAAATGTTAGAGAACAAGAGATTTTTAGCTGTAAGGGTGTGCTACTAGCAATTTGCTAAGCAGCTGGCTCTGGGCCCACAAATTCCTCCAAAATAAAAGTCCGAGTATGACAGGCATGCCTATTAACCATGGAAAGATACTGAACTATTCAAATATGACTATTTAATTTAAATAAATTTAAATTTAGATAGGCATACCTATTACCTATTAAACTACATTAATAGAATTCTATATTGTATGGTACTAGGTGGCAGTTATGTGTGTGCTCATACTATTGCATTCATATGGAGGTCTTCTTCCACATCCATGTGGGTTCCAAAGATGCAGTTCAGGTAACCAGGCTTGTAAGGCAAAAAGATGTCTTGCTACCATGTGTTTTTTTTTTTCAACCTTGTCATTATATTATTTTTGGAGAATACATTAGAGGCATTAATTTTATTTTATTTTTATTCTAAGCTAGGAATTCTTTCCTAAAATTTAGGAGCTCTTTTAATTTGTGAATTCTGGCTAAAGTGTACAGTATCCTTTTAGAAGGTAACCAGTCCATAAAGGTCATGGTAAAAGATGGAAAGATGTATCCAGAAGTTTCTTTGAATTCAAGCTTCAGAAGTCAAGAAAGAGAAGGTTGAAAAGTGTAAACATCAAGGGTATGACTCAAGATGTGAGAGTATTGGGAATGACTGTCAATATAGAAAATCGAAAAAAGTCCCATGGTGAGTATATTTGCCTGATAAAGATATCTGTAAATATTAAAAGCTGGAGTAGGAAATGCTATCATTAGTCATTTTAACACAATGACAAGGTCATTAGGAAATGTCATAAAAAGCTGTATTATAGAGTACTAATGATAAAAAGTGTATGGTATCGGTACAGAGATAGGAAAGTATATCAGTGGAATAGAATAGAAGAACCAGAAATTAATCCACATACCTATGGTCACTTGGTCTTTGACAAAAAAGCTAAAACCATCAAGTAGAAAAAAGATAGTATTTTCAACAAATGGTGCTGGCCAGCATAAAAAAGAATGCAAATTGATCCATTCTTATTACCTTGTACAAAGCTCAATTCCAAGTAGATCATGAACCGCCACATAAAACTAAAAACACTCAAACTACTAAAAGAGAAAATTGGGAAGAGCCTTGGACACGTGGACACTGGGGAAATTTTCCTGAACAGAACAGCAATAGCTTATGATCTAAGATCAAGAATAGACAAATGGGATCTCATAAAATTGCAAATCTTCTGAAAGGCAAAGGGCACTGTCAGTAGGATAAAATGGCAACCAACAGATTGGGAAAAGATTTTTAACAATCCTATATCTGATAGAGGGCTAATATCCAATATACACAAAGAACTCAAGAAATTAGATTCCAGATAATCAAATAGCCCTATTAAAAATGGGGAACAGAGCTAAAAAAAAATTCTCAAATGAGGAGTATTGAATTGCTGAGAAGTAGCCAAAGAAATGTTCAACCTTCTTTGTCAACAGGGAAATACAAATCAAAACAACCCTGAGATTCCACCTCACACCAGTCAGAATGGCTAAGATCAAAAACTCAGGTGACAGCAGATGTTGGAGAGGATGTGGAGAAAATGGAAAACATCCCTGTGTTGTTGTTGGGATTGCAAGCTGGCACAATCACTCTGGAAATTAATCTGGATGTTCCTCAGAAAATTGAACATAGTATTACCTGAGGACCCAGATATACTTCTCCTGGCCATATACCCAAAAGACACTCCAACATATAACAAGGACACATGCTCCACTATGTTCATAGCAGCCTTATTTATAATAGCCAGAAGCTGGAAAGAACCCAGATGTCCTTCAACAGAGGAATGGATACAGAAAATATGGTATATTTACACAATGGAGTACTATTAAGCTATTAAAAGCAATTACTTCAAGAAATTCTTAGGAAAATGAATGGAAAATATCATTCTGAGTGAGTTAACCCAATCACAAAAGAACACACATGATATATACTCACTGACAAGCAGATATTAGTACAAAAGCTCAGAATACCCAAGATACAATCCACAGACCATATGAGCTCAAGAAAATGGAAATCCAAAGAGTAAATGTTTCAGGCCTTCCTAGAAGGGGCAACAAAATATTCACAGAAGGAACTACAGAGGCAACATTTGGAGCAGAAACCGAAGGAAAGGTCATCCAGAGATGGCTTTATTTGGGGATTCATTCCATATACAGTCACCAAACCCAGACATTATTGTGGATGCCAAGAAATGCATGCTGACAGGAGCCTGATATAGCTGTTGTCTGAGAGGTTCTGCCAGAGCCTGACAAATACAGAGGCAGATGCTCTTAACTGACCATTAGACTGACAATGGATCCCCAGTGGAAGAGTTAGAAAAAGGACAGAAGGAGTTGAAGGGATTTTCAATCCCATAGGAGGAACAACAATGTCAACCAACCAGACTTCCCAGAGCTTCCAGGGACTAAACCACCAACCAAAGAGTAGACATGGAGGAACCCATGGCTCCAGCCGCATATGTAGAAGATGGCCTTATTGGGCATCAAGAGAGGAGAGGCCCTGACCTTGGGAAGGCTCAATGCCCCAGTATATGGGAATGCCAGGGCAGGGAGGTGAGAGGGAGTGGGTGGATAGGTGGGGTAGCACCCTCATAGAAGCAGGGAGACAGGGATGGATAGGGGTTTTATGGAGGGGAAACTATAAAGGGGATATAACATTTGAAATGTAAATAAAATAAATCCAATAAAAATAACAAATTCATAAAGAATGGAAAATAAATGGGAAATCAGAAAACTTTTAATACAGTAACCATAGGGATTATTAAAACTAAAACATATATGGTTATAAGTGCTAATGTAATAGATTAGACTACACTAAGAGACAATGGTAACTAGGATTTAGGAATGAAACTTCGCTGACTTGGAAACTGTAAAATGTTGGCTTTTGCAATGTATATGATGTATTTCATAAAACTGAAACATAATGTGATATAAGCAAGTTAAATATAAATCTATAAAAGTAAAGAGCTTCCTAAAGGCAGGTCCTCAAGATCAGCTGTACATAATTTAAGAAAACTCAGTGTCTCTGTCAGTGCAAGGGAAGCAACTGAGGAGTCACCATGGATATGGCCTTGGGGGATTAAAGGATGGGTGAGCAAATCTCCCTAGAAGCAAATGTTTGAAAACACTGTGTTGGAGCATGAGAGGGAATTGTTTGCCTGAGTTTTGTTTCACTGTCTCATTTCCGGTTCACGGGGGTTCAGCATGTGCTTCACGGGGGTTCAGAATGTGTGTCCTGTCTCTCCAGTTTATTACTATCAGTGCCTATTCTTAAGGAAATTAAACGGGATCTGAAGCCTTTTCTCATGGTCTTGACAACCTAGAAACTCCCCGTGGTTGAAAATCTCAAAGAACACAAACCAACGAGATGAGTAACCTGAGGAGTCCCCCATCTCTCCTCATCATCGAGACATAACCTGAGTTCCAGGGAGCTGGAAACACACAACAATGCTCTCCTCTACTTAGAATAGTGGTGACTGACGAACCAGTATAGCCACACCCAAAAAATTAACCTTCTAGTTTCATTAAACAGTATAAAGAAATAAGGAAACTTTGACTGTGGTTGGTACAGCTTTCCTAATGTGAGTTCCCCCCCCCCACTGGAATGCACAGCAGTAAGGTAACCATTTTGTCTTTAATAGTAGCTGGGTGATGCTAGGGGCTTAGTAAGTAAAATACCTAAGAGATAAGAGCTCAGTCTCTAAACACAAAGTCACAATAAGGAAATGGAAGCAGATGTTTCCTTGACTTGTCAGCACACACTGTGTGCATAATTGAACTGTAGCACCAAACCCAATAAGTATATACTATTATTAGGTATTAATCAGAATGTTTTGATATGTTTGAGATAGAAATACTAACTACCCCATTTGATTATTGCATACTGTGTTTCAAATGACTACTGTGTACCCAGTAAATTGATTCGTTTAAGGTAATAATTGTTGAAGAAAATAAAGACCAAGGTTAACAAGCTTCCCATGAGCTTGACTCAATATGTGGTTCTTATTTTCCATTTGAAACCTCCAAACACTGAAATGTCACAATAAAATATAGGCACAATTTATATATTTGCTTTTGGATTAATTTTCATATACCTTTCTGAATCTTTTCCTGAACAAACCAGGTTATTACAGACAAGCATTTCAATCACAGAGAAGCTCTCAACTGCTTCTTGGAAACATCATTTATTTAAAAACAAATAGTGTACTGTCAACATTTTCCATGATTTTTTTCTGATTGATAATAAAACAGTTAAATAGCAACAAGATAAAAATGCTGGATTCCCATATCTACCCAATCTATGTTTATCTACCTTAATCTATATTTATCTTATATTTTCTGAAATTAGCCACTGAAGAAAGCATTAAAGTAGAGTTACCTGATATATGAAGTGTTTCTGGCTGTCACCATCAAGAACTGCCACAGTGTTTGCGGTCTCTACTGAAACACCTTGTGTGTTGCCCGGTGCATAATAACATCTCTGTACCTTCAAAGGTAGTAATTGGGAAATGCTCTCTATCTCCAGCTTGGCTACTGGTGATGAATAGTCATGATACTCTATTAACTGATGAAATATGACAGAAAGTATATTTATTTTAATTTTGTTTTAAGTTGTGTGTGGGGGGGGGGTGGAGGTCAGAGGTGCATAACCCTCAGATAGTCAGATGGAAAGGCAAGCCTGCAATGCAGAGATGAATAAAAATGTTCACTGTATTTTCACTCACAAGTAACCAATACAGGTTTCATCTGACACAGTAACTTAAGGTTTGCACAATTACTTGGCTATAGTGCTATATTGTGATTTAATTCTATTCAGTTGAAAATATGTCTTAACTTGTTTTTTTCAACACATAGTTTATTTAGAAGAATTTTGGGTTGTTTTGTTTTGTTTTGTTGGTTGTTTTTTTTTTTAATTTTCCAAACACTTTGAGATTGTCCAAGATAGTCTTATTGTTTTTCATTTCTAATTTAATTTTGTGGCTGGAACACACAGTCAGTTTGATGGTATGATTTATGTTCTTAAAAATTTATTGAATTTTGTTTTATTTTCCTCAGTAGAGTCTAATTTTCTCAGTGTTCCATGTCACTTTCAAAGAATGTATTTTCTGCTCTCAGTGAACTCCCCTATAAATATCACTGGGGTCATATTGCTAGTGTGGTTGTAAGTTTTCTACTGCCTTGTGGATTTTTTTCATTGACTCAGAACCTCAACTATTGGACAGGAATGTTGAAATATCCAATGTCGATGATTACGGTTTCATTGAATCTTCATCTCAGCTTTCTGTGTTTATTTCCCATATCCGCAGGTTCTATGATTGCTAGGCATTTATTGTCATTTGTCATGTTCTGAGATAAATCTTCCTCCATTTCCTTCTTTAGAGGTTTGAAGTTCTTGTCATACAGGTCCTTCACTTGCTTAGTTAAAAGTCACACCAAGGTATTTCATAATATTTGTGACTATTGTAAAGGGTATCTTTTCCCTAATTTCTTTCGCCACATGTTTGTCCTTTGAGTAGAGGAAGGCCACTGATTTGTTTGAGTTAATTTTATATCCAGCCACTTTGCTGAACTTGTTTATCAGCTGTACAAGTTCTCTGGTGGAATTTGTGGGGTCACTTAAGTACACTATCATGTCATCTGCAAATAGTGATGTTTTACTTCTTCCTTTCCATTTTGTATCCCTTTGATTTCCTTTTGCTGTCTAATTGCTCCAGCCAGGACTTCCAGTACTATGTTAAATAGGTAGGGGGAGAGGGGGCAGCCTTGTCGAGTCCCTGATTTTAGTGGGATTGCTTCAAGTTTCCTACCTTTAAGTTTGATGTTAGCTGTAGGTTTGCTGTATATTGCTTTTATTATGTTTAGGTATGGGCCTTGGATTCCTGTTCTTTCCAAGACTTTTAACATAAAGGGGTGTTAAATTTTGTCAAATGCCTTCTCAGTATCTAGTGAGATGATCCTGTGGTTTTTGTCTTTGAGTTTGTTTACATGATGGATTACATTGATGGATTAAACCATCCCAGCATCCCAGGGATGAAGCCTACTTAACCATGGTGAATGATTGTTTTGATGTGTTCTTGTATTTGGTTTGCAAGGATTTTGTTAAGTATTTTTGCATCAATGTTCCTAAGTGAGATTGGTCTGAAGTTCTCTTTCCTTGTAGGGTCTTTGTGTGTGTGTGTGTGTGTGTTTATGAATGAGAATTATTGTGGCCTCAAAAAATGAGTTAGGTAGTGTTCCATCTGATTCTATTTAGTTTGGAGAGTATTGGTATTATGTCGTCAATAAATGTCTGATAAAATTCTGCACTGAACCCATCTGTACCTGGGCTTTCTTTGGTTGGGAGGCTTTTGATGACTGCCTCTATTTCTTTAGGTGTCATGGGATTATTTAGATGGTTTACCTGGTCCTAGTTTAAGTTTAGTATCTGGTATCTGTTTAAAAATTCATCCATTTCCTCCAGATTTTCCAGCTTTGTTGAGTATCGGCTTTTATAGTAGGATCTGATGATTTCTTGAATTTCCTCAGTTTCAGTTATTATGTCTCTACTTTCCTTTCTTATTTTATTAATTTCGATACTCTCTCTTTGCCCTCTAGTTAGTCTGGCTAAGGGTCTATCAATATTGTTAATTTTCTCAGAGAACCAGATCTTGGTTTTGTTGATTCTTTGAATGTTTCTTTTTGCTTCTATTTGGTCAATTTCTGCTCTGAGTTTGATTATTTCTTGCCTTCTACTCCTCTTGGGTGTATCTGCTTCCTTTTGTTCTAGAGTTCTCAACTGTGCTGTCAAGTTGCTAGTGAATGCTCTCTCCAGTTTCTTTTTGGAAGCACTCAGAGCTATGAGTTTTCCTCTCAGTACTGCTTTCATTGCATCCTATAGGTTTGGGTATGCTGTGTTTTTGTTTTCATTAAATTCTAGAAAATCCTTAATTTCTTTCTTTCTTTCTTCTTTGACCCTGCTATTGTTTAATAGAACATTGTTTAGTTTCCATGTGTATATGGGCTTTTTGTTGTCTTTGTTGTTATTAAAGACCAGCCTTAGACAATGGTGATCTGATAGCATGCATGGGAGTATTTCAATCTTCTTATATCTATTGAGGCTTGTTTTGTGACCAATTATATGGTCAGTTTTGGAGAAGGTTCTGTGAGGTGCTGAGAAGAAGGTGTATTCTTTTGTTTTAGGATGATATGTTCTGTAGATATCTATTAATTCCAATTGGTTCATAACCTCTGATAGTTTTACTGTGTCCTTGATCAGTTTTGTCCATTGGTGAGAATGGGGTATTCAGGTCTCCCACTATCATTGTGTGGGGTGCAATGTATGTTTTGAGCTTTAGTAGGGTTTCTTTTATGAATGTGGGTGCTCTTGTATTTGAAGCATATGCACCACTCCTCTTAAAATGTCTTCTTCTGATTTATTTTGTTTGTTTTACCATTAATACCTGAAAATGATATTGACTCCCATCATTTTGCTTGGAAACTGTTTACATTGTTTTTTATATGAAGAATTCCTGTGCTCTTCTGGTTTTGTTTGGTCCAGTCTAAAACTGTCTTTCTTTTAGTTGAAGGTTTTAGTTCATATTCTTTTCATTTTTCTTAACTGGGATTCCTATCGCTTTAATAAAACACTGTGAGCAAAAGCACCTCAGGTGGAAAAAAAAATGTGTTTCCCCTTGAACTTCCAAGAGATATTCCCTCACTGAGAGATGTCAAGGCAGGGGCTCATTCAGAGCAGGACCTGGAGGCTGGAGCTGGGCCTGAAGCTGAAGCCATGGAGCAACTCTGCTCACTGCTTCGCTTCTGTGGCTCACTCAGCTTCATTTGCTATAACGCCTCTGGTCCACCTGCCTAGGGTAGCCCCACCGCAATGGCCAATCCCACATCCATCACTAATTTGAGAAAATAGCCTGATATCTTTCCTAGAGACAATTTTTTTTCTTTCAAGACAGGGTTTCTCTGTGCAATAATTCTGGCTGCCCTGGAACTTGCTTTCTAAATGAGGCTG
This sequence comes from Micromys minutus, assembly GCF_963924665.1. NCBI lineage: Eukaryota > Metazoa > Chordata > Mammalia > Rodentia > Muridae > Micromys > Micromys minutus. The sequence goes on along the minus strand of NC_137975.1, from coordinate 75,813,008 downwards.
ACCTCCAACTCACAGAGATCTGCCTGCCTCTGCCTCATGAGTACTTGTGTTAGACACATGTACCAATTTTATAAAGGTGTTCTATCAAATGTTCTTCCCTCTTCTAAGTCTTAGCTTGTGTCAATTTTGCATGCACACGTGCATGCATCTGCATGTATACATGAATGTGCATGCACACACACACACACACACACACACACACACATGATACCATGAAATCATTGATAGGGTAATATTAAGGTATAGCATCCTACTATTAAAATTAGTGTGTGTGCGTGTGTGTGTGTGTGTGTGTGTGTGTGTGTGTGTGTGTGTGTGTGTGTGTACTTTGTAGCACTCTACAGAGATGACATGGAACGCATGTAGAAGAAAGAGAGAAACTTAGAAAAGTTGGTTTTTTCCTTTTACTGTGGGACCCAGGTATAGAACTTAGGTTTTCAGACTTGCTATGAAGGTTTTTTATCTCTGAGCCCTCTCCCTACTTCAATTCTTTTCATATAACCATCTAATTCTCAAGTAAGTTTCCTTGGGGCCCTTTAATGGACTCATTTGTGTACAGCAGGCTCTCTCTGTTGTTTCACTGGATATTTATGGAGCTTTCAGTGGCAGTCATAACTGATCACATAACTTTAGGTATCATGTCACTTTACATTGTGACATATATCAAAGACCTATAACAGTAACTGTCAGGTTAGCTTCTTCTAGATTATATACTCTTATCTTGATACGCCTTTCTTCCACGTGAGCTGTGAATGATACAGTATTGTCTTCAATTCTTTCTTCAAGATATACAACAGAGTTTACTATGTTTAAGAATATATGATCCTTGGTGTCTAGATTACCAAACTCAGCAGAAAGATTGTGAGCTTTGCAGCCCCAGAAGGAGAAAGGGTTAGATATTGAGAGAATGAGGAGGGAAATAGACAAGGAGAAAGAGAAAGACAGAGAGAGACAGAGAGAGAGGCAGAGAAACAGACACAGACACACACACACACACACAGAGAGAGAGAGAGAGAGAGAGAGAGAGAGAGAGAGAGAGAGAGAGAGAGAGAGAGAAGAGTCTAACAATAAATAGGAGTAAAGCAGGACCTCCACTGTCCCTGTCTAGACTCTCTTGGTGACTAATGATGCTCAACACTGCTCTGCTCGATGCAACCATTTTCATATTTATTTTGATTTTGGTGATATGCTTGCTTACTTTTTACCTTTCTGTAGTAGAAATTGTACATGAAATATTTTGAGTTTTGGCAAATTGTTATGTGTTTATTCTCTTCAAAGTGTTCTTCACAGAACAAGGGATGCTAATGTTAGAGCCATGTTTAGGAACTCTAACTTCAGATTCTAAAGTTATCACCAGTATTCTTACTTATCTTAGAAAACATACTAGAGGAACAAAACAAATATGTTCTTTTATATTTGTCACTCCTTTTTAATTATTTTTTTTAACCTACTCACTTTACAGTCTACTCACTGCCCCATCCTGGTCACCCCATCTCATAATCCTTCCCTTTCCCCATCCCCTCTCCTCTGAGAGGGTGGGCTCCCTGGGTATCCTCCCACCTGGCACTCCAAGTCCCTTAGAAGCTAGCACTTCCTCTCCCACTGAGGCCAAACAAGGCAGCCTAGCTAGTAGAACATATCCCACTTACAGGCAACAGCTTCTGGGTTAGCACCTGTTGCAGTGGTTCAAGAACCACAGGGAGACCAAGCCACACACCTGCTACATGTGTGAGGAGGCCGAGGTCCAGCCCATGTATGTTCTTTAATTGGTGGTTCAGACTGAGAGCCCCAAGGGCTCAGGTTGGTTGACTCTGTTGGTCTTCTGTGGAGTCATATCCCCTTTAGGGGCCCACAATCCCTCCTCCTGTCTTCCATAAGAGTCTCCAAGCTCCATCTAGTGCTTGGTCATGGCTGTAACTGAGTCAGCTGCTGGGTGGAGGCTCTCGGAGGACAGCATGTTCCTGCCTGCAGGCAGAGTCTCATGAATAGTGTTGGAGATTCATTCGTACTTACCCATGAGATAGATCTCAAGTTGGGCCTGTTATTTGTTGTCCATTCCTTCAGACTCTGCTCCATCTTCCATGCCTGCATTTCTTGTAGACAAGAAAAAAATATGGGGTTGAAGATTTTATGGGTGGGTTAGTGTCTTTATCACTTTAATGGGGCTCCTGTCTGGATACAGAAGGCAGCCTCTTTGGGTTCCCTGTCACCACTATGGTCACCCCCATTGATTCTTGGACACCTCTCTTATCTCAGATCTCTGTCATCCTGGAGATAGCCTTCACCTCAGGTGACAGCACATGCTGGCAAGGATGTGGAGAAAGAGGAACACTCCTCCATTGTTAGTGAAATTGCAAACTGGTACAATCATTCTGGAAATTAGTCTGGTGAATCCTCAGAAAACTGGAAATAAATCTATCCAAAGAACAAGCTATATCACTCCTGGAGAAGTTCCCAAATGATGTCCCACCATGCTACATGGACATGTGCTCCACCATATTTATAGTGGTCTTGTTTGTAATACCCAGAAGCTAAAAACAATCTAGATATCCCACAATGAAGAATGGATACGGAAAATGCGGTTCATTTACACAATGGAATGTTATTCGCCTATTATGAGTGAGGACATCATGAGTCTTGCAGGCAAATGAATGGAACTATAAAAAAATCATCCAGAGTAAAGTAACTCAGACCAAGTACATTGTATGTACTCACTAATAAGTGGATATTAGCCAAAAAATGTACAGAATGCCTAGGATACAATTGACAGAACTCAAGTAAGTTAACAAGCAGAAGGGCCCAAGTGAGGATGCTTTAGTACCACTTTGGAGGGAGAAGAAAATAATCACAGGAGGCAGAGGGAGCAAGAGACCTGAGTAGGGTGGAGTGGGAAATTGGAATATGATTAGGTATGAAAGAGGAGACAGGAGAGAAGCTCTTAGGGCTAGAGGAATGAGTGAAAATGTGCAACTTCTTTCGGGGAGAACACCCTACAAAGTACCAGAGACCTGGAAGGTGAGAGACTCTCAGGACTCAAAGGGAGGGAGCTTAGATGAAATAACTAACAGTATGAGAGTGAACTTGTAGAGTTCATCTCCGGTACAAAGACAGGGTATCAGGTAGAGGGTGGGGGTTGACATCCCTTAGTCAAAAATTCTGACCCAAAATTGTTCCTGTCTAAAATAACTGCAGGAAGAAAAATGGATAAGAGACTGAGGGAAAGGAGTTACAGTGCCCAGCCCAACTTGGGATCCTTCTCAAGAAGGAGCTCCAAGGCCTGACACTATTTCTGATGCCATGATGTGCTTGCAGAGAGGAGCCTAGCATGGCTGCCCTGTAAGAGGCTCAACAAGCAACTGACTAAGACAAATGCAGATATTTACACCCAACCACTGGAATAAAGTCAGGGACTTTTATGGTTGAATTAGTGAAAGGATGGAAGAAACTGAGGAGGAGTGCAACCCCAGAAAAAGACCAGCAGTCTCAACTAACCGAGACTCCACAGATGTCTCAGACACTGAGTCACCAACCAGACAGCAAACATAAGATGGTCTGAGGCCTTCTGACACATATAAAGTAGAGGTCTGCATTGTCTGGCCTCGGGGGGAGCAGATGCTAACCCTCGAGAGACTTGAGGCCCCAGGGAGCTGGGTGGTATAGAGGAAGCAAGGAAACATCCTCTTATAGACAAGGGGAAGGAAGAATGAGATGAAGAACTGTGGGAGGTGTGACTTGGAGGGGAGAAATGGCCAGATTCATAAATAAATAAATAAATAAATAAATAAATAAATGTAAGAGTAACAATGGTAAAAATGCACAAGTAAAATTGGATATTAAACTTCTCTCAAATATAGGGTTGGTGAAGATCCTTTACCAATCTCTAGACTGCCAATTTGTTCTACTGACAGTGTCCTTTGCCTTACAGAAGCTTTGCAATTTCATTATAGAAGTTTGCATTTGTCAATTTTTGGTCTTAGAGCCTGAGACATTGGTGACAAAACTGTCTCCTGTACAGCTGTGTTCAACACCTCAACATAAAAACAGATACACTAAATCTCAAGGCATAGAAAGTGGGCTTGCAAATGGATATAAAGCTGCCTTAGGACCCAGCTATACCAATCCTGGCCATAGACCCAAAAAGATGCTTCAACATATAACAGGGACACATGGTCCACTATGTTTATTGCACCCTTATTTATAATAGCCAGAAGCTAGAAAGAACCCAGATGTCCTTCAATAGAGGAATGGATACAGAAAATGTGGTATATTTACACAATGAAGTACTACTCAGCTATTAAAGACAATGACTTCATGAAATTTCTAGGCAAATGAATGGAACTAGAAAATATCATCCTGAGTGATGTAACCCAGTCACAAAAGAACACACATGGTATACACTCACTGACAAACAGATATTAGCCCCAAAGCTCAGAATACCCAAGATACAATCCACAGACCACATGAAGCTCATGAAGAAGGAAGATCAAAGAGTGAATATTTCAGTCCTTCTTAGAATGAGGAACAAAATACTCACAGGAGGAAATACAGAGACAAAGTGTGGAACAGAGAAAGAAGCAAAGGCCGTCCAAAGACTGCCTCACTTGGGGATCCATTCCATATACAGCCACCAAACCCAGACAATATTGTGTATGTCGAGAAGTGCATGATGAGCCTGAGATAGCTGCCTCCTGTCTGCCAGGGCCTGACAAATACAGAAGCAGATGCTCACAAGGAACCATTTTACTGAGAATGGGTCCCCAATGGAGGAGGAGTTAGACAAAGGACTGAAGGAACTGAAGGGGTCTACAACTCCATAAGAAGAACAATCATCTCAACCAAGCAGACCTTCCAGAGCTCCCAGGGACTAAACCACTATCCAAAGGGTACACATGGAGGGACCCATGGCTCCATCCACATATGTAGCAGAAGATGCTCTTATAGGGCATGAGGAGAGACCCTTGGTCCAGTGAAGGTTTGATGTCCCAGTGTAAGTGAATGCTAGGGCAGGGAGGTGGGTGGGAGGGAGTGGATTGGTGGGTGAGGGAAAACTCACATAGAGGCAGGGGAAGGGGAAGAGATATGGGGATTCTGGAGGGAAAACCAGGAAAAGAGATAACATTTGAAATGTAAGTAAAGAAAATGTCCAATTTTATAAAAGAAAAGAAAAAAGAAAAAACTGAAGGAGCTGAAGGGGTTTGCAACTCCATAAGAACAACAATACTAACCAGCCAGACCACTAAGAGCTCCCAGGGACTAAACCACCATCCAGAGAGTACACAGGAACTGACCAGGGTTAGGGCGTTTCTGGAGGGAAAACACCCTTGAAGGCATTTGTCACTCTTGATTCTGTGACTGAAAGCTATATACAGAAGTGTTTATGCTCAACCGGAAGAATTGTAACACTTTTAATGTATAACTCCTGTGCACATATTTTCCTCAATCTTTCTTTCTCTGACGATGTTTTTTTTTTTTTAATTTTGTTTTTTGAAAGGCTAGTAGCTGCAGGTTCACTCCCCCCTCCCCCAGATTGTTAATGACATTGTTCAGCGGTTTTCTGTCTTGTGCTGCTTTGATGACAAATTCAGAATCATCCTTCTATGCTCTCTCTTATATATAATGTGGATTTTGTTCCACTAGCTGCTTTCAAGTTTCTTCCTAGTTACTGTTTTCAGTAATTTAATTATAATATGCCTTTGGCTTTCTCTGAGCTTATTTTGCTTCGATTTGTTTAGCTTAATTATTTATATAACATTTAGAATAATTTCATCAATTCTTTTATGATTATGATTCTCTTCCTCCCAATCTAAAATTCTAATTCTATGTGTTTTGCCTCCTTCCCTGTGACTATTACTGAGATGTTGACTTTCTCAACTTATGGCCACCAAATGAGTTTTTTTTTTATTATTGGAAATTCTCTGCATTTAAATTTCAGATGTTATCCCATTCCCATAATCCCACTCCCCCTCCACCTCCCATTGCCTCCATGAAGGTGCTCCCTTTCTGAACCACCCTTTCCCACCTCAGCACCTTAGCATTCCCCTACCCTGGGAAAATGAGCCTTTGCTGGAACTGAGGCCTCTCCTCCCACTGATGTCAGAAAATGCTATCCTCTGCTGCATATGTACCTCGGGCCATAGGTCTTTCCATGTGAACTCATTGGTCAGCATTTTAGTCCCTGGGAGCTGTGGTGAGTTTGGATAGTTGATAATTTTGTTCTACCCATGGGGTTGTTGGCCCTTTCAGATCCTTCAGTCCTTTCTCTAGCTCCTTCATTGGTCTCCTTATGTTCAGTCTGATGGTTAGCTGCAAGCATCCTCCTTTGTATCAGTATGGCTCTGGCAGAGCCTCTGAGGAGGCATCCATATCAGATTCTTGCCAGTAAGCACTACTTGGCATCAGCAATAGTGCTTGAGTTTATTGAGCACAAATGGGGTGTATCTCCAGGTGAGGCCATCTCTGGATGATCTTTTCTCCAATCCCTGTTCCTCTATTTGTCCTTTTATTTCCTCTCATGAACATTTTGCCTTATTTATAATAGCCAGAAGCTGGAAAGAACCCAGATGTTCTTTAACAGAGGAACGGATACAGAAATTGTGGTACATATACACAATGGAGTTCCACTCAGCTAATAAAAACAATGACTTCATGAAATTCCTAGGTAAATGGATGGAACTTTAAGCTGTCATCCTGAGTGAGGTAACCCAGTCACAAAATAACACTCAGAGTATGTACCACTTATAAGTGGATACTTGCAGCAAGAGCTTGGAATACCCAAGGAACCATTCACAGAACTTATGAAGCTCAAAGAGATGAAAGGAGAGATGCCTCAGTCTTCCTTAGAAGGAGTTTTTCATTTTTAATATTTCATTTTTTATCCCCCAGACATTCTACTGCAATGTTCTACTGAATTTTTTATTTCTATTCTCATTTGTCCATAATTTTCCTTAAATATTGATACTTAATATTGATATATAGTTTCTCTGTCATCCCTCCAGAACTGTCTCCTCTATTGGTTAATTTCCCTCATGGTTAGTGGGCACTTTTTCCTGTTTCTCTGCATATCATGGAATTTTCATAGATAGTAGGAACTGAGAAGATTATGGTATTTATGTTCATAGCCTGTCTTCCTCTGAACAGCTCTGTGCTTTGTACTGGCACTCAGTAGGCAAGGCATGTTTTCAATGTCTGTTTTGGCCTGTAGGTAAGGTATGTAAGAACCAATAGAGGATAATGTTAATGAAAGCTACATGTCTTAGGAGATTCCTGATACCCTGGTATATAACCAAATATTACTTGAGGTCTCTGTACCCTGGCTGCATGAAACTAAAACAACCTATGCTTTAAGACAAGTCTCAGAAATATTTAAACTTACACATTTCTTAGTATGTAGTCTTGAATGACTTCATGAAGTTTCAACCTAGAGTTATGCAACTTAATATTATCATTGAATATTTTCTTTCTTCAGCCTCCTCCGATCAAACCATCTCTTACCCAATATCTGGTAATATTGCTTGCTTATTGTGTCATTTTACTGGTTTGCTGGTTGTTTATGAAGACAAGTCTTAATAATATTAACAACTCCAACTTCACTGGAAGTAGCCGTGACAGAGAGCCATTTTTTATGTAAGGAAAACATGAAAGTTGGAAGAATTCAGAGGAAAAAAATGCTGTAATTTTTATGAAAGGAAGTATTGCCTAGATAAGCTTTTAAGTGTTTCTGATAGACAAGTGGTCATCAGAGGCTAGAAAGGGTAAGAGAAGGCACAGGAGAGAATAAAGTTTAGTAGGCACAGGGCTAAAACTGGTTTGGAGAATTAACATTCCATAGTCCCCGGAGCAAACTAAGGCTATTTGACAGCATGTAATTAATTGTGTTTCAAAACACCTAGTTCAAAGGCTTTTCAGTGGTCCCAGGGTAAAGAAATGGCAAATGTCTGAGGTAATGGACAGACCAGTTATCCTGACCTGACCTTTACACATGTTATGCACACTACACATGAGTGAAAATAGCTCACTGTACACCCAAAATATGCCAGACAACATAAAAAAATTCCTTAAAAGGATGACATATCAACAACATGATAGGAGCAAAAGATTCTCTGTCCAACTAACTGCTTACAATGAGAAAAACCAAGTCAATCTATGACTCTACAGAATAAAGAAAACATTTTGCAGAGTTCCTTTGTTTACTTTTGAAATGTGGTAGTCTGCCTTATATCTTTGAAACCTGAGCTTTAATCAATTCTGTTTCAAATCACAGAAACAAAGTTCATTTTACCACAAAGGAAGATACGTGAAAATCCCTCTTGTGAGCGGAATATTGAGCCTATATTCCACATGAAAGTGCTCATAGAATCAGCTTATGAGAACATGGACAGCGTGCTCGCCCCCACCCCAAGCAAGAGCTGGGATAAATTATGTGGATATAATTTAAGGAACAAGGTCAACACCACGGTTATTTGTTTGAAGCAGTTGAGTTATTTCTCTCTTGCAAGTTCTGTTTGGGAAAATAAAAACACTCAGTGGCTATGTTGGAAAGAAGATCAGAGAAGAAAGTAGGAATGTGCAGACCTACAGTCTTTCCAAATGAGTGTCATTAGGACCACAAGCAAGAAAGTTTGTATTCAGCAAATGCTTGCATCTTTTAAAATAACCTCTGCAGTCTAGCTGTCTTTACACATAAAATGTTTTTCAAGTAAAGCCAAGCCCCATCCTTGACAGTCCACTTGCACATTGATAACTTACTTTCCTAGATATTTGTAGCAAAGTATTTTTGCAATGATTTCTCATTTTACCTGTTCTTATCTTTAAATTATTAATATTCTTCTAAAATGGTTAATGCTTCCTAGACTCATAATAGAACTCTTTGTATGGCTATTCTCTTCTCATATTTCAAAAACGCATTAAAGTTTAATTCTACATTTGCCAGGTCATTGTTCAAGATGACAAGCCACTAAACACAGTTTTTATTTATTTGTATTATGGAACTTAATCTAGCTTTCCATTGTGAGCATGAACAAAAAAAATGAAGGAGAAAAACTTACTTTTTCTATTTCCCTGACAAATATAAGTTTCTGTGTAACTAAGTGTATTCAAGTAAAATCAGCGTTATTTCTCTTAAACAAACCAACTAAATAGGGGTGCATTATTTCCTCAATAGTCAACTTTAACCTTCACACACTTTTTCATTTTCTAAACATGAAATATAAATTAGCCATAGCTTGGAATGTGCATAACTATGACGACCCTTATGGCCAAGAGACAGCATGAAGCCGTTGGAGGAGAGTGACCACTCTGCATTTGGCTGTGACCTTGGAAACAGCTGGCACCCAATGGTGTTAAAAGGAACTCCACTCTACAGCTGTCATTACGAACATGGCTTTGTAGCCATTAATATCCAGGATATTGAAGCCATATTGACAGGTCAGTGAAGCATCTATGGGATAGCACTCTTGAAAGACAAGTGCATACATTATGTTCACTACAGACCATGGAGTGAGAGGCTCAGCTCTCATATGATGAGGATCTGCAACATGTAAAGGTGGGAAAGAGCAAGGTGAGGATGGGGAGCACAGAACATAGACACAAGGACATCCCTGATTGGAAGTTGGATGGGCTACAACAACTGGGAAGATAATCACAGAGAGACTGAGAGAGAATTCCAGCTGCCAGACCAGAAGTGCAAAGCAAACTTGGAAGTCAAGTAGACAGCTGAGATAAAAAGTACCTTCATGCTGAATCCTCCTATGGCGAGTAGGAATGTACGTAGAACAGCCTCCACGTGAGATTAAAGCTACATCCAGAGAAACTTTAGTTTCTCTGCCACCGGATCTGTAAACGTATGTCAGTTCAGCCTGTTTCCTCTGACACTCACTGTCATCCCTGCCCTGGATTAAAGCATATGACACTCATTAGGTAGCTGTGTCAGTGAGCTGCCAAAGTGACTTACTCTAAGATATGAGTGCCCATTCACTCTCACAGAGTCTCTGTGGTCAGCCTGTGTGACACGGGGATGTGCTCTACTCACAAAGCCACTGCTGGAAGACAGAGTCAATGCAAACAGAGTGGATTTCCCAAGGATTCAAAAATAATGCTAGTGTTCACACATGTGTCTACATTTAAATACAGAAGACTCATTCTCACTATGACTTTAATCATTTCAGCTACTTTAAAAACAGGTGGTGCTCCTAATATAGAAATAGTGAATAGAGGGTTGGAAAATCAAGAGAACTGTCAATTATCCCAATGAAGTTGCTAGAGAAAGGACCTAAGGAGCTGAAAGGGATTACAACCTCATGGGAAAATAACAACATTATCAACAACTAAACTTTCCAAAACTCCCATGGAGTAAAACACCAACCTCTGTGTACACTTTGAAGGACCTATTGATCCAGTTGTGAATGTAGCTGAAGATAGAGTGTCTGGCATCAATGTGAGAAGAGGCTTTTGTTCCAGAGAGGGTATGTTTTTCCAATGCAGGGGAATGACAAGGCAATGGGTGGAGAGGCCAAATTGAAGAAAGTACACCTTTGTGAATGCAACTGGAGGGGGAGGGGTGATAGTAGCAGGGTGGGTAAAGGGATAACATCTCAAATATAAATACAGAGTATCTAATAAAAATATAAAATAAAATAAAATAAAATAAACCAATAGCAATAAAAACAGCCACAGCAATAGGACTGAGCTAAAAGGTCAGCACATGAGACCATGGGACATCCGTGGAAACACACCCAAAACCATTCTTCTACATGGAGCCCTCTGTCTCTTTCTCAGGTGAATGTTCATCACATTAAATTCTGTCTCAGAAATGTATGACCAAGCTGATATGGAAGCCAGAGGGGAGTTACTTTCACATCAATCGCTCTCTGTATTGATTTGGAAATGAAAAACAAATGGGAGCAAACTGTAGACGGTGTATTTCATTCTGAGATATGTCATTTCTCCAGATAAAGTGTTCAAACGACAATAGAACAGAAAGAGTCGTAGTAACGGCACATTAACGATTACAGCCTCACCAACCCTTTATCACTCCGATGTCAGAAGCCGAATAATGGAATGAAATAATCAAATTCAAATCTCCAGAACCTTCCTTTTACTATCTAAGGATAAGATGAAACTATAGCACTTAATCTATTGTATAAGCTTGAGACATACAAAGATGAATTACTGCGCAGTGAATGCTGGCTGGTATGTAGTAAGTCTAGAAAATGATCTTGCTACACACAGATAAGTTGGTTACAATGAAATAAAAACAGGGTTGGGGACATATCTATATGTGTAAATACCTGCTGTATAATCATAAGGACATGAATTCAGAGAAATCTCTAGAGACCACATAAAATCTAAGTATAGTCACATATCTTCAACCCCAGATCTGTGGAGAAGGAGACAGAGACAGGAGTCTTGGACTGGTCAGCCAGTGTAGTCCACAGAAAAGCTCCAGATACAGTGAAGAGATCCTATCTGAAAAACACAAGATGAGGAGTAGCTGAAGGAAACATCTGATGTGAATCTCTGACCTACATCCACATTACCATATGAATGTTCACCCCTCCCCCCACACAAACATTGTAGAATAAAAGCAATATACAATTTATACATGAGTGCAAAGTAAAGAAACCACACAGAATTCAGAAAACAAAATACTTAACAGTTAAAAAGGAGAAAGTAGAGTCTGGGGTGGTTACTGCTCTGTGTTCTGGTAAACTTGGCACAAATAGAGACACCTGAGAAGAGAGAATCTAACTGGACAAAAGCCTCCATCACACTGACCTACTGTAAAGTCTGTAAGAAATTTCCTCTCTGAATAAATGTTGTAGATTGTCCAGATTCACTCCTGAAAGCTAGTTCTGTGTTTTATAAAGAAGCAAATTTAGCAAGTGATAGGAACACCCAAGTTTTCCACGTTCCTCCACTGCCTCTGCTTCAATCTCTGCCTCCAGGTTCTGGCCTTGGCTTTCCTTGATGACCGAGAGCCACCTGTAGGCCAAATAACCTCCTTTCTCTACAAATTGGTCATGAGCAGTGTTTATCACAGCAACGAAAGCAAACTAAGGCAGAAGCAAAAAACATCTCATTCAAAATCTTATTTTTCTTTCTCATCAACATAGAAAGGTAATTGTTGATAAAGAGAGGTGTACTGAGTATGCATGTATATGTATATTATATATACATATATACCATACATAGGTATTTATCATATATAGGTGCTTATATGTATTCATATATATTCATATATATGAAATACTGGGAGATAGATTTCTAGATAATAGAGAAGGATATATTTTATAGACATGTGATAGATAAATAGATTAGATGGATAGATAGAGACAGACAGACATGTAAAGTTAACCAAATGTAGGAAGCTACCTATAGAGAGAGCTGGTGACTCTGACCAAAGGATGTCAATAGCTTCTTGTCTTATCTTTTCAACCTTTCTGCAAGAGCAAAATAACTTTTAAGCTTCACAAACATGTCTATCTAAATTATAAAAAACACTGAAGAAACATACCTGACAAGCATTTGAGAAAAAACGAAATTAAAAATACCTCCCAGAGAGAATATTTTCCAAAATATATCTAAAAATGAAACAGAAAAAAAAGCAAGCAAATAAAACATCAGATAATGTTCCCATAAAAACAACTGTGCGTCAGTGTGCAGAAAGGATGGAAGCAGGGTGGAGCAGGGGGTGCTCCTCAGAAGAGCGTGTTCAGAATGGTTATGTCATATATTACAAATTTTAAAATAGTGCGTATAATTACAATAGAGACAAAACAGACTCACATGAAGTGAACTCATTATGAAGATTAATTCGTATGGAGTTCATAAGGCTTTAAGAAAGATTACCCCCCCCTTTAAAAAACAAAAGGTTTCATTGTACACCTGGGATTCTGCAGGGTAAATGGTGTCACCTCGGGTCAAACTCAAGATCTACAGAGTATATACAACACATGGAACAAACAGGAGCATATTGAAAACAGATGTTGAAGCAGTGTTATTTCGGTGAAGGAATAGTCAGCATTTGGTGTATGTGGAAGAGGAGAAAATACACACTGGCCCTCAAGATCATTCGGGAGACCAGGGCTGAAATTACAGAAGGAGCTTCTTGCATTCAGTCTGCATCCAGATGCTAAAGGGTGTCTTTGCTGAAATGATCAAAGGTTTTCTAGGCTGTATTTTATCTCAAGCAAAATAAGACCCTGATGCTACACAAAGTGTTCCCTGGCACGTGAAGCACTGTGTGTGACAGCAGGGTGACATTTCAGTACCCAGAAACTGAACTTTGAGCCTCTATTTTTTTTAATTTGTTTCCCTGATTGTGGAAAAATAAGAACTCTCCTCAGAGCTACAAAAAGTAAACATCAGTGAAGCAGAAAACGAACAGCAAGTCTTCCACTTTAGAAAAGTCATCTTTCATTGAATTTCTTCTTTGTTTTCTTAATTTTGAGTCGGGTGGGGGTACTAGGAGTTGAACCAAGAGCCTGACAAATGTTAGAAAATTATGGTATCTTTGAGCTATATTCCAGTCCCTCTTCTGTGTATTTTGAGATAATAATGTCTCAATAAGTTGTCCAGGCAAGACTGTCTCAAAATGTTCTACCAACTGGGAACAACTATTCAAACATATAAACCTATAGGAATCATTCAAACCACAATAATCAATATAGTTGGAAAATTGTGATTTGGGCTTTTTGTAGTAGTTGTTGTTTATGTAGGAATTCTGTTAGATTCTAGAAAAGTCAAATGTCCTAAATATAAAAGTTATATAGACTTACACATAAAGACAACCTTGAAACATGAATGTCTGCCATCAAAACTACCTGATTTTAGTGGAACAATGTAAGTATTTCAGTTCAGATCTTGCAGGTCTGCAATAAAGTGGTTGAGGCTAGAAGCCTGTCTACCTTAGTGCTTGCCACAGAAGCCTGTCTGTCACCCTCAGTTTGATCCCAGGAGAACATCGAACACAGAAAATTGAAAACAAACTACTGATGTCATCCTCTGACCTCTACATGTGCTCTGTGGCATGGTGTACACACACACACACACACACACACACACACACAAAGAGTGTCTCATTGTTTGATTCAACATGATTAAAGGCAGTTTCAATCTTTTTACTTATGCTTTTGAACGTTTCCTATGTGTTCTAGGCTAGCCTATAACCTCTTGCTTCATTCTTCCCAGGGCTTAGACGACAGATAAATGTCACCAAGCCCATTAGTGAACCAATTCTTTCTCAACATACCTTTATTTACATGTGGGTATGCATGCCTCGATATGCATGGGGAAGTCAGTGAATCATTGGCCTTCTCCTTCTACCCATGGGTCCACAAGATCAAACTCAAGTCATAAGGCTTGGCAGCAGCTGTTTTTATCTACTAACTTACTGGTGCCAGTGAACCAACTCTTAACAAAAGAATCGACTATCCGTGCTCTGCACGACTTATTACAGCCTGTTTTAAACTGCTCAACAACTCTTCTTCACAGGGTGGCCATGAGCATGAAACAGGATAGCTTACTCAATGCTGAGGGCAGAGTAAAGAGGCAGCCCTAGATGAGTACCGTCTCCCTGTTCTCCCTTAACCCCAAGCCAGACACTGAGATAAGATGGTAAATGAGCATGACCCCACTACATATTTATGTGTGCTCTGCTATTTGGGACTGGATTTTTTTTCATCCAGAGAAGCCATGAAAAATGTCATTGGGCTTATCTTGTGGAAAAGAAGACATTTTTCAACCATGAACAGAGCTTAGATACCATTCCCTGAGAACTGTGTGGGAGTATAATAATTCGCCAAGTTATCATACTAAAAAAGGAAAGCAAGAGTGCTTTTCAGATTTGGGAAAGACTTCACCAAAGGAGGATGAGAGCCCAGGGGAGGACAAGCCTGCAGAGATAGCAGAACAGCCAGTGAATCTAACCTGTCATCCTCCCTACTTGGTCCTTACCCAAAATCCAAACTTCGCCCTCTTATCTTCTTATCATGAGCAACAGAGAAAAACCCATGAAAAGTCTGCAGCCTCCAACTGAGGAAGAGAACATGAAGCCATTTGGCTTTGCAGTAATTAATCATTTCTTGAGTGACATTCACATTTGAGACATTGTAGAGATGAAACCTTCCCAGATAGAACTGCATCTTACAGTTTAAGAGGCTCTGAACATTAGTGGGTATGTGTAAGCATGGGTCCTCTCTGAAAGTGGGACACCCCCCCCCAAAAAAAATAAAGCCAATAAAGCAAGAGCACATAAGAAAAACAGATTTCTATCACAGTTTACGCAAGATTTCGGATATGAATAGACTGCTAAAATAACAAATTGTTTGGCCTGGAGTCTCTGGCAGTATATTTTCCTTGACTAATCTGTTTTAATGAAACCCTCACTCCCACAATAATAGCAAGACATAACAACTTCTTGGAAATCCTTCTGCTATTGTCTCAAGCAAGACTCCAGAACAACTGACATGACATCCCTAACTGTAAGCAGAAAACAGCTGTCCCAAAGTGCCCTAGGTTATCAGCCTGTTTCTCATAAACCAGCTCCTGAATGAGGCCGCATTGTTTTAAAAAAAGAAGAAGAAAAGACACAGATATGTCTGCAGATGAAGAGATGAGCCCCTGATGAAGGCCAAGTCCAGTAAAAATAAGTTAAGCCAAAGGAGAGAACTGAATGGTTGTAAGGTTGAACCAGATGTTTGTGTAGATCCAGCCTAGTCATGTGATGTGATTTATAAAGCATCTTATAGAAAACAGATGCCCAAATCCTGTCCTCATGTCTCTGGACTCTGCTTATATTGATGAATACAGCTAAGAATTTTATCTTATGTTTTTATTTCTTAAGTTTTTGTATATGTCTGTATTTTATATTTAACACCTATGCTCTCCCTCCCAGCCTTTCTCTTTTCAGCCTCCTTCCTCCCATTAGTCTTCTTGGTCCCACAGACAGCTTTTCCTATTCTTTCTAGTCATAAATTCATATATTAGGTCATATGATATATGTATATATAGTATATAATGTGAAAGTATATCATTTTGACCTAGAAACAACAATAATAGTGAAGCCTCAGGAAGGGAAAACATTGGGCTAGGGTGATAAGTCAGTTCATAAAATTCTTGTCTTGCAAGCATGAGGACCTGAGTTCAATTCCCCAGAACAGATGTACTGGTGAATTATATTTATATATTATAAATTATATACTTATATATGATATAGCATATGTCATATAGATATGATTTACAAATACATTTGTGTGTTCAGAGGTGTGCAGGTACACATAAATATGCAAGTTGCAACTACATGTATATGTAGTTAGCCCAATGTTTTCCCTTGCTGAGCCTTCGCTCTCATTATTGCTGTTTCGAAGTCAAAATTAGATACTTATGATGCAATGTTTGGAGATGCTCAGCATACTAGAAATAGGCAGACTTGACATTTCTTACTTTGAGTTTCCAAAGCCATCATGTTTCTACGTGACTGTGGAGAAAAATATGTTTTGAAATATTTCCAGAAGTAATCATGGGATGTGGGAATGATTTCTAAGTGACCCACAATTGTAAAAACGTACCAGAGAAGGAGAGGCAAGGAAACCATCGTAGGCTTGACATATATTTTTCTCTGTGCCTGAAATGGTTTACCCTCATTCCTTCCCTGGTACTCAGAAAAATGCCAACTCTCTCTTGCTCAGCACATGAGGGATTTTCTGATTAATTTTTACAGCTCTTTCCATATAGGTGTTCTTTTTCACACTGACAACCGTAGTAAAAATAGACTTAACTCCCAACCAAAACAAGCATTCTAGCCTGCACAGGCCTTTCTGAAAAGGGAAACCTTAACGGGAAAGACCAGGTTCTCCTTGTGTCTGAACCCTTATCTAGCCAGCCTCTGGAAGAGACGTGGCTCTTAGAGTGGTAAGTACCAGGCTTTCAAACACTGTGTGCTTCCTTTGCATGTGCCCATCAAATGTTACCTTATAGGGTCATGTGCACACCATCTTCCACTAAAGAGCCTCCATCGTGTTAAGGGTGATACATAGTCAAGCCCACACACCCCACCAAAGACCCAATTTTGTTATCATTAAATCAATTGTGACATGAGAAGAAAATATATACTTTTCGCTCCCTCTGATGCTACAAGACCTCACTCTCATATCTGCCAGAGTGCTAACCGTGTAGTGTTGGGCTCTAGGCTCCATTTTACTTTAGATGTTTTTGACTCTACCAGAACAAGAGAGTTGCTCTAGGGGAGAGACTGTTTCTTATTAAACTGTGTCTTTATCTCCTACAGAACCTGCAAAAATGAAAAGAATTTCCAAAAAAAAAAAAAGTTCCATGAGTTGAGCTTCAAGCAAAATCAAACTAAATTACTTTGAACAAAAATATCTCTCTAAGAACAATTAGAAAAAGCACACAAAAATATTTTTCAGTAGGAATGTGTTTGAATAACAAAGCAATAAGAAGGCTCATAGTTTAGGATCCAGAAGGAGAGAGAAGTCAGGAGAGGTATATCATGCATGTGAAAACACCCATTTACCTCAACAGAGACAGCTGCCTGTGGGATTCTATCCGAACTTCCATTTCTCACAAGTTCTGACAAGCACGCTTGGGGACTCAAGGCCTCCCAGGATCAACGTCAGGTCAGAATCACTCAGATTTTGGCTCAGACTTAGGACTGTGATTCAGGAATCTGAGGGTACTGAGAACAAATACTTTCAGACTGGACGCAGTAGCAGATGCCTGGAATCCTTGCACTCAGTTGGAATAGGTAGGAAGTCATCTGTAAGTCTGAGGCCACCCTGGTCTACATAAGTACTTCCAGGACACCAAGAAGACCCTTTGAATATAAAATAAGTGACTAAGTGACTGAGTAGGTAAATAGCTCTAACTGATTTAAGCTTGCTTTAATCATCTTTCTTTCTACTTGACAACAAATGAGTACAGAATTTCTGGGGAAGATACCATATTGTATAAATATATCTCCATAGACAACAATTGGTTCTCAATCAAAAAATAGTCAGACATGTAGAAAACAAAATTGACAAGTTATATTAAAGGACATGTGTACTAAAATTAAGCTTTTAGCTCTCAGAAAGTAAATAAAATAGAATTATAGGTGAGAAATTTAAATGTGTGTGTATTTGAATTTTCAGAAGCAGAATTTTGATAGGAGCAATAAAATATAAAAGAAAATGCTTTTGTATATGGAAAGAACACAAGAAAAATTTTTTGAGAGTGACCTCAAAGTTGGTAGTAATCACACAGACAAAAATTCAATGAGTTGTTTACTTACATATGTATATTTTCCAGCACGTTTTGTGGCACTCATCCAAAGGAAATGCATACATGTGTGTATCACCCTGCTGCACAAAAATGCTGAAAATAACAATATTCTGAATATAAAAATGAATTTATCTACTCTAGAATGGCAGGACACATGGTGGTCTTTTTAGCGAATCTATAATGCTGACATAAAACACCATGACATGTTTTTTGCACAACATGTATAAATCTCCAAAGATAACACTTAATGAAAATCCAGACACAGAACAAATACATTTAGGAGGCACTGTGTATCTGAAGACTAAATCACATGACAACCTGGAGCACAGGTTCCCTTCAGAGACGATGATAGAAGTGTGTTCCAGGAGACTGGCCGTGCTACTCGCTGTGAGTTGGAAGTTTGGCTCTCTGTGCGTATCATCATTCTCTGAGCTGTGTTTACGATTTGTGCGCCTCTCTCTATGTGGTATTTGTTGCATTAAAAGCCATATAAAATTATAAATAAAAATAGACATTCAATAAATGTTGTTGGAAGAATTAATGTATGAATGGCTAGATCAATGAATCTTGTTTCAAGGATTTACAACTGTGAGAGAGAAAAGGGCAGTGGGAACAGGTACTGAGAAATGAATGCCCTAGCAACCTCACCTGGACTTATTAGGATTTATGTCACTGTTAAAATGAGGTGACTATTGGGCACTTGAAATAAATGTCTTTCCGGATATTACCCAATATTTGACTGAGCAATAAATTCTTTCTGTTATTATAAACCAAATTACTCTCAGAGTTAACATTCTATTTGTCTTTGGCCATATTTTACTTGTCCTTTGCTAAAGACTGCTCTCCAGACAGACCATGTTGGCTAAATAAATACGTCTTTGAATAGAAAGGACAGAAGGAAGCTGCTTGTTAGAATAATAGAATGTGTGTCTGTGATACTGGGAGCCTCTTCTTTCTTGATGAAGTTTAAAATTAACACACATAGATAGACACTAAATGAACTGATAACAATTACTGTATTAATAGCAATTTACCAAGAGTTTCAAAAATTACTAGAGAGTTGAAGAGTAGTCCCCCAAACAGCTAAAATATGCCATAAAGTAGAATAATCTGCCTTATTTCCTTTTTATTATTTTACTTGATTTAATTTCTCCCCCTTTTTATTTCCAAAAATGTATCTAGAATTCTCCTTTAGACATCTCATAAGTTTATCAATTGACATCCCAGGAAAATAGAAGGATTCCAGATCATCTTACAGAATATTGGGTAGGGAGTATGAAGAGAGATGATCTGCATTCAAGTACTTCGGGAACTCAGCAATACACTAAAGTTTCTCAATACAGAAAAAAGTATAAGGCAAAGCCTAAGTTATAGTGTAGAAAATCACAGACAAGCAGCTGGTAGCACCCATTTACAATGCAAGCTGCTTCTCTGATGATCTCAAAACACACTTCCAAAGTGAACTGTCCTAAACATTTAATGCTCACAGATTTGGCTAAAGCTGGTGAGCCATCAAGGACCACCTACACATGAGACCTCAAAGGCCACCTTGATATCCTACACGTAAGACCTCAAACACCGCCTCCCCCCATACAACCACGAGAGAGAGAGAGAGAGAGAGAGAGAGAGAGGGAGAGAGAGAGAATTTTGTTGCCAGACAAAAGAAGTACGGTCTTTCTGTTTTATAGACAACATTTCTATTTCTAATTAGCCTTGCCAAAAGCAGGAGTCTAGGAAATTATACAAAGGGTATTAACATGATCCCAATTGACAAAACTATAATGTGGCTCTAGTTTACTTTAAACAATAATGTTTTCCAAATCATGAGACTGGTGTACAACCTGCATTTTAAGATATTTAAAATAAGTGTATATGTATAAAACTTTAAGAACATGTACCAGTCTTCCAACCACTAAAAAGCAGCAGCTGCTGCTGTTTCTTTGTCTTCTAATTCTTTTTCTTAGTCTTCATTATCCTTCTCCTCCTCTTCTTCCAATTCTTCTAATATCTCTCCTCATCTTCTCCTCTTCTCCTCCTTCTTTTTTTTTTTCAAGACATAGTTTCTCTGTGTAGCTCTGGCTGTCTTGAAACTCACTCTGTAGGCCAGGCTGGCCTCAAACTCATAGAGATCTACCTGCCTCTGCCTCCTGAATACCAGTGTTAAAGGCATACACCACCAAGGCCAGAAAAACAGCTTCTTTAGTACTGGCTTACCATTCTTCCAAGTACACGTACTCTGTGTCAGCTTTGTAGCTTCTCCATCTGTACCTACTGAGACAAGTAAGTGCAGAAGGAGTCGATATCTACAAACAGACATGATTATCAGTGACAGCATAGCCACAAAGTAACTTAAGCACAGACAATTGACTACTATCTTCACTTACTTTATCATCTGTCCATGAGAATACAGATGTCTTCTTTGCAGGACTATGAAATTTATGCAATACTGAGTTTCTACCACAGTAAGTACAGTTGATGCAACAGAACTGGAATTTAGCAAATGAAAAATTATGTTTCATTCCATTTTTAGTATTATTATTTTATTTACAATCCAGCCATTGTCCTTCTCCTTGTGTCCCTCCAACAGTTTTTCATCGCATTCCTCCTCCCCTGTCTCCAAATAGGACAACACCCCACCATGCCTCCCCCCTACCAGAGGACTCAAATCTCTTGATGATTAGGTGCATCTTCTTTCACTGCGACAAGACCAGCCAGTCCTCTGCTATATGTATGTCAGAGGCCTCAGACCAGCTCTTGTATTCTGCATAGTTGGTGGCTCAGTGTCTGGGAGTTCACAGGGTGCATGGTTAGTTAAGACATCTGGTCTTTCTGTAGGGTCACCTTCCTCTTCAGCGTCTTCCATCCTTCCCCTAATTCAACCATAGGAGTCCTCAACTGTAGTCCAGTGTTTTGGGTTAGGTGTGTATGCCTGTCACAGTCAGCTGCTGGTTAGGTCTTTCAGAGGACAGTCGTGTGATACTCCTGTCATGCATGTCTTTTTGTGTCTGAGTTACTTCACTCAGGATATTTTCTAGTTCAATCTATTTGCCTGCAAAACTCATGATGTTCTGGTTTATAATAGCAGAATAGTATTCCATTGTATGAATTAACCACATTTTCTGTATCAATTCTACAGTTGTAGAGTATCTAGGTGGTTTCCAGCTTCTGTCTATTACAAATAAGGGTGCTATGAACATAGTGAAGCAAATGTCCTTGTTATATGGTGGGACATCATTTGGTCATATGCCCAAAAGTGGTACAGCTGTGTCTTTAGGTAATTCTATTTTCAGTTTTCTGAGGAACTGACAGATTGATTTCCAGAGTGGTTGTATCATTTTATAATTCGACCAGCAATGGAAGAGTGTTCTTTCTCCACTTCCTCACTATTGTGTGCTGTCACCCAAGTCTTCGATCTTAGTCATTGTGATTGGTGTAAGGTAGAATCCTCCTGTGGTTTGATTTACATTTCTTTGATGACTAAGATCTTTGAATATGTCTTTAAGTGTTAAACACCCTTCATACTAGTCACAAATAATATAAAGTAGCTTTCTGTAACTCTAATGCAACAAGTAAAAGATCTGTATGACAAGAATTTCAAGTCTCTCAAGAAGGAAATCAAAGAAGACCTCAGAAGATGGAAAGATCTCCCATACTCATGAATTAGGAGGATTAGCATAGTAAAAAAATGACCATCCTACCAAAAGCAATCTACATATTCAATGCAATCCCCATCAAAATTCCAACACAAATCTTTATAGACATGGAAAGAACAATTTTTAGTTTCATATAGAAAAACAAAAATTTCAGGATAATGAAAACAATTCTTAACAATAAAAGAACTTCTGGAGGAATCACTGTCACTGACCTCAAACTGTACTATAGAGCAATAGTTATTTTTTAAAAACTGCATGGTATTTGTACAGAGACAGACAGGTCAATGAATGGAATAGAATTAAAAACCCATAAATAAACCCACACACTTATGGACACTTGATCTTTGACAAAGAATTCAAAAATATTCAATAGAAAAAGAAATCATCTTCAGTAAATAGTGCTGGTCTAACTGGCAGTCTGTATGTAAAAAATTGAAAATAGACCCATATTTATCACCTTGCACAAAGTTCAAATCCAAGTGGATCAGGAAACTTAACATAAAACCAGATACATTGAATCACATAGAAAAGAAAGTGAGAAAGTGCCTCGAACTCATTAGCACAGGGGGAAATTTCCTAAATAGAACTCCAATGGCCTAGGTTCTAAGATCAGCAATTGATAAGTGGGACCTCATAAAACTGAAAAGTTTCTGTAAGGAAAAAGACATTGTCAATAGTACAATTGAGCAACTTATAGATTGGGAAAAAATATCTTCACTAACCCCACATCCAACAGAGGAATAATATCCAAAATATATAAACAACTCAAGAAGCTAACCTCAAAAAAATAACCCAATTAAATAATGGGATACAGAGTTAAACTGAGAAGTTAAGCAGAGACATTTTATACTATTTTTTAAATCGAAGAACAGATTGCAGATTTTCTGGAGTTAGTTTTTGAGTGTTCGTCGATACAAAGACAAGAGTTTTCATACAGATGAGCAATCATATGGGTTGTGTTATGATAATTTGTAGATGCCGAAAAGATGGCTGTGTGGTTAAGAACATTTACTACTCTATCAGAGGACAGATATTCAGTTCCCTGCACCCATGTAGGTGACTGACCACTGCTTATAAACACAGCTCCAGTCTATCCAGTTACCTTTATGGGTATTTGCACCAATGTTCACACATATGCAATTAATAAGAATTACAATAAATTTTTAAATAATAACTCACTATCTCATTAATAATTATGTTGATGCACAATTTTTATATGTCACATGGATTCTTAACAAATCTGTATTGTAATGAGCCTTGGAGACACATTCAGGGTATCTATTGTGTGCCACTATTCCTAGGGAGATGTAAACAGAAGTGTCTACTCACCCCAGAGAGGTAGCCAATAATAAACCAAACTATGGGTGGCAGGCAATAAAGCCCAACTTAAGAACTGTGAGTTCTACTAAAGTGACCCACAGGAATATAAGTAAAGGGCTACTTATAGCAGAAGAAATGACTCAAAGAAAGCTGTTTTGTTAAAGAACCCTCCAGCATTGGCAATAGTTTATAAAGGTTGGAACCCTGGAGCTCACAATTTGCAGGCTGTTGAA
Organism: Micromys minutus; assembly: GCF_963924665.1. Taxonomy (NCBI): domain Eukaryota; kingdom Metazoa; phylum Chordata; class Mammalia; order Rodentia; family Muridae; genus Micromys; species Micromys minutus. Next base: position 75,789,526 of record NC_137975.1, on the reverse strand, counting down.
TATGTTTCATAGTGTTCTTTCTTGGTGGCCTTTTCCAGGTAGACTGGCAGGTCTCTGCTTCTTATAGGCTGCTTGGCTTGTCTCTGTGCCTCTTTCAGGTGACCCCCTTCTTTTAGCTTCACTTGTTAAAGAGTAACTTCTAGCATTCTTTACTACTTGTGTTCTCTGAAAGATGAAGGGACTGAACCAGAAAATCTGATCAGTTTCAGGGACTTCCTGAAGCTGTCTGAGTTGTTTACTTCTTAAAGACCTTCCTTGAATGATGTAGTGTTTTACCTTTCTTTAAAAATTTTTGTTGTTTTACCTCCTTATAACCATCCTGTCTTAAAGTATCCTGTTGTTTTACTTTCCATAATATATTATGTCTTAAGCAGTTTCCCTGCAAGATGAAAGCTTTTAACCTCAGACAAAGCTGCTAAGCAACATTATTTAGTTCAACTGTATAAATATCCGTACAATCTGCTACTTCTTTCTAATCACATAATTGCAACCTACTCCAGATCTATTTGATTCTATATTACTGTAATTTATAGCTAGCTTTAATTAACACTGCTCAACCAAATCTTTTATGGTATAAACAAAAATGGCTTTTATTTTAACTTTCCCTTATTTTTTGTGCATGTATGTGTGTGCACGCATTTGCATATGCACTTATCACAGCATGCCTGTAAATATTATAAGACAACTTGGGGGTATCAGTTCTGTCCCTCTACCACATTGGTATATATATAATCAACAATTCATTTTAAAATAAAGCTATTTATTACAGACAGAGCCAGCTCACTGGCCCAGAACTCTTTTCTTAAGAATAGAATTTGTATCCCTTTTACTTGTAATCATCCAGTTACTTAATAATCTTTAAAAACACCTACATTCTGTCTATACAACCCCAAAGTATCATACAATCTGGCCCCTATCTATATGCTTAACCTAAAACCATATTATTGACATTCCCACTCAGATATAATTTTTAAAGATTCCATAAACTATAACATGTAACACACTCAAGGTCTTCTTTGAGACTCTTGAGTGGGCTGTTTATTTCTGTCTTTAATATTTTTTCACAAACACTATTGACTACACTTCAAATATCATAGTGAAATTCTTGTACCAAAAAGCTTATCAAACATTTTCACATCCCCTCGATGTCTGTCTAAACATATCTCTTAAACCACAAGGACAGAGAAATGTCTGTTCTTATACCAGGAAGAGAGAAAAACTCCAGAGGCCTCTTTACATTGCCATGTTCCCAGCAACTAACGGAGACTTGACCCACATACACACATGGAGAGAATTCATGAACGCATTTGAATGGGCTGACTCATCACACATTATTTTTCTGAAAATCTACTCACATATGCATGCATTTAAATACAATATCCTACTCTATGTGAGATATACTTCTGAATGCCCTTTGAGAATTCATGTGTATTACTAATACATCATACATCACTTTTTCCCATACCAAGGTAAAATTCTGCTGTGTCTGTGCTTATTTTTAAATCAGAACTTCACAGGTGGTACGTAATTTCCTCAGAGATGTAGAGCACCTCCATTGCCCCATATGCACTGGCTGACCTCCCATTTGAAGGATTCCTCTCTTAATGAATGACATAACTGAGTCTTGAAATGAATAGCTCTCACTGCCTGACAGAGGTAGCTGAAATGTCAGCCTCAAACCCACTGATAAGGAAATTTCTGATGATAACAGCAAGTTTGACATTGATGAAGCTTTCCCATCTGGTGTGGTTAGCGGAGCACTCATGCATAAATGGTTGTGAAATGTGTTCTATTGGATGATGGCCAACATCACATTGGACTATACTCTCTGTCTCTCTCTCTCTGCCTCTTTTTCTCTCTGTCTCTCTCTCTTTCTCTGTCTTTCTTTCTCTCTATCTCTCTGTGTCTTTGTCTCTCCCTCCATCTCTGTCTATGTCTCTCTCTCGTTCACTTGCTCTACTTTGTCATCTTCCTTCCCCATCAGAAAGGCTTGAAAGAACTGACCTATAAATCCCAAGCTGCCTCCATGAGCCACCCTGTCTTCTTCTTGAGTAAACTGAACTACTTTATTAGATAGGGGGAAATACCTTCCCTTTGGATGTGTTCAGGAAGTTCTAATGCAGAGCAGAGAGTTTCGTAAGAACACTCTGTCACATTAATGTCCCCTAAGAGGCCAATGTAATGTCTAATGGAGTTTCTCGGTGTGCCTTAAAAGACAGCAACATTATTCAGTGACTGCATATGTTCCTTCCATGGTCCTTTAGATGTGTTCTTTTACTTCCATTTGGATGTGCTAAATGGGCAGTGGCAAGCTTAGGCACCAGGGTTGATCTAATGGGCTCCATGCACTTCCAAGTGTCTTCTTTTTCATTAAAATGACTTGCAGATCCAGTTTCCCATTGACTTAAGAAAAGTACAAGCTTTGTGTCATACATGTAATTACATCTGAATCACTGTAATATTCTAATGGATTAATTTAGCTACCTGTGAACAAATTATAAACTGATATTAAACATGATGGAGATAAATGCATTTATATCCTCTGGAAGGAGGAGAAAATTGAAATGCCCTGAACACTATTTTTGGTAACTAGACATACACATAGATTTTTTCCAGAAATATAATTGAAAATGTATAGGAGAATTTGCTTACCTTATATACAATGTACCCTAAAATATTATATTTTTTTAAATGAAGGGCTTTGATTGATGAATTAGAACAAACATCTTAGCTAAGTACATTAAGAACCAAATGTAAAGTTTTAAAACAGAGGCCAAATATTCTTGTTTCCGTTTCTAAAATCTGACACAATATCCTAAATCATTTGTCTATAGAGAAAATTATTATTATGTAGTTTATTTTTAGTATGATCAGTTCTAATGAAAATATTAGCCAGACTGAAACTCTAAAAATGTGTTAAAACGTTTTTACAACTCACCGACAATATGAAGTTCAAGAAAAAACAAAGGCCAAAAAAAAAAAAAAGACGAAAAGAAAAACCATTATGCTTAATCTTTACACACCAAGAAAATTTTAACTATTTCCAGGTTACATCTTGTTTTACATGTACTTTATGTTTATTGTAACTAGTAAGATTTTAATGCACACTATCAAACCTTTAAAAAAATCAAGTACTGACAAAAATGTATTCACATACTTTTATGTATAAATGCTTAAAATCTGTACATTTATCTTTGTTTTTTTAAAATAAAGTTGTTCAATTAAAAAACGTTTTTCAATTTTTATTGTTTATTTTACTTATTTACATTTCAAATGTTATTTCTCTTCCAAGTCCCCCCCCCAACAAACCCCCTAAACCTTAAGATTATCAACATAATATCTAAATCTGGTTTCTCCTTTTGTCAATTGATCTAAATTTGTGAAAATGGGTTGAGGATGTATATATGTGTGCTGTATGTATGTGCTTGGGGTGGAAGTATGATGTGTGTCTGTGTGCATGTGTGGTAAGTATACGTGTCTGTGTGAATATACATGGTGTGTTGGTACAAGTGTGAAACTACAGAGCCAGAGTTTGAAGGTGAATGTGTCTTTATTCCTCTGCACTGTTAATTTAATTTTTGAGACTGGAGTGTCTTACTGAACCTAGAGATGAGGGATTAGATAGACTGGCTGGCCGGTTGCTTCCAGGACTTTCCTGTCTGATTTTCTCCATTACCAGAATTATAGGTGCATACTTCCAAGCCTGGTCTTTATTATGTAGGTACTGAGGATCTGAACTCAGATCCTCGTGCTTGTATGGCAAACACTGACTCTCTTTCACTAGCTTCTCAATGATACTTTTATAAAAGACTTTGGTCTTGATGTCTAAAATAAACTTAAACCCTTAAAATAACATAACATGCTTATGTGGTATAAATTTCAATGAAGCACATGCTGGTCTGTCATCAGAATTATTTATAGCTAATTTGTAGTCCCATATTGATAACCAATAAATCATCTTGCTTTCTATTCCTATGATTTAAAAAAACCAAAAAAAAAAAGACAACAAAACAAACAAAAATAAAACAGTGACTGAAAGCGGATTATGTAGAAAAGGGTTTGTTCCATTTTCCAACTCCCAGTCACTGTGGAAAGCCAAGGCAAGAACTCAAAGAAGGCATCTTGAGGTAGGAACCAAGGTAGAGACCATGGAAAGATGCTTCTTATTGATTTGCTCTCCATAGCTTGCTCAGTTTATTTTCTTAAATAACCCAAGACCAGGTGAGGAGTAGAAGTGGAGAGTGAGAGGTAGATATAATCAAGATACATTGTATACATGCATGTAGTTCTCAAAGAATCCATTAAAGAAAAAAGAAAATGATAGAAAAAGAATCCATGACTAACTTTCTAGGGTTGACACTGCCCACAGTGGGTTGGATCTTCAACATAAATCATTAAGCAAAACATGTCCCATGGATTTGTCTGAAGGCAATGAAATGGAGGCATTCTTGTTTGACTCCAGCTCCCTGGAATGGGATGAACTAAGCTGTGTCAAGCTGACAAAAACTAGCCAGTAGAATCTGTTACCACAGTAGTTCTTCATCTGGTACAACCTAGACTATGTATGCTGGTGGGAAAAATTGTAACATAGTTTTAAGCAGAATATGCTTGTGCCTTACATGTCCTGCCTTCGTTAATGATGTAAATCCTCCAATAAAAGATGAAATGGGCTGCATGGTTAACATCACTTTCCCCCTCTAGGTTCCTTCTTACATTGTTTCTTGCCAACAATGGAAATAGATGAGAGAGTTCATGTTGAAGGATGGTACCATTCCAGGATTGTACAGAAGCATCTGCTGTTGACAGCACAAACATGAACAATAAGGTTCTTTTTTCTTCTGTGAATGGTCAGAGTCTGATGTTGTGCTTCAACTGTTGCAGGCACATAGAATACCTTTGCACCTTTGTCCTGCACTTTACTAGGTTTTTGTTTGTTTGTTTACTGACAAATAAGACTGTCTTGTGTATGCTGCAAGCCTGCATGGAGCTGTACGGTGTGGTTCTCACTGTGCCACACTGTTTCTCCACATTTTAAATGACTATACTTTTGTGGTTTCTGGTCCACTTTCTTTTGATACTTCCAAGTGAGAGCCTTTGCTGTTTTAAAATCTGGCAGACAGTTTTATAGGACAGCTTTGTTAATCAGAAGCAGGCTTATTCAGAATGCATTCTCCATTTAGTGTGGTCAAAGGAGCATCCATTCTCGCCTGTGTGGCAAAGTGCTTCCTGTGTGACAAATTGGAAGGCAATCCAGACCTGCTTGATCTTTACTTTTATATTATTTTGCCTTTCACTCACTTTTGCTTGTGATGCTCTTATTTCCCAGCAGATCTCAAGCAATGTGCCTGTTCAACAGTCACTCTTTCTTCATTTCCTACGGCTGCTCTTTGCATTTCTGTTTGGCTATAAATCGTTGAGGACTGTTATGTGGAAGCCTGGTAGAGCCATCACTTTATAGTCTATCTTCATCTGAGCCTTTCCATAGCATACTCATAAAGACAATCCCTTAGACTCAGAGTTAAGCACACTTTCTCCCAACACACCATAATCTCTAGTTTTCTTGGTTCACAGATTTAAAAATGTATGGTCTTTGTAATACGAAGAATCACAAGTTCCTCTTTTACTTTGTTTGTCTAAGTAGTTCATGTTTTCTAATGTCAACCTTGATTTTCCTTTTCTGACAAAAAATAAGAGTGATCTTTTATGAAAACACCAAAGTTGCTTAAATTACACTAAAGATTATTTGATTCCATTTTCTCATAATGGACGGCTGCCGTTTTTTTCTGACAAATTGCTGTATCTGGCAATTTATACCAACAAGCATGCTGTATTGCTGTTGTATTGCACATATATTTTGAACTGTTTAGAGTGCCAAGACTTCATTTTCATTTATTTTTGAGTGTGTATGCATCTATGTCTGTGTGTGCAGGTATGCATCCATGTATGCTCATAGGGGTATGAAGGCCAAAAAACAATTTCACGTATCTTTCCTCAGGAGTTTACTACCTGTTCTTTTGAGTCAAGATCTCACAATGGTCAGTAGCACACCATGTAGAAAAAAATAGTTGTCCCAAAAGCCCCAGGTCAGCCTGTTCTCACCTTCCCAAAACTGGGATTACAAGTGTACCCCACCGTGCCCACATTTTTACCTAGGTTTTGAGCATTAAATTCCGGCCGCTATGCTCACAAGGCAAGCAGGTTACCAACTGAGATACCTCCCAGCTTCATATACCATGTGTTTTATGGTAAGGTCCTAATCATTTCCTAAAATAGAAAGAATTAAAAGTGAAGAAAATAGTAAGTAAGCATTAATTACAAGATCTCAACAAGGCACTGCTTCCTCAAATACAAAAATAAAAATAAAAAACAGTAATAAAGTGGTACACTGAAAATATATTTCTGGAAGCAGAGTTTTAGAAATCTGATGTTATCTAAATGCCTACTACATCTCTATACAGTAGAAACCAATGTGTATCTAGGAGATTGACCATAGAAACCCTTCTAAGCAGAAATGTTTTTGTTAAACTTTTCTCTGTTGAGTGAAGGGATGACCTCTTACAAATTCAGTATTGTACCAGATAGAGACGTTCAAAATGTCAGCAAACTAAATCTTTAAATAAATAAATAAATAAATAAATAAATAAATACATTTGTTCTTGGACCAAAGCATAGAAAAGGAGACTATTTGTGGCAATCTGCCTATTTGGATGTCCATAAGTTAGGCCTGCTGTCTACATGATGAAGCATTGACTATCTATCTTGGCCTCTGCAGGACTTGCCTATTATCTATGCTAATCTAAGTGAGCCTTACAATATTGTTCATTCTATCAAGTCTATGCTCAGAAGGGGTAAGGAATGTGTTCCCAATTTGTAGACAAAGGGTGAGCTAATGTGGAAATCACCACAAGATTGGAGACAATAGCTATAAATTCTATTATAAGCTTTCTTATCCACATACTACATTTAGCCTCATTACATGTATTAATGTCTTATAGAATGGATTTTCCTCCAAACTCATATAACCATCCAATTGCCTCCCTGTAGTAGAGAAAAATGCTGGCCTATTAGCAAAGGAACAAAATTAAAACAATTAGACAATGTTATTTATGTCCCTTCTGGTCCTTCCCAGATGTAAGTGATCTTGGAGGGTGCTAAAGTATATAAGAAGTACAATTATGTAAAATTTGTAACCTATGATGGGTCTTCCATGAATGTGTATCCATGGTGGGGAGGTGCTTTGTGGTGATACAGTTCTTTTACGATCACCCACACCCCTCAAAGTAACCCCTCTCCATGTTTCCATATGCAAACCCATTAAACTCATTGGGCACCAAGCTGGATGAGGGTGGATTCCATGTTTCAGTCTATCATCAGTGTCCCATCTGGAGTGAACAGATAGATATTTATTTACATCCCCAGGAGAATTCACATGACAGCAGGACTTGTCTCTTTCCTCGGTTTGAGCATTTTGTCTTTTCTGTAATATTAAAATCGCAAAAAAAAAAAAAAAAAAAAAAAAAAAAATGCAGTGCTCTGTGCCCATCTTTCTTTGCAAATTCTTTGAAAGGTCCTTGAGGTTTTCTGTGAATATAGATGATGTCTAATGATTTACTCTTTTTAGTGTCAGAACGAGAGCAGGCATTCTAAGCTCTGTGAAGTCAGATTTATCACATGTGTTGTTGTCCAGGGACCAGCCTTCTTAGCATTGCAGGGGAAAGGGCTGCCTGTAATCAGTCATGCTCTGTGTGGGTACTCAGCATCCTTTTCACTGTTGGGGCTGGCCATATTTCCCACCGTTGGATATATATTCATGTTGGCCTGAACCCCAGCAGCAGGTAGTTTGTCTCTTTGATGTGTTACTTGCCTCTAGAAGCCTGACAGTTTTCCCTGTGCAGTTTTAACACATACTGATGAGTTTTCTGAGCTACTGTGCTCTCTCAAAAGCCCTTACAGTTCCCTAAAGGTGTCTCTCCCATTTTACAAGTCCTCAGGATGGGGTTCCTTGGCCACTAGAGACTCTCCAGGATACCGAAAGGATTGGGGGGCATCCCCCTACCAATCTTAGTTGAGAAATTTTTATTCTTATAAATATGACTAGGATAAGGTTATGTTAAGTCATTTTGATTATTTGATTAATGCTTGGTGAAATCACTGGCTGAAAGCTGTGAGTAGCACTAATTGCAGGATATAAAAAACTCATCAAATCATGACTATATAGAAGTCATTATTGATAAAGTCCTAAATCTCAGAGGTTGTTAGAAAAATGTGAATGACACCAGGTACTTATTCATGGAGCTGAGTGGATTCAGACTAACTGTAAGTGACTAGGTATCCTCAGCAACACATCATGTGGCTGATTGTTAAAGAAAAGCCATACTCTGTCATGCAATTTTGTACAGAGCTCTTTGGCAAACTTGAGATACATTAGCTAGAAAATAAATAGCATTTTCTTTCCTCTAATGAACAGGAAACAAATTAAAATCAATATTGACCTGAAATTCCAATCCTAGTCACAGCTTTGTTCTACAGATTGTCTTCTAGAACTCTGTCCTAAAAAGTAGCAGTCATCAAGATGTAGACAAATTGAACAGTCTCTTGTTAGGAAATTATTCACTTTCTGAACTCATCTAATAAACATAGCTTAATGCTGGGTTTTTCACCATATGATAAAAACTGGGTCGGTAATTGTTTCTTATAGCTGTGTTAGGCAAACATGAAACTCATGTGGTAATAGTGAATCTGCCATAGACAGCCAACACTGAGTTTCTAATTGTTTTCATGTTGAACAAAGAAGACATTATAAGGAGTTGTGTTCCCGAAAATGAATGGAACTCCACTCACAGCCTCAATGGCTTCGTGAGGCCCTGACGGTGAGGTCTAGCACCATGTTACGGCTGTTCTTAGGAGATTGGTAGAACCTGATAGCCCCATGGTTCAGAGTGCGTTTCTGAACATTTCTGAACAGAGAACAATTCACTGCCTGAACCGTTATGCTCTGCCTGGCCCAGGACACCTGTACTGGACAGCAGCATGCATCCAAAACCTCTCCTTTTCAGTTTGTTCTGAGCACCCTGTAGATGCCCACTTTGCTATTGTTCTCATTGTTCTATGTCTTATTTTCTGGTAATTTCTCAACCCTTAAAATAGATTTTTAAGAGTATTGTCTGAAAATTTAAAGCACTGAACGCATTGTAATTAATAGGCAATTTCCAATGGGCCATCCATTTTCTTAACAACTTTAGAACTTCAGAGTATTTCTCCTCTTTGTTTATTTTTTAAAATTTCAGTAAATTTTTGCTTAGTACTCGGTTTGTTTTTATTCCCAAACCCAAGCTTGCACTCTTCTCCTAATCAGACCATCCTAATTCATACTCTGTGAGTAAGTTCGGAATTGTTAATACTTATGTGAAATAGCCTTGGGCTTGCAGGTGACTTTCACACTACGTGGCCAGCGATGAATTCATCAGGTGAGCCATGGCTCCTTTATTTATGTGTCTTATAATTAGATTTTCCATATTGTGTTTTATGACAACAGCCTGAAGAAAATGAGGAAAACAATGACCACACAGGTGGAAGAATGTTCCCTAGACATCGCTGTGGAATGTAGGAAGCTGGGTGGCACTTCTGAATCCCCCCCACCCCGTCCTCCACAACCTAAAGCTGGAACCCTAGGAACACAGTGGAATTCCAGCTTCAGCCACTCCATCAGCATAAGGTCATTCAGTGTAGGTGATGAAACAGGTCCATGGGAATATAAACAGGAAACCCAGTTGTTGTACGCACCGAAGGTTTCTTCTTTTAATGAAACTAAAAAGGTTATCAGACCTGGATAGAAAAAGAGAATAAACAAGATTTATTCAGTAACGCCTATTCAAAAACAAAACAAAACAAAAAGCAAAAACCTAAAAACCCGCAAACACTGACGTGATGGTAAGCACAATCCAAGTCGCCTGCTTCCCTGGGTTCACAAAAGGGTCCGAGCCGCGCACCTCATGCTCAGCCATCAAGAGTACAGTGGAGGCCTGACCTGCTGCGAGCAATAATGGTTTCCATTTGGAGAAATGATTCTCACAAGCTATAGGACGATGAACTGCTTTCTCATCTGGCAGAAAGGCTTCATTTCTAGCAACAAATACACATCAACATTTCTTACAAAGCATGTGCTATCTAATAGTTCACAGTGATCACCACAGATCACGGATCTTGTCAGCCGGATCTCTTGGAAACCACTGGGAATCTGAACTGATGCTTTACCTACCTCCGCTGCATGTTCCGTGCATAACACATGGGCCACTAACTTTCTACTTACTCCTTTTGTTCATTCAAGAATGTAATTCAGCTGGACAACATATGCGACCCTTTTAAACAAATGCATATTTTGTGAATATAAAGGACATTAAACTAAAGCTAAGAGAAACAATCCTAAAATTGAAATTCCAGAGTTTGGATGCTTCATAAACTAGCTCAATAATGGAAACTATGTGGGTAGAGTAGCTCACAATTTTAGTCCCACCTCTCAGAGACAGAAGGCAAGCGGATCTCTGTGAGGCCAACGCCAGCCAGATCTACAATGTTACTTTTAGGCTAGCCAAGGGTACATGGTGACATAATGAGTGGCAGCCTGTTTGACAAAGGTTAAAACAGTGAGAGAGACGATAAAATGAATGTAAATTACATTTTATACTCATAAAGAAAGTCTAATCACGTTTCCTTTAATAAGCAGACGTACATTGACTTGGAAGCTTGAAGGTGTGTGGTAGAGCCACCCAAATTCACATGAAATCCTTTGAGAGCCCTCTGTTATTGCAGAATATACCCCAACACACCTCCTACTTACTAATACAGTAATGAAGGCCCCTTCTCTATGCCATCTAGGTTCCCATGGAACCTTCCCCTTCTGGCATCAGATAAGTAATCCAGTTCACTTGTTATTTTCTTTGCATGCCCATGTATAACTGCCTAAGATGGTTGCAAATATTTGCTCCCAAATATTTCTCCATCGTTCCTGGGATTCTACTCAAACTCACACCGTTTTAGCTTCAGCAGGCTAGTTTTCACTTCAACTCCTCAACGTGGCACATAAATCTTCACTGCCTAGCTGGATTTTTATGCATTTCAGCATGTTCTACCTTATCTCCTGCTTCTAATCTACACCTATCTAGGAATGGTACTAAGTGTTCTGCCTTGACAGCAGCTCTAATAGATCAGTGTTCTCCAGCCTCCATAGCCTTGGCCAGGTTGACCCCATTCATCATCTCCTTAATGATGCCAAACCTCAGATGCAGCTACAAGAGTTAAACTCTTTTTTCCCAGGACACTAAAAAAAAAATAAAAGAGAAAAAAACCTGATCATCCCAGGAAACAAAGCATGGGTCAAGCTATCATCGCTTGAAGCATATTGTCTGGAGTGAGTAGGGGCGATGGCTTAGCTTTATAGTTAAACATAAAACACACAGAAAGCACCATTTTTTTAAATACTCAAGCCCATAATCACTGTCTGAATGAGTTTATAGCTCAAATTGAAACAGAGGCTCGCATCAGTAATGTAAATGCCTTTGTTCATGTAGACGAGCCAGTAAGTAGTCCAGTCCCAAAACAAAGCTAACACAATTCATTTATAGTTTTTATAGATATTATTTAGGTTTTTAGGCTTCCTAAATTGATGAAAAAATCCTGCAGAATAAGTTCTGTTTTTTGGAATTAGAATTCAAATCCAAATAATCCGTCTTACTTTGGGGTGGGAGTGGAGAGAAAGACAGTTCTACCATTCAACCTTTTTTCCCCACAAGAGAGTTTAAGGAGAAAGTAAAATGATGTAAACATAAACTTGACAAAAGCATTGATTGTGCAACTGTAAGTGGGAAAGATACCAAACTTTTGAGAGTAATTATAACTACATATGCTGAATCTCTGACACTTGGTTGAAATGGCTACAGTTAACATTGGCTTCTCAGCTTTTCTAGGTATTGATGTAGTAGAAACTGTGCCTACTTGAATTGTTGCTTCTTTGTATTTATATGTGGACCTTTTGCCTATCCCCTTATGCCTAAATTAGTTTTGCACATTCTTTATTTTTTAATTATTTTTATTGGATATTCTCTGTATTTACAATTTAGCTGTTATCCCTTTTCCACCAATCCCCTCCCTGACCCCTTGCCTCCATGAAGGTCCTTCCTCTCCCAACCTCCCTCTCCTACCTCAGCATTCCCGTACACTGGGAAAATGACCCTTTACTAGACCAAAGTCCTCTCCTCTCATTGATGCCAGACAATGCTGTCTTCTGCTGCATATGCACCTGGAGCCGTGGGTCTCTCCATAACAACTCATTGTTTGGTGTTTTAGTCCCTGGGAGCTGTGGTGGGTTTGGTTAGTTGATAATTTTGTTCATTCCATGGGGTTTCAGTCGCTTTTAGCTCTTTCCCCTTCAGTCCTTTCTCTAGCTCCTTCATTGGTATCCCTGTGTTCAGTCCGATGGTTAGCTCCAAACATCGTCATCTGTTTCAGTAAGGCTCTGGCAGGACCTCTGAGAAGGCATCTATATCAAACTCCTTCTAGGAAGTACTACTTGGCATCAGCAGTAGTACTTGGGTTTAGTGGCTGCATATGGAATGTATCCCCAGGTGAGGCAGTCTCTGGATGATCTTTTCTCCAATCCCTGCTCCTCTATTTATTCCATTATTTCCCCCCATGGGTGTTTTTTTCTCCCTTCTAAAATGGACTGAGGCATCCACCTTCTGGCTTTCCTTTTCTTTGAGCTTCATAAGTTCTTTGAATTGTTTCTTGGGTATTCCGAACTTTTGGAGGGCTAGTATCCACATATCAGTGAGTACATACCATGAGTGTTCTTTTGTGACTGGGTTACCTGACTCGGGTTGATAGCTTCAAGATCTATCCATTTGTCTAGGAATTTCATGAAGTCAATTGTTTTTAATAGTTGAGTAGTACTCCATTGTGTAAAGTGATGTTGGGAACAGTACAGTGCCTTTACTTACATTTTCCTTAGCAGCCCCTTGTTTTCAGCATAGAACACTGACATAATCCCAAATTCCTTCACAGCAGCTGAAGGCTAATGAAAATGTTTATATAGGGGACATGAATTAGAAATGTTTGACTCAGCAAGAGATGTTGTAGTGACTTCACACAACTGCAGAAAAGACTGCAAGACCCTGCAGAGAGCAGGCTCAAGCCATGCAGGTGCACAGGTTCGTGAGCACACATAAACATGAAGGATGCAAAACAAGCAAAGTAGCAATGAAATGAATAATCAAAGATGAAAAGGTGAGCAGGAAGGAATTTGAGTTTGTCCTGGGGTTTTTAATTCATTTATTAGTTTTTTTTTACTATTCTTTTTCTTCTTGGAAAGTTTTGTACAATGTGTTTTGAACACATCTGCTCCTATTTCCCACCCACCCAACTTGGGGTCCCTTTTAAAAAACTGTTTTAGAACAGATTGTGATGCCCAAATATCCTTGAATGTCTAGTCTTCTAGTAGACTTACCAGAGCTTACACTCTTAAAGTAACCACATTTTGAATTCAATTGCATTCCATAAGATGAAACTCACACTGGGTGTCATTATTGGGCCAAGAACCTATGGCTAGAGATTCATGGGCCCTAGGAGACAATCTGCTACTATTGTTCCTAAGTGAACGTCTAAAACCAACTTCTAACTAGTTAACATTAAACCCATAGGTTGATACATTTCTCAACCCTCATCTAAGAAGCTTCTGTTTGCAGCAGATGCTGATTAACACAGAGACCCACAGATGGTCAAGGTGTTATTAATTATTGAATATACACACGAGTTTCTGCTCTCTCCCTAGGGAAATCAGGACAGCTGAGTGAAGTGATATCCAAATACATCTGTTGCTAGACCACTGTAATTTTAAATAATGTAATTTATTTTTGTATATGGTTTCCAGTCTATGCTTTTCAAAACTAATCTTTTCAATGTCATATATGCTTGATATCCTATGAATATTTTATGCTGATTCAGTTCACTTGATATAAAATTTAATAATATGTTCTCAAAATATAATTGGTGGAACATACATCAGGACATGCAAGCATTGCAGAGTTGAAAAGTAAACTTGGACGAGTATTCAAGTATATTATTTAATATTGTCTCAAAATTAGTTGGCATATATCAGAAAAGATACAGACGACAAAGAGTAACAGGGGCTGTTAACTACCCTGACCCACACCTTCTGCTTTTAACAGTATTGCCTTCAATTGTTTTTCACTTAGTAACCAGGCAGTAAGGATAAAGAATAAGACTGAAGGCACAGAGTAAAGCACTGTATGACCACACTCATACCTGTCCATCTTAGAGCAGTGTAGAAGTGTAGATCCATTCGAGTTATGTCTAACGAGCTACAGTGGATGGACCTGGACACCCAGATCATTCAAATGTGTTTTCTAAAATATCGAGCTTTGTCAGTGGGGTTAACCTAAGACTAAATATTCTCTTTAAAATGCCCTAACAAGACTGAAATCTGGAAAGTGACCTCACAACATGTTGTGTTCCAGAACAAGGTCTGATTAGCTTTAATTAGATGTATTACACTCAGAGGGTGTGTCTGCTATAACAAAAATGCCACAGGTTAACTCAGGTGGTTCGATGTCAGGAATGTATCTTCTATAATTTTAGAAGTTGGAAGTTTCAGGCCAACACAGGAAACCATGGCAGGATCTGATCCTTGACTTGGAGATGGTAACTTCACATTCCCATGATGCTTCTTCTGCATGGGTTTCTGGTATACCACCATCACCCCATGATTAAAGCATCATCTAGAAGAGTCTCACATGATTCACTGTAAACCCATCTCAAGTAACTGTATGCAACTGATTTACAAGAAAGTTGCCATTCTGGGATAGTAATGGGCAGGGAATTGGTAAAATTGAGGAAAAAACATAACTGGAAAGTGTGTGTCAAATTCATACATTCAAGTGTGCAAATACAGAATTTCAGTACGTATGTATGTAGGTATGTATGTATTATGTGTGTATGTATGCATGTGTGAGTGTGTGTATGTAACCTCTCAGATAGAAAACTGTCATTGAAGAGAAGGCATATAAATTGGAAAAAACAGGATATGGTAGAGTTGATTAGTGGGAAGAATATTGTAAAGGTTGCTGTGAGTGTGCTTCTGACTTTGAAAAATAGCATTATGATGAAGAAACGAGAAGTCAAACTACAAAGTCATACTCAATAAGAGATTTACAATTATAAATATAAACACTAAGTGAATATAAATAAAATATAAACACTAAGTGAAGTTTCACAAGATGAGATTAATAGTGAATTAGAACACAGCAGTAAAAATACCAGCCTTACATCCAATAGAGGGCTAATATCCAAAATATAAAAAGAACTCAAGAAGTTAGACTCCAGAGAACCAAATAACCCTATTAAAATGGGGAACAGAGCTAAGCAGAGGATTCTCAACTGAAGAATCTCAAATAGCTGAGGAGCACTTAATG
Source organism: Micromys minutus (assembly GCF_963924665.1). Classification (NCBI taxonomy): domain Eukaryota; kingdom Metazoa; phylum Chordata; class Mammalia; order Rodentia; family Muridae; genus Micromys; species Micromys minutus. Next base: position 75,774,044 of record NC_137975.1, on the reverse strand, counting down.
AAATATTCAACATCCTTAGTCATCAGGGAAATGCAAATCAAAGCAACCCTGAGATTCCACATCACACCAGTCAAAAATTGTGGTATACTTACACAATGGTGTACTACTCAGCTATTAGAAACAATGACTTTATGAAATTCCTATGAAAATGGATGCATCTAGAGAATATCATCCTGAGTGAGGTAACCCAATCACAAAAAAAAAAAAAACCAGACATAATATGCAGTCACTGATAATTGGATACTAACCCCAGAAAGCTCTGAACACTCCAGAAACAACTCACAGGCCATATGAAGCTCAAGAAAAACAAAGGCCAAGAAATGAAAGCCTCAGTCCTTAGGAAAAAATTAATGTATACCACCCTCTCAGAGTGTGGTACACCTGGACCTTAAATCATTAATAATCCAAGAGCTAAGAATATAGCCTTCTGGCAATTTTTTGTATTCAAAGATCATTATGCTTAATCTATACTCACCTAGAAAACTGACTGCTTCCATGTTATTTTCTGTCCTACATGTACTTTATGCTTATGGTAACTAGTGGGATTTCAGTGCATGCTATCAAACCTCTAAAAGAGTTAAATGCTTACAAAATATATTCATATAGTGTTATGCCAAAATGCCTTTAAAAATCTGTATATGTATCCCTCTTATTTTTAAATAAAGTTGTAAGAGAGAGAGAGAGAGAGAGAGAAAAGAACTCAGGTGACAGCAGATGCTGTTGAGGATGTAGAGAAACACTCCTCCAGTGTTGGTAGGATTGCGAGCTGGTACAACCAGTCTGGAAATTAGTCTAGCAGTTCCTGAGAAAATTGGAAATAGTTCTACCTTAGGACCCAGCTAAACTACTCCTGAGCATATACTCAAAAGATTCTCCAACATATAACATGGACACATGCTCCACTATGTTCATAGCAGCCTTATTTATAATAGCCAGCAGCTGGAAACAACCCAGATGTCCCTCAACAGAGAAATGGATCCAGAAAATGTGGTACATTTACACAGTGGAGTACTACTTAGCTGATAAAAATAATGAGTTCATGAAATTCACGGGCAAATGAATGGAACTTGAAAATATCATTGTAATTGAGGTAACCAGTCACAAAAAACCCCCACACACATGGGATGTACTAACTGATAAGTGGATATTAGCTAAAATGTAGCTCAGAATATCCACAATACAACTCATAGAGTATATAAAACTCAAGAAAAGAGATCACACCAAAGTGTGTATGCTGCAGTACTACTCAGTAGGACAAAGATAATAATGTCTGGGAAGTAAAGGGAGACAGGGATCTGGGAGGGAGAGTGAGGGGGGGAGGAAGTGGGTCCAATTCAGATATGGGAGAAGATGGAGGAGAAGTGCAGAGAGACAGGAATTTGAAAGTAGCAGTGGGGGAGGCAGAACTGGGAGTAGCCACTAGAAAATCCAAGATGCCATAAACCCAGGAGGGTCCCAGGAACTACAGGGAGAAATTAAGTCAAAATATCCAACAAAGGGGAAACAGAACCTGTAGAGACCATATCAGGTACATAATTATATTCTCCAGTTGAGGGATAAAGCTACCACCATCTCAAAAATATTAATCCAGGATTCCTCCTGTCTAAAGGAAATGCAGGGACAAAGAATGGAGCAAAAACCAAAAGAAAGGCCATCCAGAGACTGACTTACCCAGACACAACTGCTGATGCCAAGAAGTGCTTACTGACATGAGATGTCCCCTGAGAGGTTCTGCCAGAGCCTGACCAATACAGATGTGGATCAGTACAGATCTGGATATGCACAGTCAAACAATGGACTGAGTGTGGGGAGCCCAATGGTAAAGTTAGGGCAAGAACTGTAGAGACTGAAGGGGTTTGCAACTTCAGAGGAAGAACGATATCATCCAATCAGACCACCTCCCAAAACTCCGGGAACTAAACCACCAAACAGAGTACACAGGAGCTACTCATGGCAACAACCAGATGTGTAGCATAGGATTGCTTTATCTGGCATCACTGGGAAGGGAACCCCTTGGTCCTGTAGAGGCTTAATTGTTGAGGGCCGAAGGCTGCACCCTTACAAGATGGTGCTGGTTTCAGGTGCCATGAATCAGCTAAAGTGTGGTAAAGAACCACTGGGCGCATGCGCAAAGAGTGGTGCGAGCCAAGTCACCGCCCATCTCGGGGCATCACGATCAGACCACTGGCGGGCAGCCAATCACACAGCGACACACCACCCTTGGGGGGTATAAATTAGGGTGCCTTTTCCTGCCCGGTGTCTTCCTCTTCAACATACAATAAAGGTTGTTCACAGAAGAATCCTGTTGTTGCACGCCTTTTCCTGCCGGCGGGAAGTGGGGCGCGCGACACTTAATGACCCAGGACAGGGGAATGGTAGGCCACCAAGTGGGTGGACAGGTGGGGAAGCACCCTCATGGAGGCAGGAGGGAGGGAGGTGGGGATAGGTGACTCATGGTGCACAAACTGGGAAGGAGGATAACACTTGAAATGTGAATAAAATAACCAATGAAAACTACAGACTTATCCACAGATGCTGGGCAAATGAGCCACAGAAAGCAAAGGATAAAGGTGGGAGGATCCAAGTAGCATAGCATACATAGAAGAAGCCATAGAAGAGATACAAACAGAAAGAACTGTGCAGACACATTGCCCCAGCCACATAATCTCAGAACTATCAAGACTGAGGTTGGAATATCGCCATATGTGTTTAATGCCAGCCTGGGCTACATAAGGAGTCTGAGGTCAATATAGTCTGCCTAATTCCAAAGAGATAAAAAGGAAATGGGAATAAAGAAAAAGGAAGGAGGGGGAAGGAAGAAGAAAGGAAGAAAAGGAGTGGTAGAGCAGAAAGAAAAGGCAGAGAATGTTTTCAGTGCCATTAACACTGAGTTTCTTATGTATGATAAAACAATAAGTTAGCTGATCCAGTGTATGATAAAACAATAAGTAAAAGGATCCAGAGGCAAATGAGTAAAAATCAAATCACACACAAATGATAACAGATTTCCCGAAAATCAGTTTTCAAAAGAAAACCCTAAAAGAATATACAGAGAGGGGATAAGAGAACATTCGAATTAAAATAAAAACTAAGAAGAACTATCAACTTTGAATGTATATATTTACAGAGCACAAATTATACAATGTGTTGAGGGTGATGAAGGGAGAGGAGAGCCTGTGAACGCAGCACTTGATATCTGGTAAAAATGTCCCTTGGAAAAGGAAGAAAAATAAGTGTAATGGGTAAGAAAATTTATTACCACACACCTGCATGAGAAAAAATAAATTTGATAAGTCAAAATATATCAGGCAGTAACATGGATCTACATAAATAAATTTAAAATTCAAAAATAATACAAAGATAAATATGTTTTTTTCTTCATTCATTTATCTGAAATATGACAAAGTATATAAAATAAAAAGGAAAGATAAAATGATCATTCATGTTTAACAATTAACAGAAGTAAGACACAGAATGAGGAAAGAGGAGTTATAATGCCATAAGGGTTTCCAGATGAAACACTACTTTCATTCATAGGTGGACAATGGATAGTTGAAAGATGTATTCCAAATGATAATTAGCTTTAAAATAAACAATAGAAACAACTAATGAAATAAAATGACATAAGAAAGGATAAAATTATTAACTATATGCAAAAGCAACCAAAACTGATGGGATGGAACGGAGAGATGGCTTCGCGGTTAAGAACACTGACTGCTATCTCCGAGGACCCGGGTGTAACTCCTACCAGCTCATATCTATCTGTAACTCTGGTTCCAGAAAGACCCTGGACCTTCACACAGACATTCATACTTACAGGCAACACCCCAATGTACATAAAAGTAGATAAAGAAATACATGAAGAAACAAAAGATGAGACAGGGAAATGATAGCAAGGGGCACACACTATAAAACCAATTTTTTAGAAAGAAAAAGAAAGTAAAGAATGACCACTGTGACTGCCCTGCCCCCACCCAGAAGACCGTCAGCCTATATTGGTCCATGCAGGCAAATGGAGCAGAGAGGAGGTGGGGGCTTAGAGGTTATGCTGAAGTCTTGTGAGCTCATTAGTACTTATGGTAATGACAACACACCAGGACTAGCTTTGGGGAGACATATTAACTTTACATGGGGAGATTCAATGATTATAGAGTTTTGGAAATGAGAGTCAGTATATCCAAGAATGGGCTGAAGTCTTCAGGTACTGAGAGGCATCACTAGCATGAAGAGGCATTCCAGGAATCTCATGAGAAAGGAAATTGAGCCCGTAATTTTAACTGAGGCTATATGACATTCCAAAGGTAGAAGTGTAATGATATTAAGGTCAGAGAAGGAGAAGCCCTGCTAGTGAAGAGAATCAATCCTCCATTTTGTGCCTAGCCAGAAGGCTGTCTGAACAAAAGTAGTTCTTGACCTTGATTAGCAGGGCGAGAACCAGTGTGCTAGCTATTATTCATAAGTCCCAGTGTTATACCATGAAAACATGCGGGAAGCTGATAGGTTGTTGCAGGCTACATACTGGCTAGGGTGTTCATATAGAGTTGTATGAATTGCTGTGTTGACTCTTCACAAGTTGAAGTTCACATCAGTTGACTTCACAATTCCAGTCCTGGTATTTGTCTCCAGTGACACTCTCACAAGCAGCCAAAATGTTCAACTCACAATGTTCTAACAAGGATAAATAAATATCACAGAGACAGAATAAATTAAAATATATACACAATGAATTTTTAGCAAATACATTTTCCTTTAGAAAATTTGTATATTTATGTATATTCATATCTATATATGTGAATGTTTATATATGTGTTAGCCAAAACAAAACAAAAACTATACTTTGTAAGTTATGAAATCAGAAACTTATTTTTGATAGTTCTAGAGGCCAGAGGCCACCAGATTTTTTACCTCAGAAGAGACACATTCTTGATTTGTTCCAGGCAGTCAAGGGGTCAAAGAACCTCCATCAGTATTTCTTCATAAGTAAGGGATTCAGTCCATCCTAGTCCAATTCAATTCTCACAATTCACCCTGCATTAACTGGGCCATGAGTTCAACATATGAATTCTGAAAGAACACAGTAATTTAGAGCGTTAACATAACATATTACACTATAATTTTGCATAACTTTTATGATAAAAGCAAATATAAAATTAAACAAACTAAATCAGTAGTCTCCAATCCTGAAATATATATTACTAGATAAATAAAGAAGAACAATACATAATAATTCTGGATACAGCACAGCAATCACATTATGTAGATTAGATTTTATAGACATTTGTCTCTCTGATTTGAGGAGTATCTTTGTTGAAACTCAACTACCTCTGGCTTTCGTGTGTATATCTATTTTGTGTAAGCATATATTAGAGTTTTACAACTTCTCCCCTCATTTACATCATCTAAGATGATAAAAAGTCCTCATATTTTCAGTGAGAAGCTATGCATAAAAAATGTCTCTGCTTCTTACATTACATAAACAATTTAATCCTAGCAGGTAGCAAATTCTGTTGTAGCAAAGAAATCATAGACATCATAGAAAGCTGGTTAGGATATTTAAACCCTCAAAGATCTTTATCACATTTCTGGTCTGCCTCAGAGTGAAATTCTTCAGAACTTCTCAACAGTAGAAATAGAGAAGATTTAAATGAGGAGTGACAGATGTCCAGACAAGTCCCAGCCCTAGAATAATAGACCAGAGCATCAAATCTCCATTTTCTGGGGACCTTTTTGCTAAATGTAGACTGTAAATATGAGTTTAATATACAAATGGTTAATCTTCTTGGATATCATCTGCAGATAAACCATATCTTGAATTGCAATAGCTTTTTCTATGAAAATGTGAGGCATATCACTGTACAATTCATGTCAATTAAAAGATAGCAGATTCCCACTTTTGACCTGTGATGCCACCAGAGAGATGAAGCTGTGAGACTGTCAAACTCTAATCCTTGAATTTCATTCAAGTCACTGTAATCTGAGTCAAATCTCTCTAAGAAAAAAAAGGCACAGTGCCTCTGAAAGATTTACTTTTCCAAACTTACAGTTCATGAGGACTACTTTCTTTACAGGCAAATAAAATTTTATGTTTCTATGTATACATACAACACATGTGTAACACTTTAATTATACATGTAACAGTTGATGCATCAAAATTTTTGTGGAAAATGGATAGGAGTAGAAATTATTATATCAAATTAAGTAATTCAGAAGAAAACAAGCATGCTCAGACGTCTGTTATGTGGATCCTAGCATGTTGTCTCTATGTACACAGATGTGTAAGTATGGGTGTAGGATAGAAAACTGGAAAAGAGACTATGAAAGCAGAAAAGACCATGTTGAAGAAGATGGGAAGGCAAGACTCATGAGATGGGGCAGGGACAGGACAAGTTACCTACTGTAATGGTTATTGAGACCCAGGAGGAACAATACATCTAGGCAGCACAATGTGCTGGATCTTCCTGTAGCTGTCTCATCTGTAATATCACAGGAAAGGCATTTGATGAACCAAATTAACTTGGGCATTGTGATGGTTTGCGTATGCTTGACCCAGGGAATAGCACTATTGGAAGGTATGACACTGGTTGTGAAATTTAAGACCCTCATCCTAGCTGCCTGGAGGCCAGTATTTTGCGAGCGGCCTTCAGATGAAGAGCTCTCAGCTCCTCCTACACCGTGCCTGCCTGGGTGCTGCCAGGTTCCTGTTTTTATAATAATGGACTGAACCTCTAAACCTGTAAGCCAGCCCCAGTTAAATGTTGTCCTTATAAGACTTGCCTTGGTCATGGTACCAAGGACTGGGATGTGATAGGCCTGACCATGTCTTGTTTGGAAGAATGTAGATCTGGGGACTTTGAATTTGGAAAGCAGTGGAGTTATTTACATGGAGCTTAATGGGCCATCCTAGTAGAAACATGGAAGATGTTGTTACTGAGAGTGATCTGAATTATGGGAACCTGGCCCAAAACGTGAAGAATTTCAATATCTGACTTTTTACAGTAATTTGGTGAAGAATGTGGCTACATTTTGTCCTTGTTTAAAGAGTCTATTTAAGGCTAAGGTAAAGAGACTCAGATTAATTGCACTGACAAAGGACATCTCAGAAATGCCCATCATAGACTTTGTTCTCTGATTAAGTCTTATGGAGAGCATTTTAAACAAGCAGAGCAAACAGAAGTAGAAAATATAAAATGTATGTTTCAAGTATTAAAGGGCTATCAGGAAGTGAAATAGAGCTGAATCCCGTGTTCAAGAATATTAAATTAAATGAAGGGAGTAGTGACCCTGGGGCAAGATTCCACCAAGTAATTTAGGTCCAGGCATGATAGTACAAGTCTTTAATCCCAGGAGGTATAGACGAGCAGATTTCTAAGTTCAAGGCCAGCCTAGAACATAGTTCTAGGTGAAGAAAAACTTAAATCTAGATTTGATATACCACACCTTTAATCTCAGTGCTGAGGAGACAGGCATCCATATCTCTGAGTTCAAAGTCAGTCTACAGAGCAAGTTTCAGGACAGCAAAGCTTAGGCAGTGAAGGAGCTGGAAAACAGAAAACTAGTGATAATGTAATAGGACAGGGGGTCAACCAGCCATATTTCAGCCCCAGCAAGCAGCAGAATTTGCCAGCTTTGGCCATGGGGCTATGGCTTTAGAGTCTAGACCAGAAGGGACTGCTGGGACAATTGATGCTGGTTTGCTAGAGCTAAGAAATTCATGGTGATTGAGAGTATCACTGTGGTAAAGTCTTCTGGGAAGTGTTTTCTGAGTGCACAAAGAAGCTGTGTTCCAGAGACAGCCAAGGTTGTACTTCATGCTGTAGCTGTGCTTGTCAAAATATAAGAGTCACTCAGGTGGTGCTGGATTAGAAGGCATGACGGGGTCATGAAGAGCAGTTAAGACTTGGCACTGTGAAAAGTCATGGAAGGCCATTGATGAAGGTGCAGCTTCACTAGCAGCTGATGGTACAGAACTGAAGAGGTCATGCAAAGGAGTTGAGGCTTGGTACCATGAAGAGAGCCTATGAGAGGCTATTGGTGAAGCCTAGTTTTAGCAAAAGACCCCAGAGTATTGGAGATGCCAAAACCAGGGGATGATCACCAGGAACAGTAGTGTCCATGGAAGGGAACAATCTGAGCTTAAAGTACTACAGAGGTCAGAGATGGGGAAGTGATACCAGCACTTTGGAGGAGCCCAGAAGATCGTGTGTGGATCCCAAACATTGGAGCAAGAAGCTGAAATGTTGAAGTTGCCTTGGAGGCCCCAAGATATTTGAGATGCCACAGCTGTGAGTTATCTGCTGAAGAAATCTGCTAAAAGGGAGTGGAACCAGCCCAAGAGAAAGAAGTTGGTTGCAGTCAACAAAGATGAAAAAGGAGTTGGAGATCTATAGAACACTTTGACAACAGACATGGAGATGCAGATTTTGGAGTTTGCCTGTTCATGTCTTGCTTTGGAGATTACAGTTAAGTGATTGGATGAATCTCAGAAGAGACTTTGAACTTTGGACTTTTAACATTGTTGAGACTGTTATGGGGCCTTGTGAAGTTGGGACTAAATGCATTTTATATTATGCTATTTTAAGGTATGGCTCCCATAGACTCATAAGTTTGAATAAACCTATGGGGGTCGGGGTGTGGAATGTTATGATTTGAATGTTATGAATGTACATGCTCAGCCCATGAAGTGCCACTATTAGAAGGTGTGATGCTATTGGAGTAGGTATGCCCTTGTTGGAGTAGGTGTGAAACTGGGTAGATGTGGGCTTTAATATGCCTGGAAGCCAGTATTCTGCTAGCAGCCTTCAGATGAAGATCTAGAACTCTCCACTCCTCTTGCACCCTCCCTAGCTGGATGCTGCCATGTTTCTGCTTTGATGATAATGAACTGAGCCTCTGAACCTGTAAGCCAGCCCCAATTAAATGTTGTCATTACAAGAGTTGCTTCTACACTGCTTATTGTCCATTCAACAATAACAAAAACAGGGTGAAAGCCATGGCTCAGGAGGTAAAGATGATTGCATAAAGCCAAGGGACCTGAGTTCAGTCCTTAAAATTAATATGATGGTGAGGACTAAAATTTCCTGTCCTCCACATACAGACTATAGCCTACATATAAATTAATAGAATTAATTAACAGAAATAGATTTTTAAAACGCCAATTATTCTTACATATGTTGAAGCAGTCTCATCCCACACCTGGAGGGAAAAGGTAAAAACTGTCAATTATTTTAAGAGGGATACTCCTCAAATCTAGTCCTTATATAAATAATTGAGGGAGATGCACCCCTGTGATCTCAATATACAGGAATCTAAAACATGAGAATTGCCATGACCTCAAGGCCAGCCAAAGAAGCAGAGGAAACACTGGAAAAGCCAGGACTAGGCAACAAGACCCAGTCCCAAGCAACAGATAAATACATGATAATAAAATATAAGGAAGAATGAGAAACTATAGAAGTTGGTTTTATATATAAAAATATTAAAAATTGTGGAGTTCTATATTTCCTATGAATTTCTAAGTTTTATTTCATGATCAACTAATCAATTTCTGTATGTTTAGTTAATTAGTTTTCTCCAGTGTGGTGGGTGGATATTATTGCATGATAATCATGTGAAATTGCCCCTTGTATATTTAAAGTAAGTCTCCCTCTCTCTGTCTTTCTGTTTTTCTCTCTCTGTCATTCTGTCTCTCTTTGCCTCTGTGTCTCTGTGTCTGTCTGTCTGTGTCTGTGTATCTCTGTGCCTGTGTATGGTTCTGTAATCTAGATCAAGCTGAAAATAGACTCACAATGTAGCTAAGAATAATTTTGAACAAGATCTTGATCCTCTTACCTCTGTCTCCCCAGTTCCAAAGTTCTTAGATTACAGGCATGTGCCACTACACCCAGTTAGACATTGTCTTTATTAAAAAACTTAATATGTAAGTTAGCACATACAGATAGACACAAACAAAACTATAATGTGTAGGCTTAACTTCTGATAGTTTGAATATTGTACATAAGCATACATGCTTATATGTGCATACACATGTATATTATATATGTGTATGTGTTCATTATAAATATTTATTAGCTACTGTATTTGTTAGTTAATATTTATATGAATTAAATTTAAACATACTATCTAGGTATTGTCTGTCTTCATTTTTTTTTTCTTCCAAAGGCTAAATTGTAGAGGTAAATGTCTCTGGAGTAGGTGGTCTGATTTTCTTAAAGTCTTCTGTAAACAGAAAGGAAGCAAAAGTCACATTTTAATTCAGATGTCAGAATTAGAAATGTCACACAAGCACAAAGGGCGAGGAAAGGATAATTGTCACATGGTAAAGTTTCCTTAGATAACCAGGACAGAAAGCCAAGCAGATCCTGGGAAAGTGGTAGAAGACGAGCTTGGTTTTCAGTGAAGAGTACTGGGGCTTCTGGCTCAGAGGTGGCTCAGACAGAACCATCAGGCAGCGCACGGCCTGGCATGGTGAGCCGTATCCCACGCAAGGCAGAAGACCGGGAGTAAATGAAAGACTTGAATGATGACATGATCAGCATCAACGTGGACTCAGATGTTTTATTACTCTTCCTTATCAGGTATTCTGGGTTTTAGATGAATTGATATATACACACATAATAGATAAATAGGAGATAGATATCGATGATATGTTATTTGTTGTATGAAAATACAGGATTAGTTTTCTAATGGAAATTGTTGGTTTATTCATTGTACATTTCTTGATTAATGGTTTTTCCCCTCTGTTCCACTTTTACTTGCATTACTAATCTGATTTTTATATTCTGTTTTCTCTGGCTGGCTTTATTTTGTCCCATATTTTTATTTCACTTTTCCTGATGACATTGATTTAGGAAGATATTTAATTCTGGGGAAATTTAATTTCATTATTGGATCCAATCTAGTTTTTCCAGTGAAATTAATATATATGTGCATGACATCAAAGCATTTCTATTTAATATTTGTTTCCTGTTGTAAAAATGTCCAATAAGCAGAGTTATCCTGGTTTTCCACTTTATCAAATAAAGACTTATCCTCTTAAAATATATCACCTGTCTATTTTCATATTCTTCTGATTTTTATTACTATATATATGACTTATTTTATCTTCAATTATATGCATTGTGTATATCTATGTGTTTGTACATGTGCATGATTATAGGTGTCCAGGGAGACTGAAGAAGGTCATGTAGTCTCCTGGAACTGGAGTAATAAATGTTAGGGATCTGTCATAAGTGTATGTTAGGAACTGACTATAAGTTCTCTGCAAGATTACAATGCAGGCAAAGAAGGGAATATCAGGAAAGATTGCTAATAATAACAGTTTTTGGAAAACCAATAGGAAAGCCCACTACTACAAAGCTTCTTAACATATATGCATAAGTGAGAGGAATTTAAATGGAATCACAATACAATGGGGGATAGAATGACCCAACCAGACATTTCAGGCCACCAAATAAAACTCCCAGTGCCAGAAATTGTTGAGTATTGTTGAGTATTGGCCAAATGAGTCCCTTAGACTCCTCCCAAATATCATATGCTATTGCCAAGGCTGTTGGTTACCGTCCACAATGTAAGGCCTTCCAATGATGCCACTACCACTTCCTTGTGCCACTAAGCATGGAAAAATCAAGCTTATACCCAACTAGAAGCTCCACTACTACTGATTAGCATTCATGGTCCTGAAAAGTGCTTTGTAAACTACCCAAGAAGAAAAGTAATCCACCAATATTATTTAGCTACAAACTTTGAGACCCACAATGAGCTTCCTGTTTGACACAAATTTTATGTCAGCAACCAACCACCATTTTATTGGGTTTAAATCCCAGTCCATGTAATGGAAACCACATCTGACACCATTAAAATCGTCAAGAACATGAGATGTCACTATCATGAGACAAGGTAGGCCATTGGGAACCTATTACAATTATTATTCTGCTCAGTAAAATTACTCTGAATAATATATTTCTATATTTATAGATCAGTGTATCACTTTTTCACCAAAAAACTTCTGGTCCACAACTGAACACATGAACACCTTTCAGAGAGTGAGAAACTTTGGAGCACTCACCTGTAAAGTGATGACTTTATCAAATGTTGCCCTCAAGGCTCAGAGTTCTGTCCAGAAAAGAAGGCTAGAAAAGACTGTTTGAACCACAAGTGATTGATAACATCAAAAAAAAGTGTCTTCCATATGCAACAGAGCCGATGTACATCTGAACTCACAGAGACAGCATGTACAGGGTACGCACAAGTTCAAACCAGGAAAATAACAGCAGGAAAAGGGGGAAAGATCACAAAGTCTCAACCCTAACCAAGAAGCTATCTGTCATTGACAACTGTGAAGAAGGAGAAAAATAATAACTTATCTTGGGTGTAGTATCACTGGCTGAATCATCCAAATGGATTGGACCCATGCCTAGGAATAGTGGTCATTATGAAACAGACTTCATATTTGTTTGTTTGTTTGTTTGTTTGTTTGTTTAACTTTTTGTTTGGGATCTGCATTTTTTTGTTCTATTGTGAGTTGTGTTTGTTTTTGTTTGTTTGTTTGTTTTTGACCCTTTCATGTTGGGTGGGTTGGGTGTTTGTTTTTGAAATAGATAGATAGATAGATAGATAGATAGATAGATAGATAGATAGATAGATAGATGATAGATAGATAGATAGATAGATGATAGAAAGAAAGAAAGAAAGAAAGAAAGAAAGAAAGAAAGAAAGAAAGAAAGAAAGAAAGAAAGAAAGAAAAAGAAAGAAAGAAAGAAACAGAGACAGAAACATAGAGAGATGGGGAAGACAAAGAAAGGGAAACATACAGAGATAGAAAGCACGAAGCTGTGTAGGTTACGAAGTGAGAGGATATAGAAGTTAAAGGAGCAAAAAGGATATAGTCAACATATAGTGTATAAAAAAACTAAGTAAAATCTTCTAAAGAGCATAATGTACTCTTAACCACTGAGTTAACCAGTCCCCAGTTTATATTTTAGTATTAATTGTGCTTAGATCTTAAGTCTTCTAATCTTAAATTCAACAACTCTCAGGCATTGGCATTTTTACATGAGGTTGCTATAGAAACTGCAAGTCCTTTCAAGCCTTGTTTCACTTTTCCTTTGGTCATTTGTTCATTGGAAAGATTTAGTCATCAAATGCCTTTAAGTGATGGATCATATTGAATGAAGTGTCCATGGAGAATATTGATTTTCTTGCCTTTTAATCTAGAGTAGTAAATCAGTATTTTAAATCCTCAGGTCATAGTTTTCTTTATCTAATTGCTGTTTGAGTTTGGCAGTTTACCACCTTAACAAAATCACATGTGAGAACATTGTCATTTCTTTTACTCTCCTGTGTAATTTATATTTTCTCAGCTTCAAATAAAATTTTTCAGCTTTGAAATACAACAACTGTATTGCTTTGTCTCGATTTCAAGTACTGTGTGATTGAAAACGTCGTGTTGAGTATCACTTTCAAATTTCACTTAAAACATGTTTTTAGAAATTATATCCTTATCATCCTCCCCATAGGCTAAGGCTTCAGGAAATTCCTGAAACTGAGCAGATGTGAAACTACCTGCTTCTCTGCCATCACCTCCGGAAGCCAGTTAACACTTGGTGGTATCCTTATGTGGGTCTGCTGTCAATTTTATGTCTGAGATAAGTAGATATTTTTTCACATGTTCCTGGTCACATAACCTGTATTATATGTCACTGAGAGTTTCTTTTTATGGTGCTGCTTTTAGGACAAGCAATTAATACTTTAATAAGGTTGTCACAAAAATAAATGTGAAGCAGCATTATTTATTCTAACATAAGTAAAAACTTGTAACATAATCACAGTCTTAACATAATAAGAGATGCTTATTGGATAAGGCATAAAATAGTCTTGTTGAAAGTATTTTCATGTTTTATGAAATTCTCTCATTATCCCATTCACCTTTCTGTGTCAATTGGTGTTGCTTTTCAAGTCTTTTATTTAGGCAACCAAGTTCTTGAGATTTCATGGGTTGAGCATCTCATCATATATAAAAGACTTTATTTCACATCAAATGTATGAATATTTTGCTTTTACAATCTTCTTTATACTCTTCAGTGATGTTCCCTGAGCCTTGGGTTTAGGATTTCCATTGAAGATGTATTTTCTAGAGCTAGACAATCTGTGGTCAGTTGTTCCTTTCATTTTGTTGAGTTGGGTCTTTCTGTAATGTTCTTCATCGGCTGCAAAAAGAAGCTTCTTTGATGCGGGATGAGATCTATGCTTATTCTGGGGTAAAAGGGTAAGACTTTAGAAGGTGGTTAGATATCCCACTCTTTTAGAAAAACATAGTAGGTTCTCTTCTAGAGTCCAGAGCCTCACCGGTCAAATGTATTGGTCTAGATTTAAAATGCCTGGCATCAACTCCCTCACGTTGCGTTTGGCTTAATTAAAACTATACAGCTTTCACTTGGCCCATGCACAACTACCACTATTATAATGCCACTCCCATCATTGTTGTGGATTTAGGCACTAAAGCTGGATAGAGCTATTAATTGCTTTGCTCCCTCCACAGCTTGTATAGCTCCTTCAAGTACTGAAGGCAGGGTTGGTCGTCAGGGAAGAAACTTCAGATCAGTTTCAGCTAAAGTTCTAAGACTCCTCTGAAATGTGTGGTGTCTTCAGCTATACAATTTACAGGAAATGACCAACATAATGACAACAGTCTACCTTGTTTGATGGATATTTTAGACTATACTGACCAGTAATTCAAAAGAATGCATGGCACCAGAGTTTGGTTACATAATCTTGAGGTCTTGGGGATGAAAAGGCACCCCAAATAGCATAACTCCATCAAAATATATGCATATGTGTGTTATGTTAACATATGAGTATGATCCCCTTTGCTTTTGCAATAATCCTCAGAGTTATGTGTTCTTCTTCTCACTGTATACCTCTCTGTTATCCTTCTTCCCCAACATTCCAGGTAAGTCACTCCCTTTCCCAGAATTGGGGCTAACAATTGATCTTATAAATTCAAAGTCTTCTTTCCAGTTAAGAAAAATTCTAATCTGGTAAAGTGGTAAAGATGTCAGAAAGAATTGTACAGATATAAATAACATAAGATTAATATCCAGATTGCATAAAGACCTCAGAAGTAAAGTCAAGAAAATTAATGACCCAATGGAAAATGGGATATATAAATGTGAACAGATGGTTCTCCAAAGAAGAAAATTTAAATGGTCAACAACTTTCAAAAATAAGAACAAACAAACAAACAAACAAAAATAAACATGTCCAACATCCTTGAAAATTGGGGAAATGTAAACAAAAGTAATCTTATATTTGTTCTTACACCATACAGAATTGCTAAGATCAAGAAAACCAACTGATAACAAATGCTGGAGAGGATGAAGGAAGAAATGACATCTTCATGCACTGTTGACGGGATTGTAAACTTGTGTAACCACTCTGGAAACCAGTGTGGAAAATCCTCAAAATGCTAAGAATCAATCTGCCATGTGACACAGTTATATTAATCCATGGAATATGCCCAAAGGACTTGACATTCTACTCTCCAAAGATGCTTGTTTACCCATGATAGGAGGTTTTAATGTCTGAGGCCACTGCTGCACAGCAGGTTGGTTAAGAATGACAACCAAATGTAAGAATGCTCTTGACATTTCCACTGGAGGACACAGCAATCATATCCCATGCCCCCTTCTCACAGTCCTTGTAATCACAAATCAACTTTGCTTGGTAAAGGATATGTATACTCTAAGATTCCTTATTTTAAAACAAAGCACACACCCATCTGGCTTCTGGGTTCTCACTTTTCATACTGTCCGTACACACTTCAGTGCCCAGAGGATGGCATGGCATCTTTGGGCAATTCATGTCAGCATTTTATATCCTTTCATAGAAAATGATGCTCTACTTTCATCAAACAACTCTTCAATTGATGAACATTTGGGTTGCTGTCACCTATTGACTATTACTAATTAATACTATTGTGAATATACCATGCCATAGCTACGGGAACCCAATGAACACCTTATGGCTATTTCCTTTTCTGAAAATTTTGCAGCTGTAACTTTTAATATGTGCGTGGAGCCCTCTTTCATTTTGCATCTTAGCATGATCCAAATCCTTTTCCTATCTTTTTGTTATATGTCTGTCTTTTTGTGCCAACATTATCTGTTGAAAATAACTCTGGAAAGTTTGTCATAAATTAACTGACTATAAATGTGAGCAGTTGTTTCTGTGCCCCCAACTATTTTTCATTGATTTTTTTTTTTACTTCTTTCGTCACTTGAGCACCACATGCCTTCATTGTGACAGCTTTTCAGGAAGTGTGGAAAACAGGAAAGATGAATTCTCCAACCTGTTCTGATCCAAACTGTTGTGTTTCAAATCTGCCCCAGCTATTCTAGGTCTCTGCATTTCCAGCTCTAGTGTAAGTATGAATACCTTTACCAGCTTTTAAATTCATCAAAATTAAAGAGACACAACCTCATTGGGCATGTGCCGAATCTGTTCATCAGGTTCAGAAGCCTGGTTACCCTATTGCTTTCATCTCTCCATCCATATGCATAGGGTATCTCTCCAAGTTTCTTTGGTTTTTTAACATTCTGTCCTACATGTACTTTACGCCTATGGTAACTAGTGGAATTTCAATGCATGCTATCAAACCTCTAAAAAAATTGAGTCCTAAAAAAAAATTCATATAGTGTTATGCCAAAATACCTTTAAAAATCTGTATATGTATCCCTCTTTTTTAAAATAAAGTTATAAGAAAAAAATTAATTGGTTTGTGATTTTTGATGAAGTCTTGCATTTACTATATTTTATGCTATTATAATTGATTTATTATATTTAGGTATATATATTTATATGCATACTAGCAATTCATAAAAACAAGGGCATGGATTTGAAAGAGAATATGTAGTGCTATACTGGAGGGTTCTGAAGGAGGAATAGAAGAGCTAACTAGTCTAATTGCTAATGGCTAATCAACTGCTTCAAGCATGATACCTTATTTGATTTTTAGCCTCTGCATATAAATTAAGATTTTTAGCTTTTTTTAAAGTTTTATTCTCAGTATGTAGGACAATAGAATCTCATTGGATATTGATTGTTAGTACTCAGGAAGATAATTACTTATACAGTAGAGTTTTATGAAGATTTCAATATATTTTGTATGCAAAGCTAAATAACCTGTGAATAGATTTAGTGTGACATTTTTCTTTTCAAGCTAAATGTTTTTAATTTCTGTTTCTTACCTAATTCCCAAAGATTGATTCTCTAGTCCAGCGTCAAACAAGAATAGAGAAAAATTAACTTTTCTGTCATTTGTCTTTCTTTTTCTGTATGCTATACTTTTGGAATGTGGAAGTGTAAGCTGAATAAACACTTTCTTCCCTACCTTGCTTCCTGGTCATGATGTTTGTGCAGAAATAGAAACCCTGACTAAGACAGACCTCATTTGTTTTCAAGAGATACCTCTTCCATGTGGGCTGGTTGCTACACTTATTTGTTGGTATATGGATAAGATGTAGAAGGTATTAAGAAATTACACTTGTCTTTTAAGGTAGCAAGAGGAAATGCTTTTATGATCTATCTATGACCTCACCAGTCCTGAGGAGCTGGCTAGGTTTCCAGTACCAAGAATGATTTCCCTCCTGTTGAGTAAGCCTCAAGTTAGTTACTGTTATTACATCTTTCAAGCTATCTTGTCATCCAGTCACTGTTGCAGTGTGTAAGCACTAAGGCTTGGTAAGATTGCTTAACTGCTTCCCACTCTTTGTAGTTCATGGTATTTTCTAAAACCAGGGATGGTGGACACACAAAAAAAAAGTCTCTGGTCGGATCCAGCTCAGATATTTGAACCATGTGTACTAAGTGTGCTGTTTCTTCAATCATAGGGACCCACCCTCAACCCCTTAGAGGCAACCAAGAGCTACACAGGTAATCTATGTTGTTCTGGGACTCATGTGAAATATTCTGACCAACTCTTGGAAAGGTTATCCCTTGTCTTAGAGTGGATGGTTTGTTAGTCTTCAGTTGTCTTAGGGAGCGTTATCAGGCCAAGTGACTTAACTTCCTTTAAGACATAGAAATAGAGATGCATAGAGAGAAAGAGAAGTGGAGAAAGGTAGATAAAATATTGTATAATTTTAAGTCAATATTAGCTATGTATGGTGGCACATGCCTGTAATTGCAGAACACAGGACACAGAGGAAGGTGGATCTCTGAACTTGAGACCATCATGGTCTACACAGTAAATTTCAGGAAATCCAAGGCTATACAAAAAACATGTCATAGAAAAGCAAAAGGAAGCCAAAACTATATATAAAATATTATGACTCTTGGAGGCCTTATCAAACAACTTCAGTGTTGATTGTATCTCATCCCTCCTATCCTTCAGAACTGACCTCCCTTTGTCCTCTCCAGCTAGAATCCCCTCCCACAATTAATCCCATTCCCACTGTATCTCGTTGTTTCCCTCTCAACCCCTGAGCACTTATGATTCGTTGGTACTTTCTTGGGGATTTTGATCACTCGATGTTGTAGATTCACGTATGAGGATTTGAAGTTAGAACTGCAGATGACGAATAAGCAGTTTGACATTCTTGAGTCTGAACCACCTCACTCCCTACAATCTTTACTAGAGCCATTCATTTGTCTGCCAGTTTCATGCCTTCATTTTCTACACAGCTGAGTAGATAGTATTCTATTGTTAACATTACCACATTGTCATTATACATGCTGAAGACCATTTAGGTTGTTCCCGTTCCATGACTACTGTGAATAGGGCATCTATGAACATTGCTGATAAAATATCTGTGAAGTACAATGTTTAGGCCCTGGTTCACCTGCAAAGAAGTGGTATAGCTGAGTCATATGCTTATTGTATTTACAGTCTGTTGAGGATGATTTCAAGAGTGGTTGCACACACAAATAGCCACAGAGAAATATGTCATTGGGTAATTTTGTCATTGAGCAAATTTCATGGCATATATTTATTTAAACTAAGAAAGCTGCCATCTTACTATATAGTACAGTCCATTATAGTCCATCATTGATCAAAACTCCAGGGTATGGCCCATTATCTCAATGCAGCTCATTCATTTCCCACCTCAAGTGCTTTACTTTCAAACAAGTTACATTTTGATACATTGTAAGCATATCAATACAGATGCTTAATTACTGTTGTGCACAGTTGCCTTTTAAATCATTAATGAATTAAAAAGGAACAGATTAGAATCACTTCCAATGTCTTTAAATCTATCTCTGTAATTGCTTTTCACTGGTACTCTGCTGATCCTAGCTTCTTTCTAGAGTTGGTTGCGAGTAATGAATTCTGTCTACTTTTGTTTTGCTTTGGCGTTGGTGGGGGCATTTCTATTTCTTCTTTGTTGTATGAAAGCTGAGCTGGAAATAATTAGCCTGATCACTTTTTACTTTCAACATTTGCTAAGTTGCCCACCCCCATGGCTATCCAGGGTTTTGTTCTTGATCATTTCTGTTTAGGGTGCAGATTTTGTTCATTTGCTTCTGAGACAACATCTTACTGCATGTTCCAAGTAGAGCTGAACTGTGATCCATCAGCTTGGGCCTCTGTAATATGCAATCATAGTTGGCTTGGCTAGAGCTACTTTGTCTGTGATGTTATTTGTTGACCACGTTGTGTTCATATCAAATGTTTTGCTTACACTAAACTAAGATTCCTTCCATTTTGAAGTCACAGTTTGAGTTGTATGTGTCTAGCTAGGAATCTTTCTATAGCTGTCTATGTTTATTAGCATTAGAGTTCATTGAGCTTCTTAGATACTCAAACTAACCTTGAGTTTTGCTGCTGAACACTATACATTTTAAATCAAAGAATGTAGAGGCTCTGGATTTAGAAACTCTAAGTAGATATTACTGTAGTTGTGTATTAGTGAGGTGGTGACTGGTTGGTAGGGACTTAATGATGCTAATTCTATAATGTCCCTTTTCAGATCAGTAGTGCTTTTCCTGAACAGCACAGGTCATCAGTTAATGGTTAGACACTGTTCTGCTTAGATGCCTTAAAGGACTCATCTACTCCTCTGTTTTCTTCAGGTACCCATTTCTCTACACCATATTCTGAATATTTCCTTAAACCTAGCTTTCTCTTTAAGTATAAGCTCTGCAGTTTTGTCTAAACTGTTGAGATCGCAATTCTATTTTACATTTCAGTAATAAAATTTTGTTATATTTTCTGTCTGAGTTTACGCTGCTGTATTTGTCAATGTTGTAAATTGTTTTCCTCTGTTCCTACAGAAATTGTGTTTAGTCTCTGTAGAGCTCGGCCTTTTGCGTTCAGTAAAACTTTCTAGCAAAAGAAATATATTCCAGTTATACTCTTCTAATTCCTGAGATACTGTGGGAACTTGAACTAGAGATTTACAATTATCTCGAGCCATAAGATGCTAACACCCAGTTTTACAAATCTACATGCCTGTTGAAAGTAAATAAACACGAATGTGTCGAGATTTTTATAGAGAGAAGTTCTAAGCAGAAAATTTTTAAATAGAAAGTTTATGGAAAAATTTTGAGTGCTTGACCATAGAGAAATATGTATTCATTTGTTGGAATTTCATGCAGCCATTGTTAATGAAATTTTCAAGTAACATTTGTAACCTAATAAACTATCTATAATTTAATATTAGATGAAGTTTTAGGATAAATATCATTTCTATAATTATGTTCAAAAATGAAATTATTTATTTATAACATTATAAAACAAAAAAATACTCTGAAAGATGAGGCCATGGAAATTATTTTAATTATGTTTTTTATAATTTAATGTAATTTCTGAACTCAGAATTTACTCAATTAATGCTAGTTGCATGTCAAATGAAATGAATTTAAAATAGAAGTCTCTGGAGGTTTCGTGTGTTTAGAGAGAAGGCAATTTGTCTCCACACCTTTTTCCCCTTGCTGGTTGAGACGATTTCACCCCCTTTATTCTCTCCTATGCTATTGGCATATTTGTTTTTGTAGCTGTCAGACTGTCATGATGTTTTCTTTGGAGATGAGGGCTCTGCGGCATCTTCCATCTTTCATATCTCTGAATACAACCCCAGGGGTGAATTCATAATGAATATTTAAGGTCTCAGAAAGGTTGTGAGTACCTCATCTTCTGGGTCATGACAACTGACAGCCTGTACAATATTCTAATGAGGGCGATGACAAGAGTCTGGACTAGTCACAGTGCAGACTTAGTCTGCTGACATCATTTACATAAATCAATGATATCTGAATGAACCCATTCCAGAATTATTAAAAATAATAACTGGATAATGAGATAATAATTGAGACCAGCCCTGTTTAAATTTGATATTTGGGTGACAACTAGCCATGCTGACACTGTTCACCTCTCTCCTCTGCTGCTGTGGTAACAGAGCTTCATTCATTATCATTCATTCTTACAGAAACAGTTTTCCTTATTCATTATACTAATAACACAATGACTTCTTGTCGTTACACCAAGTAATTAATCCTCTGTGAGTAGGCCTACTTTAATTTAAACATGCTAATCTTTTGCACTTTTCAAGTAGGAACTGAGACATCACCTAACAGATAATTAGTTTTTGCAGCTCCACATTACATCTCACAGATTATGGGGAGTGATTGAATCATAGATCAGCCAGAAAACATCCACTCCCCAAGCTTCACAGCACGGAGATGTGGCATAAAGATGGGAGGTGGGACAATTGTCCATCAAAGGAGAAGTTTAAATGTTTGTGCTTAAAAGTCTGATATGGAAAGACATCACAGAAGTGAGAGTTCTTAAGAGAAAAGAGATGATTTAAGAATCAAGACTAAGTGAAGAACAGAAAGGTGAGAATATTTATTTGGCTAATTGTGTTTTCATTTCCTCTGGAAAGAAATCTGAGAGTAAGAACTGTTGAAGACTGAATATTTCCAATGTGAACATTTTTTGAGCTGACCTCCAGAGCATTTAAGGTGAACACTTATGCTTCCAGAAAGATGAGTTTAACCAACACACACAGCATTAACAAATCCAGAGTTTATATACAACCCAAGTTAAGTAGATTATTAACGCATTTTAAGAGACCTGTTTGTTGTAGATGGTTGGACTTCAGCCAAAGGAAAATGAAGCATTAAAACTTTTAAGTTTGTTGTGATTGTTAAACTATTAACTAGGTTAAAAATCAAGTTCATCTAAGGACTGATATCAATAATTTATAGCCCACCATATAAAAAGATACAAGAAATAAATATAGGAAAAGGTGAAAGAAGAACCTGCAAGTTTGATCACAAAGCCACTAACCAATAGACTCAAATATCTAATATATACAAAGAACTCAAGAAGTTAGACTCCACAGAACCAAATAACCCTATTAAAATAGAGCACAGAACTAAACAAAATTTCTCAACTGAGGAATAACAAATGGTCATAAAACTCCTAAAGAAATGTTCAACATCCTTAGTCCTCAGGGAAATGAAAATCAAAACAACCGTGAGATTCCACTTCACACCAGTCAGAATGGCTAAGATCAAAAACTCAGGTGAGAGCAGATGCTGGAGAGAATGTGGAGAAAAGGAACACTCCTTCATTGTTGATGGGATTGCAAGCTGATACAACCACTCTGAAAATCAGCCTGGCAGTTCCTCAAAAAATTGGACAAAGTACTACCTAGGAACCCAACTATTCCACTCCTGGGCATATACCCAAAAGATTCTCTAACATATAACAAGGACGCATGCTCTGCCATGTTCAGAACAGCCTTACTTATAATAGCCAGGAGCTAGAAAAAACCCAGATGTCCTTCAACAGAGAAATGAATACAAAAAAATGGGGCACATTTACACAATGAAGTACTACTCAGCTACTAAAAACAATAACTTCACAAAATGTTTAGGCAAATTATGGAACTAGAAATTATCAACTTGATTGAGGTAACCAAGACACAAAAGGATACACATGGTATGTACTCACTGATAAGTGGATATTTGCCCAAAAGCTCTGAACACCCAAGATATAATTTACAGACCATATGAAGATCAATAAAAAGAAAAATCAAAATGTGGATACTTCAGTCCTTCTTAGTAGGTGAAACAAAATATTCATGGGAGAAAATACAGGGACAAAGAATGGAACAGAGACTGAAGGAAAGGCCATCCAGAGACTGCCTCACCTAGAGATCCATCCCATATACAGTCACCAAACCCAGACAATATTGTGAATGCTGATAAGTGCGTGCTGACAGGAGTCTTATATGGATGTCTCCTGAGAAGCTTTGCCAGAACATTACTGATACAGATTAAGATGCTTGGTAACCATCAGACTGAGCGTGGAGACCCCAGTGGATGAGTTAGAGAAAGCACTGAAGGAGCTGAAGGGGTTTGCAACTTCAAATATCTATATACAAAAACATGGGGGAGGGTCACAAAATGTAAGAGCTTCCCTAACCAAAGAGGAATCAAAAGACACCACAATTACTAGTAGTTACAGCCAATATCTTTTACAATGAGAATATGAAAAATAGGAATACGATTGAACAGTGGAATCATAAAATTGTGCCTGTGGTATAGTCGCCATAAAATTATAACCTTGGTCAAATCAAAAATTATACACCAGAAATTTTCAACCTAGGCACATCTCCACTTAAAAAAATGCAATACCAAGGTCAAGGGAAAGATGAAAAGCTTTCAGAGTGAAGGAGTCCCACAAACACAGCTAATCATATCCATAGATTTACACAACTTCTTCCAGAGAGGATGCAGATATGTAACCTGTACCTGTGACACCAAAGACAATTGGTATACCAACCGTATTGCTCTGGGTAGTAGTTCATGCATTAGGGAAAGAAATTATTGAATTACTTTAGGGAGAGGAAGAAGTAGTTGGGTTTAAAACAAGAAGTTGTTTTAAACATGTCAGTGATGCAGAGGGAAATTTACTGTGTCCTTACCTCTGTAGTTCCTTCTCTCAGACACATTAAAGTGTTGCACATATCATATGGAGTCCTTATTTGAATTTAACCTAGATAGGAGTAAAGACTGTAATAGTGATCCAAGGAGTGACTGAGACCCACCTCTGATGATGGGTTGACCCTAGATGTTGAAGCGATGATTTAATGATCCAAACTTTTCAAATCTTCAGTCATGAGCACCTCAACAACAGAAGCTCTGGGTCAGAGGTTGTGGCCAGAGAGACAGCTACCCAAGCAAGCATGACTGCTTTACCATGCAAATATCTTTATCAATGGAGTGTGTTACCTTTGCAATAATGCTGCACTTCATGGACTTAAGTGCTGGGATGAAAGTGTCCCTGATACCAGTACAAATAATCATCATCCGTGTTCCGGCACTCTGTTTCCTCTCCCTGTGTTTTTTAGTTTTTCTAATTCTCTTGTAAACACACACACCCACACACACACACACACGCACACACACACGGGCAATACTTTGAGAAGGAGATAGCAATGGGGCTTCTGGAAAATTGACAATTTGGGCTGTAGTCAGTTCATTGAAAGTCCACATCCACTGACCCAGCACTTTGATACTGTAGGAGAGAGCGACCACTTGCTCTTATATCAAGGAAGTTAGGGTGCTGCTAATCAAGGAGGCTTGGAATAACTAAATGTTGCTGCGACCAAGAATCTGACAAGAATCAACCCCAGTGAGTAAGGATTGCTTGTAGATCACGGTTTTGGAAGACACAGCCCACCTCTTTGGAGAAATCACTGTTGCCTATAGCTCTGTAACAGCTGCCTGGTGCTTTCTCACATATCAGCAGAGCAAGAAGCAGAAAGAGGGCTATGAGCTTGGCTTAATGATCAATGCCAAGGTGCCCACCATACAACCAATGGTCTGCTTCCTCCAGCTAGGCTCACCTCCTAAAGGTGTCACTACTTCCCCCAATAACACCACCATCTGGAGACCAAATGCTCAAACACGAGACCACATTGGGGACAATCATCTTCAAATCATACTAAGGCTTTAGGTCTATATATAAAGTCAAGATCTTCTAGAAAGTGTGTTTTAGTATTTGCAGGCTCAGGGGTAAAGGTTAATAAAAAAATTGGTCTAAAGGTAGAGTTCAGTGATCAAGCACTTGCTTAGCAAGTGTGGTGCCCTTGGTTAAATTCCTAGTACTGCAAATAAACAATAAAGTTTTTTAAACTCAATGGAATATCATAATAAAGGAAAACAGAATGTGACTACACAGTTCCTTCAGAAATGAAACGTAGGTCTCTCAACTACATCAAGATTCCCAGTTAGGGATCCTGAGGCCTTTGGCTGAGACCAAAGGGAACAGGGTAGGTAGAACAGTATCCCTGATCCTAGTGCTCGAACCTGAAGCTCCACAGAACTGTGCTTGCTCTGTCTGCACACACGTACATGTCTGCACTGTCAAGGCCTATCTTACTCCAGTGAATTAATAAACCTAATCCCACTTTTGAACTTCTAGGTTTCCTTCGGTCATCCCTGTGACTGGTACTTGTTAAAAACAGTTGAGGATAAATCAGACTGTATTCACAGCTAATTAACTGCAGGCATGCTTAATAGGATAATGTATACTTTTGATTTAAAAAATTAAAGTATTTTCCTAAATGTTATAGGAGTTCATGTTCACTCAGATATGTGTGTCTGTCTGTCTCAACATTGAGCCCTGCCCTTTATCATCAGATTAACCCAAACTCCCTGCTCATTTCATAAGCAAAGGGTTGAAAAATCCTTGTGGGATAAGCCTCTGATTTATTCATGTCTAAATTTCCTGCCAAATTAGAAATGGTTCAGTAAACATTTTGTTAATTTTAAAATATGAGTTAATGGACATGCCCAGGTTTACAATCACATTTCAAAAGGCCGCAAAACACTGCATACTCAGCAATTCTGGCATATTCTTTCCACATGTTTGCATTGGTGACTAAATTCTGCTTCTCGTAGCAATCATCTAAGCTAAGGATTGACATTTCAAAAATATTGTAGTCAAGCGGGTGTCTTTCTGAACATGTCTGCTCTAATTTATCATCTTGTGAGTTTTTCTCTCCCACTTAATGCTCAAAACCTGTGATGTCTCTCGCCACATTCCTCATTACCTTTCTTGTAAGTACATACCATGTGCTACTGAAATATCCCACTAATAAACAAAGGAATCTCCAAGGCTACAGATGATGAGTCCAAAATTCCACAATCAGCAATCTCTTAGGCCTTCTTTCTTTCTAAAAATGCACCTGCTGCTGTGTTTGTTGTAGTTTAATGAAACAGATAAATAGTAAACTAAAATCAGTGAGTTGAACTTTAGAGAACACACAGTGACTTATTTGTGTCCTGTTAGTTTGTGACTAACATTACATCCTTTTTCATTTGGAAAATAAAACTGTGTGCTTTCAACAAATGCTAGAGGAAGTGGGAAGGACATCCTATGTTGCTCTCTTGCCTCTACATATGTATGCATATGTATGCACACACACACAAGAACACATATGTGCACACACCAAAGTAAAACTTAAAGTCTTAAGGAATCACAATTGCTATTTCCATGTTTATAATTTTCTAGCTTTGGGAGCTATTAGGAAAAATGAGTATTTGTGAATAAATGTTATTATGCCCTATACTATGACCCCATGACTATCCTCAAGAATCTTTATGATTCACATTTTAGGGGAAATGGCATCTCAAGAGTCTGTAGTAAATTGTCCCAGTATCTGATAAAAGGATGAATGGCCAGGAGGAAGGAAAGAAACTAAGCCCACCAGCAAGAGTGACTGGAGACACTTGATGAGTTCTCATGCTCATTGTGACTGTGATGTCACTGTTGATCTCATAAGTCCCAGGGCACCACTCATTTCAACTGAGGTCTTATCTAATCCATGATTAGAAACACACATGCAGTGAGAAGAATGGACTGCAAGAGAGAGAAGGAGAGAGGGAGGAGGGGTCACGTTGGTCTTGTTTGCCATATTTTCCTTTATGGACATGAATGGTGTATTTCCCTTCATTTTGTCTACAATTCAATGTCTTTAGCTACACTGGTTTTTATTTTAGGTTCTTCCAGTAGTGTCAGTGAAATTGACTGGTCCATCTGACATTCTAACTTGTAATCTCAGCATGTTCTCCGAGCGCGGTGTTCTTCCTGCTGGAGCCATACCTCCCTCAGTTTAATACAACTTCTAGCAGGAAAGTTTTGTAGGGGACCCAATTTGTTTGCCCTTTGACAGTAAGTTATCTACATACAGCAATTCTGTTCCAGAAATTTCTTCCAGGAAAAGTAAAGATCCACCAGTTTTCACTTACTATTGGGCTCTTTATTAATAACCGCCACCAACAACAAAAGATATGGTCCGTTTTAATTTTTTTCTGTGCATCCTAATCTAGGAGCTCTTTCTAGATGGAAAATCTGTTTTCCCCCTCTCCTTTTGATGCACAGGAACACTGTCATGCAGGTTTATATTGATTTATTGATTCTCTCTGCCTGGCAGTGGGGTTAGATTTCCAGCCAACTCACCTAGGTTTCATCTTCCCACATGCACAGATATAAGAAAACACAGCCCGTAGCAGAGCACAACCAAGGATTTCCCTGGTAACAAGAGTCACGTGCTGTTCTCAGAGCCTGAAAATATAAGATGGGAGAGAAGAAAAGATACAGTATCAACTATGAAATGAAATAGATGTAGAAAAGCCTTGTAAGGCTGTGTTGTGTAACTACTAACCAATCTAAATAAAATACATTGCAGAAACCATGTGTTTTAGAAAAAAATTAATTGTTTAGATATATTCCTACACTTTAGACAAGGAAAGAGGCCCAAAAAAGAGGGGTTTGCTGTTGTTGTTGTTGTTGTTTTGCTTTGTTTTATGGAAACTGGTCGTGTATTCCATGTAGAATAGAAGTGCATTGTATTGAGCTTTGAACAGTACTTTAGAGACAGAAGGAAGGAACCAGGAGCCATTTCTTAAGCAGATCTTGGGAGACTCTTCTCTCTTACAAGACAGGCCTCTTTCAGATGTTGAAACTGTAGCAGCTGGTATAGTATCCCAGGTCTCAAATTCATTAAGATACAATTCATGTTGCTTTATGCTCCAATAGGAAGATAGGCAAAGTGGAGAGGGAGAGGAAGTGGGGAGGGAGGGGAGAGGGAGGGGCAGAGTGGGAGCAAGAGAAAGAGGGAAAACAAGAGTGAGGGTGTTAATTTTATAGTTGTCTGAGCCAGAAAGACAGTAACCTTTATGTCTATGATTAAAGTGCACTAAAAAAACACATAGTTGGCATGGCAGTGGCCATGCTGTAGGCCTACACCGAAGAAAACAGGTGACACAAAAATCAACTTCCTGAAACAACTATGCAAATTAGGTAACGTGGAGGGATTAGAACAAAATGGCAGCTGACTCTGTTCCTTCAGTCATGGTCTCCTGACTTTGCAGAGTTATTCACACTTCAAATTGTTCACAGTGAAACCAGGAATAGGACAACAGTGTGCTGTTGAATCGTGTCTTGAAGAAGGCTTAAAGAGAGGGCTCACTTTCACTCTTCTGCAATGCTGTCCTGTTCGAAGGGAGGTGCCCTGTGTGTAAGAAGGAGGGAGCTTTAGTCCTGAACCCCATTAGCAGGTGTAAAGAGAGGAAAACCAGGACTGAACAGGACCCCACCTAATGCCAGGGTCAGCACTCAAACACTGATCCACTGAAGTCACAAGAGAATGGTCCCTGCCTGGTTCTACCTCCTGGCTGGCCTCTAACCTTAGGGAGCAGAAAAACGGGTAAGACTGCCTTACTGGGTACAAAACATAAAAATGAACACTGGGCTTCATCATGCATTCGGTACTGCGAGAAGTCCACACCAGGAAATAGCCACACTCTATTGACTACTACGACACCCAGGTCAGAGCTCACAGAGGGAGCTTCTGTACCTACACAAAAGTCACACAGACATCTGTATACAGTGAGAGGGACTGGAATGGTGGCCTACATTGTTACCAGGCTGTGACATGGAGGAATATGACAAAGAGTAAGGTCTGGGATTATACAAAGGCTGAAAAAGTTAGTATGTAAGGAAAACTGACAATGAAGAAGGCTAGGAAAAGCTCTCTGGATGTCAGAATGTAAAGTGTGGCTGATTACTGTACCAATGCACACACTCTGGAGTAGATATTTAAGGTGTTACTGTGAGCCATGGAATCTTCCACAGCTTTGCACCTCTGCCCCATCCCTCATTTGGAGCAAAAAGAACCTGGAACCTGTGGTGGATGGCTCTCCCACCTTTATCCAACCCATTATCACTTGGGATGGGCATGGGGCAATCATCCTCACACTTCACAGGTATGTAGAGCTGTGAGACTCGGGTATTACACAGACCATGCCATGATTGGTAGCCAATATGCTTAAAAGGAAAAGCCCTTTAACCAATTCCGGGACTTTAGTTGGTAGAGACAATCATAGACCAGCGCACAAAGGCAGAGACTTTAGTCTTTCCTATACCAGGCAGAGGACTGTGTTCCAGTGAGACAATCTCATGTTTCGGCCCATGGTGTGGGTCTAGTAACCCCTCCATAGATCATGTAGTTCCTTGCAGGCATGAGACTCAAACACAATGCAGTTTAATGCCCAGCCCACTAATAGGTGACTGCCTCAGCGTCATCCAGAGCAGCATGGAGCAAATCTCCATTCATTGATGGTAAGACACGTCAGGGTGCTGAGCACAGCATTTGACCTTAGAACACAGTGCTAGGGTGGTAAAACCCTAGTACAGGACTGATAGTTCCAGAAGTCTCTATTCCTAAACAATATCTTTCATGGAACCTCTAAGTTAGCGTTGGCATCAAAGGGAGATACATATGATTGTATCTATGGGCAACCTGTTGCTGACTGCAGTCGTTCCAGGCTATGAATCTACCATAGCAACAGGATGCTCATAGCTTTGTTATCCTTGCTCTGTCCTCAGAGCTTGTCTCAGAGAGCAATAGGCTCACTGTGTGATGCAATCTTGGTGGCCACAGGAATAACACGGGAACCTGCAGCTGGTCCCTCATCCATGAAAGGGTCTGAAACACAGAGCTCGCTATATGGGCTTGTCGCTACAGATGAACCTCGGGGGAGGAAGGGACAACCCTTTCATGCTATTTCCCCAACTCTTGTTGAACAAGAGCAACTTCAGGTTTATGAGAAACCTAAGCTTTGATTGCCCTCTAGTGGTGAAATGGTGGCAGCACACCATGAGTAGACAATGACCTTGGACTTGGGTACCACTCTGTGCTGAAACAATGAAAGTGCCCATGAGAGTCCAGAAAGGGAGATGGTGTTTGGGGGGAAAGAACATGCTTAGAGTTTCTGGGAAGATGGGCACAAACAAAACCCAATTATGAAAACTGAAACTACATGTAGAAGCCTCTGATGCCCAGACAATGTACAGCCAAGAGATACCACAAAAGTATGACCTCACTGAAAAGTCAAAATAAGTAACCAAAAGCTGACAAAGTCACCACCAATATGAGTTAACACTTGGATTGACACTTTAAATGTTCCACTTTAAAGAAAACTCAATGAGTGTGAAGAAAATAACTCAGAAACTTAACAGAGGGATTAAAGGCATCTAAATAAAAAACAACCGATCTTTAAGCTGAATATTTATATATATATATACTAGAATTAAGTACGAGAGAGAGGGCATTAGTACTGTAGGTGAAACAGGGGGCAGGGGGATGTGCTGTTTGAAGATGCGTGGTGGGCTTTGGGACCGAAGATGGATGAAGAAGCCCTAATGGAGCATCAGAGCAGAGGGAGAAGAGCAGACCCTGGACTCTGGCCCTCACGAGGGACTGCAGGAGAAAGCTAACAGAATCTCCCATACAGAGAGGAACACAAACATACAGGTACAAGATGATTAAAAGTAGCAAATTATATTCCGCCCAACTGTGTCTGCTCCAAGACATAATCAATCCTTCAAGGTTAAAAGACAAAAGAGAAGAGTCTGGAGGGTACAGAAGAGGATAAATAACATATAATAGTGGCTCAATTCCAATGACAATGGCCTTGTGAGCAGGAATCACTGGGGCTTGAAGAGACTGGCATGTGATTATAGCTCTAAAAAAGAACCAACGACTAATTTAGAATGTTGTATCCCACAAAGCTTTCCTTTAAAAATATAGAAGATGTAAATACATGGCCAAACAAGGATTGGGAGGAATATAAACCTGTTATATATGAATTATGTAATATATGTTATATAAGAAGCACTATATAATACCTGTTATATAAGAAGCCCTGTATAATACCTCAAGGGCTTACGGTCTAAGACCAAGAGTCAGCAAATGGGTCCTCATAAAATTGCAAAGCTTCTATAAGACAAAGGATACTGTCATTAGGACAAAACATATTGGGAAAAGATCTTTACCAATTCTACATCCAATAGAGGGCTAATATCCAATATATGCAAAGAACTCGGAAAGTTAGAATCCAGAGAATCAAATAATGCTATTAAAAATGGGGTACAGAGCTAAACAAAGAATTCTCAACTAAGCAATATTGAATGGCTGAGAAGCACCTAAAGAAATGCTCAACATCCTTAGTCATCAGGGAAAAGCAAATCAAAACAACCCTGAGATTCCACCTCACACCAGTCAGAATGGCTAAGATCAAATCCTCAGGTGACAGCCGATACTGGAGAGGATAGAGAGAAAGAGAAACATGCCTCCATTGTTGGTGGAATTGCAAGCTGGTACAACCACTCTGGAAATCAGTATATCAGTTCCTTAGAAAATTGGACATAGTACTACCTGAAGACCTAGCTATATCACTCCTAGGCATATACCCAAAAGATGCCTCAACATATAACAAGGACACATGCTCTAGTATGTTCATAGCAGCCTTATTTATAATAGCCAGAAGCTAGAAAGCATCCAGATGTCCTTCAACAGATGTATGGACACAGAAAATGCGGTACATTTACACAATAGAGCACTACTCGGCTATTGAAATCAATGATTTCATGAAATTCTTAGGCAAACTACCATCCTGAGTGAAGCAACACAGTCACAAAAGAACACACGTGGTGTGCACTCACTGATAAGGGGACACTAGCCCAAGCTCAGAATGCACAAAAACAATTCACACTATATGAAGCTCAAAAAAAAAGGAAAGCCAGAATTTGGATGCCTCAGTCCTTCTTAGAATGGAAAACCAAATATTCATGGGAGAAAATGCAGGGACAAATAGAGGAGCAGAAACTGAAGAAAAGATCATCCAGAGACTGTCCCACCTGGGGATCCATCCAATATGCAGCCACCAAACCCAAGCACTATTGCTGATGCCAAGATGTGCTTACTGGCAGGAGCCTGATATGGATGCCTCCTCAGAGGCTCTGCCAGAGCCATGCTGATACAGAGGAGGATGCTTGCAGTTAACCAACAGACTGAACACAGGGACCGCAATGGAGGAGTTAGAAAAAGTACTGAAGGAGCTGAAGGGGTTTGCAACCCCATGGGATAAACAACAATATCAACCAACCAGACCCCTCAGAGCTTCCAGGGACTAAAACACTAACCAATGAGTTCACATCAATGGCTCCAGGTGCATATGTAGCAAAGGACAGCATTGTCTGGCATCAATGGGAGAAGAGGCCTTTAGTCCAGTGAAGGCTCATTTTTCCAATGTAAAGGAACGCCAAGGCACTGAGGTTGGAGTGGGTGGTTGGAAGTGGGAGCACCTTCATGGAAGAAGGGGAGAGGATGGGGAATAGGTGTGGAGGAGATAATATTTGAAATGTAAATACAGTGAATATCCAATAAAAATGATTTTCAAAAATAGCACTGTATATCACCTGTTATATAGAAGCACTATAAAATACTTGTTAAGTAAGAAGTACTGGAAAGAATTCTAAAACTGAAAGATCCATTAGTGAATAATAAAAAAGCAAACAAAACATTTGGAAATACAAAAGTTCTAGACAAGACTAATTATATAAGTTGAGAATGTCCTATTGTATCTTTAGAATAAAGACTAAACAGCAGAGACATTAATAACTATATAAAGTATATTAAAATTAAAATGCCATTGCTACAGAAAGATACAAAATAGAACTAGAATAGTGGAAATGAGGGAGATGGGGAACGAGGGTAACAAAGAACCCGCTGCTTGCTAGTTCCTAATAATTGTGGTAAATTGCCATTATTTTTAAAAATAAATCCTGTTAACCACGTGTCACGACGACCTAACGCAGCATTGGCACCCAAACCTGGGCAGTAACCCACAGATCTCTAACAAGACGTAAGGCCACATCAACAGGACCGAAATGAGGGCTGGTCTGGAAATTTTGCCAGCTACCCGGGGATAGTGAAGTAACGGATGGTAGAAAAGAACCAGTAACCGCCATCTTACGTAACTAGCAGAATCCCTAACTACACTCTAAATACTTTCCTTTAAACTCACAGGTAAGTTTAGTCCTCACCCTTTGTCAAGAAAACTTGGTTGTGGGAAATAATAAAAACTGCACCATCCCTTGCTAACTGACTACTTTCTGACCCCCCCCCCTCACTTCCTCCAGGGCCTCTCAGCCCCCACGCTGTTGCCCCAGGGCACAGGTGGGCTCAGCCTGTTCTCACCTCTCACCTCATAGAAACGCTCTGACCTGAGGCTCTGAAATCTCTCCACCCAACTCACTAAATTCCTGGCAGCGTGCCAGCCCCACACATCCACATTCCCACTTCTGGCTGGGGTGCTCCGCCACTGTACCTTTCCATGTGGAGGAAAACACCACACACACTTAGTTTAGAATCAACAGGTAGCTCAATCACTGGGAGCAACAACTATTATCTTAATTTGTAAGCCATTCTAAAATAAATCCTCCAGTAGCAGATCCACCGTTAAACCAGGAACCTCTTGTTGGTTACATTTTTTTTTTTTCCTCTCTGCTTCCCTCTCCAAAAGCCAGTCCGTTTTCTCTGCCTTCTCTCTTCCCTCTCTTGGACCCAGATATCCAGCCTACTCCTCACCCAGTGATTGGTCCCCTGAAATTCATTAGAGGAAGGTTCTGCCACAAAACTTCTCTTTACCACAGACAGATACTATTACAGAAAAAAAAAAAATATATATATATATATATATATATACATATATATATGTATATGTGTGTATATATATATATATATATATTCCTAAAACAATTAATGAAAAACAAGACCATGAATTTGGGAAAAGGGCAAGGAATATTTGGGAGGGCTTAGTGGAAGGAAAAAAATAGGAGAAATTATATCATTATCACCTCAAAAATAAAAGACAAATTTAAAAGAAATATAGTCAGTTTAAAAATGCATGGTACAGCATACTTATTGCCAGCGAAGGCTACACAGTGAGACACTGTCTGAAAAGAGCAGTGTTTTTAAAGCCTGTTATGTGAGCATTCTTAGTAGCCAGAAATTTAAAAAAATTAATTTAGACAAATCTAAAAATAATCAAGAGATCAAAATACAATATTAGATGCTGGGTTAGACGTATCAGTGATAGAGGAATTCACTGTAAGATATATATGTGTGTGTGTTATATGTATTTATATGTGTGTATATATGTATGTATGTATATATATATGTGTGTGTGTGTATATGTGTATATATATATATATATATATATATATATATATATATATATGATGTGAGCAGTGTGAAGGAGAGAAAACAAACCATGAGGAAACCAGAATACAAGATGGTTGTAGTATGGTTGGTACCCACAGTGTTAGTGGATCAAGTTCTCCGATGAAAATCAGAGTAGATGAGTGGGTGGAAAATCAAAAGCAGGACCTAACTGTCGGCTGTATAAGAAAGTCATCTGCAAAGATGCACATAAATAAAAGGAAGGGCCGGGAGAAAACATTTTATGAAAATGGAATCCAGAAGAAAGCAGCCTAGGTGTACCTACCTCTCATAAAGTTGACTTATGATTAAACACAGTACTAAAAGGCAGAGAAATAATTCCATATAACAATAGAGAGATCAACCGACCAAAAACAAATTGAAGTTCTAATTGCATTTGATATTGGAGGCTCTAAGTATGTAAGGCAAATATTAATAAACATGAAGGGAAAGGCAAATCAGTTTGTACAACAGCAGCATGTGGCTTTAATCCTATTTCAGCAAGAGACTTATCTTTCAAAGAGAAAGATCATTAAAGAAATTGCCGAGTTCAAAGTGGACCCTCCACGGAGGAACCTCACTGACAGCTATAGAACAGAACCTAACTGAAAGCTGCAGAGCAGTCTATGTGGAGAACATGGCTTCTCATCCGCGCGTGCAGCATCCTGCAGAATGCTTATATTGCTAATGACGAGAAAGTCTTAAAGACTCATAAAATGGTAAAAAAAAAAAATTATTATATCTGCTGGCAGCTAAGCAATAAAACTAAAAATCTGTAGAGAAAAGAGAAAAAATACTTTCAAAAGTGTAAAAATAACGCAGGACCCAAGCAACCTATTGGACCAAGGGTGGATGAAGGAAAGAGGAAAGGGATTGAAAGGAACGTGGATGCACAGTACCTGACTTGGTGCAGGAAGCTGCAAAAGTCACCCCAGGAGGGATGCCTTACTCAGCAGGGAGCCTCCAAAGACATCCGGATGATCTCTGAAGCAACCTATCACATGGGCAAGCTGAAAGGAAAATTATGAGGACAGGAGGCGTGACAACTACCCAAGCTCAAGTTAATGGAGTCCAGATGCAAAAGCATTTCTAAGGATCAATGGGATGAAGAGCTGATTGCTAGAAAATATCACACGGATAATTGTCAAACCCTAAGTTAAGAGAGGTAAGAAAAAAAGGGAGAAGACGTGCAGGAAGTCACGGGTAAAAGGAGAGACCTTGAGATACCACAGAAATGAAGAGGACTTCAGAGGTAGCTGCCAATAACCGAATGTCAACAAGCTTTATAGCGTGGGAAACTGGAACAAATTTCTGCACACAGACACCTTCCACAATCAGCCAGGAAGAAACAACACACATCCTAGACTGATGGCAAACAAGACTGAATACATAACCAAAACTGTCTCCCATCAAAGAACAATGCAGAGCCAGGGGGCTTCACTCCTGGGTGCTATTAAGCATCTCAAAAAAGAACAGCACTCTTTTAAAATTGTTAGGATATACTTGAAAATTATGAGACCAGTACTACCTTAACACCAAAATGAGAGAAAAGACTGAAAGGAAAAAGCAGGCTACTGGAAGGGAGCTATATGTGGTAAGTTTGGCTGCCAAATGCTCAACAAAATCCCAGCAAGTCAAATCCAACAGAAGCCGATGGATTGACCATGGTGATGAACATCTCATCTTAGGTTGCAAAACTGAGTCAGTGTACAAATGACAGTAGGATAATGCTACCTGTTTTTATACTAAAATCTGGAACAAGAGAAGCCACCAGCTCTGTTCACCAGACTACCCAGAGTCATAGCTAGGAAAAAAAAATAAGCAAGAGAAAGAAACAAAAAATTTGAATGGGAGAAAGGTCACACAGTCATTTTGATGTCGTGATTGAATATATGAGAAACACAGAGGATGGCTTTATCTGACATCGGTGATGGGAGAGGCCCTTGGTCCTGTGGAAGCTTGATGTCCCAGCGTAGGGGGGGGTGCTAGAACAGTGAGGCAGAAGTGGGTGAGTGGTTAGAGAAACACCCTCATGGAGGTAAGGGAAGTGGGGAGAGAGAGGATGGAATAAAGAAATTTGTGTAGGGGTAACCAGGGAGATAGCATTTGAAATGTAAACAAATAAAATGATTAATAAAAGAAGAAAAACACCCAAAACAATAAAGCAAATTCTCTCACACTTAAAAAGCAAATGTTGACAGGATGCAGGATATGACAGCCACTCAAACATGCGTAGTGCTGCACACACTTGGTGGTCATGGATGTTTGGCTTCCTGTTGCTGTGACAAACCCCATGACCAAGCCAACTGAGGAGGAAAAGATTTATTTGGCTAACTCTCCAAATTACGATCCATCACTGAGGCAGCCTGGGGTATGAGCCATGGAGCAATGTTATTTACTGGCTTACTTCCAGGTTATCTTTCTTATACAGCCCAGGCCGACTCACCTAGAAATGACACTGTTTTCAGTCTGCTGGGCCCTAAATATCAATTAGAAATTAAGAAAGTACCACACAGACATCCCACAGGTGAATCTGATTAAAGCATTCGTCAAATAAAGGCTCCCTTGTATAATTCTGGGCAGTGTCAAGTTGGCAGCCATAGATCCCCAGGAAAAACAGTAATCAAGAAAATAACCCTATTTTTTATAGCTACTAAAGTAATAAAATATCTAAAAGTGAATTTAATAAAGGAAAAAGAAATTGAAAAACACACACACTATATACACAAACGTATACAAAACGACATGTATAATGTGACGAATTATAGAACCAGTACTGTTGAAACACTTATACCTAAAGAAATGCACAGATTTAATGCAATCCTTTTCAAAATTTCAACCTAATATTTTCAGAAACTAGAAAAAGTTATCCTACAATTTATTTAAATGATAATCATATGCAAATAATCAAGGCCACCTTGAATTTTTTTTTTTTAAAGAGGAAAGTGTTAGTTACTACTTGACTTCAAAATATAACATAGCCAGCAGCACACACCTTTAATCCTAGCATTTGCGAGGCAGAAGCAGATGGGTCTGTGTGAGTTCAGGGCCTGTTTGGTTTACTCAGCATATCCCAGGCCAGGCAGCCAGAGCTACATGGTAAGAGCATGTCTGAATGCATGTATATATACACATGTACACGCACACACACAAACATCCACACACATACATACATGAGAGGTGGGGAGGGAGGAGAGGGTAGAGGAGAGACAAGTAAAGTGTTGCATACCTACAATCCCAGCATGTAGGAGCGAGAGGCAGGAGGATTACCAATTCAGGACCTTCCTCAGATACATAGTAATCAGCCCCGCCTTCATTAGCCATTCTCTCTCTCTCTCACACACACACACACACACACACACACACACACACACAGAGAGAGAGAGAGAGAGAGAGACAGACACACACACTTAGTAAACAAAGCACCATGATGTTGTCATTAGAACACATGTATAAGTCTATTGGGCATAATATAACCCAATAATATAATCAGCCTGTCAATAACCATGCTAAGAACAGTCTTTGGAGAAAGCAAATTCTTTGTTTTTATTTTCTTTTCATTTATAGCACTGTGCAATTGGATATAGGAGTGTGAAAGAATGAAAGTAGAGTGCTTACTCTTAATAATTCAAAAATAAAAACACAATGTGTGGGATTTTGGATCTCTAAAACTGTGATCCAAAACAATGCAACTCCACAGAGGAAATAACTCTTGGAATAGAATTTCTGGAAAGACACCATAAAAGGAATAATCAACAGAATGAACTCAAAACGCTCAGGAAGGAGAAAATATCTGTAAATGATGTAGCTGACAAGGGTTTAATTCCCAGGATTTATATAGAACTCAAAAACTCCACAGTAAAATTATAATGCACTTAAGGTGAGCAGGACTTAGACAAACATTACTCAAGAGAAGATGTACAAAGTTCATCAGTACTACGTAGAAACACTCAACAGTATTAGTCAGCAGGGGAACATGAATCAAAATCACAGTGTGATAGCATCTCGTTCCTGTTACGGTTGGTTACCATCAGAAAGAGGAAGACTGAGAGCCAGGCGGTGGAGGAGAGAGCTCTGAATACTGTTTCTGAAGATGGGAATTTGTACAGCCACTGCAGGAAACCGTCAACAAATTCCAAAGGAAATCGCGGTATGATCCAACAATATGATACAGGCAAATAAAATAAAACTGCCCACTAGAGAGAACTGAAGCATTAGTCACAACAGCCATGAAATGGAGACAAATGTGATTTTCATTATCACCCTCAAAGTATTTGATTTCTTTTTTTAGAACATTTTACTCTGGTAAAAGGTAAAACATAATTGTTCTTTTGGGGGGATTTATGGAAACTTGTTCGTGGTTCTTAAAAGTCTGCCAGTTACAGGTGGGATTATCCCATCTTTAAGAAGTGGACGGTGACAGCGTCATAGACAGATGTCCCCTCTGGCTGTGGTGAACAGAGCATAGCTCCACAAAAGTGGACTTGGCATCCATGAGGAGGCAGAGATGACCAATGGTAAAGCTCCGTTCTTGTCCCGTGTTACCTGCTGTGTACGTATGCCACACTCTGAACTGTAATAAATATCAAGTCCCTGTTTTACGGAGGCAACTCATCTTGAGCTGCACTGTGAAGCCTGAGCTATAAATCAAACCAACTAGCAGCAGGAAGAAGGGGAATAACGACCTTTAAAAACTTGAGACTGAACCGACTGGAGACTCAGTTAAAGGTGCTTGCATCCTAGCCAGAAGGTCTGAGTTCACTCCTGGAACCCACAGGAGGAAAGGAGAGAACTGGCTCTCACGAGTTGTCCTCCAACCTCCCCATGCAAGCACTGGTATGCAGTGATAAATGCATGAGCCAACGCATGCAAAGCCACACAAGTAATAAATAACTGTAATGCTTTAAAAATTAAACCCTCCGGTTCCGTCTTAGGGCTCCAAGAACGGGGGAGATGGAGGTCGGTTCTTTCTGTGG
Source organism: Micromys minutus (assembly GCF_963924665.1). Classification (NCBI taxonomy): domain Eukaryota; kingdom Metazoa; phylum Chordata; class Mammalia; order Rodentia; family Muridae; genus Micromys; species Micromys minutus. The sequence goes on along the minus strand of NC_137975.1, from coordinate 75,734,488 downwards.
GCTCCTGAGTCACTGAGAGAGGAGAGGAGGGGAGAAGAGAAGGGAAAAGAAAGAACAAAAGAGGAAGGGAAGTAAGGGAAAGAATGGACAGCAGAGGAGGTTCAAGTCCATCTATTTTTACTTTTGGCTGGCAATAAGGAATAATGAATATTAAGGGCAGATTTTCAGGAATGGGCTGTAGAAGTTCTAAAGTATTGGGAAAAATAGATGTCTGACATAATATTATGAGATCAAGTAGATACTAAAAAACCAGCTCAGAGTGTTATACACACAAGTGTAAAACTACATATAAATAGGCACACATGGACTAAAGGTAATCGTTTAAATTCGTGTCTAGTGTGGCAAAATATTGAGTAAGTCATTTCTTTTTCAAAGCCCTAGATTTCTGACTGAGAGGGGGTGTGAATCTCTGTGGTGAACACTGGGTCTGCTATCAGCAATTTCTCTGTTACTTTTACACACACACACAAACACACACACACACAAACACACACACACAGGGCTGATTGATAAGCAGTTTAGTGCATGAGAATTTCTGCATTGAAACTGAAGCAAGAAAAATGGGGAAAGTAAAACCCTCAGTGAGCAAAATAAAAGCTATGCCAAAAAAAAAAAAAAAAAAAGGTCGTATTTGTACATACAGTGTGAAATCTAAAGGTTCCTTGAGATGTGGAGCTTGGAGCTTGCACACTTAGAGCACAGGGAGGTGGGGCTAGGATTCTTAGCAATGGCAGTAATAATGTTTCAGTTAGGCAGACATTAGAAAGATTTTCAATAACCTAAATATTACACACAGTCTAGAGCCACTGACCACTGCATGAAACAGAGACCCTTAGAAATAAAAGTGGGTATTATTCTCAAAACCAAGATGTTCCAGGGGTTTCCTAATCATTCATTCAAGGATAAAACATATCTATAAAGCAAAGTCGCTACTTGTTTTTTGCTCTCACAGTTTGGCAGCTTTGCTGACAAACTGTGATGCCATCCTGATTAGTTGTCAACCTAAGGGACATTGCTTACTCGGTGGCTGTTGCTTGGAAATCCTGTAATGTTCTTTCTTGAGAGGAAGAGAGCAGTTGTGCACATTGTCATTCAGCCAGACCTGGGTTTGTTGGGCTCAGCTGGAGTGTGAGTGTGACAGAGACAGTGGTTCTTCATGTATGAATGACAAGTGTATGTGCTGTCAATCAATCACACTTACGCTGACAGCTTCCGCCTGCAACACACACTTGACATCTGCTGGGCAGCTCTAGAAGCACTTTCTGAGAGCAACAGAGGCAGTGCCTTTCCCCTCTGAAGACTGAACAAGGTTTCTGCTGCCATAGCTCCCATCTACACAGCAAAGGAAAACTTTCAGCATGGCTGGCTAATGTCCACCAAGATGGCCGAAAGGATCACCTCTGGGCTTTGTCATGACTGGTATGTGAACTGGTCCTCACTTTGCTAAAAGGTGTACGATCTTTCTTATGCCCAAAGTATGGAAAATTGGGTCTTTCGAGGTCAAATAAACTTGCCAAAAATCCATCAGGACCAATGGGAAAATATTTTTCCATCATGCATTTATCTTACCAAAAAGCCCTGAAAGTGTCTGCTTAGTCCCTCCTTCTTCCCTCTCTGTAATTATTAATATAATAGTTTAGATTTTTTTCAGAATATGGACTTAAAGTGAGAAAGATTTGATCCTGCTCAGATGGTGTGACCCATTTAGCAAACTGATGAAGACATCTTTGAACTATAGAATTTTAGAATGAATGCAGATTTTCAAGACTATTCCACACCCCTTATTTGTGTGTGTATGTGTGTGTGTGTGTTTATTGGATATTCTCTGTATTTACATTTCAAATGTTATCCCCTTTCCTCCTACTCCCTTCCCCCTCCACTTGTTTCCATGAAGGGGCTCTCTCTCCCAACCACCCTCTCCACCTCAGTGCCTTGACATTCCTCTACAGAGGCCTCTTCTCCCATCGATGCCAGACAGTGCAGTCCTCTTTTATAGGTGCAGCAAGAGCCATGGCTCTCTCCATGTGTGCTCAGTGGTTGGTGTTTTAGTCCCTGGAAGCTCTGGAGGGTTTGGTTGGTTGACATTGTTGTTCTTCCCATGGGGTTGCAGACCCTTTCAGTTCCTTCAGTCCTTTCTGTAGCTCCTTTATTGGAGACCCCGTGTCCAGTCCAATGGTTAGCTGCAAGCATCCTCAGCTGTATCTGTATGACTCTGGCAGAGCCTCCAAAGAGGCATCTATATCTGGCTCCTGCCAGTAAGCACTGCTTGGCATCGGCAATAGTTAACAATGACTTTATAAAATTCCTAGACTTATTTTACAGAAGAATATTATGGGCCAGAAAATGCAAGGCTTCCCCACAGCCACCTAAGCAGCAGAAGGAAGAATGTGGGTTCCTAGGCATACTGCTGTATCCCTTTTCCATGAGAATTAATGGTCTGTTACAAAGAGTGCTCAGCCATTTGCACAAATCTCAAAAGTCACATTTACAGGCAATATGACTTGGCATCTCATCCAAACACTTACCATTATAGACGTGGTAGCCTTATAACCTTCCCATTGCTCTTCATCTACACCAGCTGCACAGTACCCAGCTGCACAGTACCTAGCTGTCTGTAATGTGTGAGTCTTGAGTCCTAGTAAAGTTACTGTGTCAGTGACTCCTAATTAAACTTTTCTCTCAAACATTAGAACGTTTCTTCTACATTAATGGATAAGTAAATGAACAAGCAAAGAATAAAACCAACCAACATAGCAAGTGTAAGAATATACTGTTATTGTCTTCCAGGAAAACATTTTGTTTTATTAATGCATAAATAAAACAAATTACTATCTGAAAGCAAATCAAGCTATAGAATCATTCCTTCCAAAAGAACAAATTTTAATAAACGCATACACCCAAACTGTGTGCTCATGGGTACTCATTATGAAATGGTTCATTAATGCAAATGTTAATCTATATGATCACTAAGGAGATAAAAGCTTATGAAAATATTATCACTTGTATATAACAGTGTCAGAAGAAGTTAGAAAGGGCTTCTGTTAGCTTCCGGGTGGCTTCTTCAGCCAGGATGTTGTCTCTAGACTCTGTGTGAGAGGTACATTGATCTGGGCTGCCTTCTGACAACACAGCCTAGCAAGGGGCATTGTTCACAGTCTTTGTGAAATAAGACTTCCCTTGCACAGAACTTCAGGCACTAAATAAGATTTATTGAAAATCCTAATGTCCCCCTGGTGTCCCATGAAGTATGAGGCTCTTGGTTACAGTTCTGTCTTCGCCATTTTGGACAAGACATTTAACTTCAGGTTTATTTTTATTGCTCTTTCAAGTCACTTTCTCTGTCGCATGAAGAAAAATATTGCTCACATTTTTCAAACAATTTTGTGGAAATAAAATTTGATAATGGTTATGAAAGTAGTGTATAACACATAGAACATGAAACTGTTCATTTTGAGCCTCTAAATCCAAATAGAAGGGTTGTTAATTGGCAGAACCTACAAGAAATAATTCTACTTGGAAGCAGGAGCCCTCCACACATGCCAGGCCTTTGAGTTAATAACCCCACCTCTGTGAATCTGCTCTAGGGAAATAACTAAAAGTGTGATGAGAAATGTACATACAAGATCCTCGGGAACAAACTATTGATAATAAATAGCAAAGGCAAAGAAGCCAGTGGGTAAGATAACTAACAGCATAAATTCACACACACACACACACACACACACACACACACACCAATTGCTTATATCCAGCTATTCAATCATTGTATCGTTGAAAATTATCACACTAACAAATGCACATAATACTACTGAGAAGCAAAACAGAAAAACACGTATGTGTATGATAATATTACATAAACATTACAGTTATAAGTAGGCATGTGAGAGGCATACTGATCATATAGCAGAGCCATACTGATACAGAGGAGGATGCTTGCAGCTAAGCATTGGACTGAACCTGGGGACCCCAATGAAGGAGCTAGAGAAAGGACTGAGGGAGCTGAAAGGGTCTGCCACCCCATTGGAAGAACAAAATGATCAACTAACCAAACCCACCACAGCTCCCAGGGACTAAAACACCAACCAATGAGTTCCTATGGAGACACCCATGGCCCCAGGTGCATATGCAGCAGAGAATAGCATTTTCTGGCATCAGTGGGAGGAAAAACCTTTGACCCAGTGAAGGCATATTTTCCCAGTGTAGGGGATTGCTAAGGCACTGACTGATGTGGCAATGGGTGGTTGGGAGAGGGAGAACCTTCATGGAAGCAAGTGGAGGGGGAATGGTGTGGGGAGAAAGGAGAGAACACTGAAATGTAAATACAGAGAATATCCAATAAAAATGAAAAACAAGAAAAAATAAGTAGGTGTGTGAATGATCATGTATGTGGAAGCACCTACGTAATCACTCTAGGTAATGGAGTTATGGGTAATTCTTACCTCCTTTGTACTTTTCCAAAATTTTGTCTTTCTTCAGTTGACTTTTCCTATTAGAGACATAATTAGATTGTGGATAATGGAAAATGACGAACCAGCACTCACGGACATCATCCGCAGGCACACTGAGAACTGCCCATGATCAGAGTACCTCCTACCAACTGCAGAGCCCCGTGCAAACCTTTTTCATACATGATGTGGGGTAGGACTTGACATCACTGTGATCAAACAAAGATACACATGAAGTGAAAATTCCTGGTTTCTCTGAAGACTCTGTTACCTCATGTGATGTTTCCTGGAAGCTCTTACAAGAGGATGTTTGCTGACGTATGCGAAGATGTGCAATGTTTGGAAGGAATATAAGTGGAACCCAGCAGACACTGAGAGACGTTCTTGCATTAGTCCACCTTGGAATGCTTTGCTCCTCTTCGCTGATGATGCTCTCACATTGGTACACCTTGCTGCTCTTCACAGAGCATTGCTTATTGTGGCTTCATAGAGAGATGCACACCAAAGAACGCCTCGTGATATTCTAGCTATGTCTTGCTGCTTTTGTGGACCCGTCTCTGGGTTGGTGTGTAACAGGATGATATAATGTCTTAAAGTAGAGTACAAAGTGACATACAAAGACCACCGCCAGGACAAACAAATGAAAAATGAGTTTTCATCTCAAGATGAGTTACCTCTGTAAAACAGAGACTTGATATTTATTACCCTCAGAGTAAGTATGGCAACATGAGAGGTCTATTAACACATCTGGATGTTAGTTCAGACATGGAAGTGTGCAATGAATGGCTGTTTAGGGGACTGAAGTAGAACATAATAAGAATCTTGCAACATCCCAGCCTTTGAAAGTCACGAGCTCTCACCAGTCAACCAGGCTTGTAGATTCTTTTCAATAGGTGTGGCTATTAGGGAAAAAAAAAAAAAAAAAAAAAAAAAAACGCCTTTTTTTTCTCAGAACTAAAAGTCTGAAAAAGGTTTTATCTAAAAAAGAAAAAACATATTTGAAATGACTAATTTGATAAATTAAATTCTTGATACTAAAAAGTAAATGTAGATTTTTAAACCCAGGCATTCAGTATTCCAGGGTCTTGCAGGGAAAGGAAGCCCCACCCAATAAGGGCGGTTGCAAGTTTGCACCTTCAGACATTAATCTCACGTACTGGTAGACTATGCATTGCTATCTAGATGAGAGAATTTTTTCAGAAACATAGCGATTATTTTTATTCTGTGTCTTTAAGTATGAAATTTTTTATATTTGACAACCTATGGTTACTCTAAGAAACAAAAGTTGAACAATCCATAGGGAAAGTCATCCTTCCCAAACTGACTTTGATGTTTATTCAGCTGGATTCTGCAATGAGAAAGGGTACATGTCCTCACTCTTCCCCAAAGATACATCTACCTTTTTCCACCTCTCAGGTCTTCTTCCTCAGGGCTTGGGGCAGCTTTGAGTGTCTCTGCCTTAGGCAGACTGTAGTTGCAACGCAAAGCTCCTCGGAATACCCAGCCCAAGTTCAGGGCTTGCCTAGAAGCTTCCTGCTCCTTCTGAGAGTTCATGAGCTCAGCAGGAGAACCAAACAGAATCATAGCTAGAGTTTTTGCTGTGTACAAACTCAGATCGGATGGGGAAGGTGTGTAAAAGCTGCAGACTGGCCCCACATCATGCCAGGGCAATTGAAACATGGCCAGTTCACACAGACACGCTGCAAATAGAGAGCCATGTTGATTCTACTGGGCCAAACAACATATTCCAATAAGGCACTTAAAAAATAATAGTAATGCATTTTGGCCAATATAATAGTGTGGGTAACAACTGGTTAAGGGTGTAATTAGAGCAGTCATGAACACATTGGAAAGGATGAAAGGAGCCCAGGGCCCCAGCTTTTAGTTTGTGTTTCACATGTGCATGTATGTGTCTTGGAAGCGTAAGGGGACGATTCTGTTTGGGGAAGGAAGAAGAATATGAAGGGGAGGGGCATGCTGAGGGTAGTGGGTTGGCGAAGAAAAATGGATAGTGATGTATGAGTATTTAAAATGTTATAGTGATGCTAATTTCTCTGTTTGATAACATTGAAAATAATAATAATGATAACAATAACAATAAATACTACATTTAAAACCAAACAAGCCTAATGTTTTTTTTTTTGCTTTGGCATTTCTGGGCATCTGATAGAGAGTATGATGTGTGGGCAGCTACAGTGTGTTTTAGCCACTTAAAATGAAAGCTTAACCTTTCTCAAAAAGAGTTACTCTCCTTGGACTCTTCCTAGTTGACTTACAACAGCAAAGCAATTTGCAGAGGAGAAAATAAACTTATGAAACAATCCCCCCTTCGTGGCAGCTTGCTCTGCCTATCAGAGCCATGTTGCCAGTATTATTCTGGAAGTCTGTCTTAGATAATATCTGATTAATGTAGTTCTTTTTATTGAATCACAGGGCACTGATTATAATATACAGATTTCCAAACCACCCAGGTAATTATAGGTCTGCCCAGCAAACTTGATGCTTTATCCTCGCCAAAGGAAGTTTCATTAGTCCTGTATTATCTTGCACAGGGAAAGAATTTCCTGAAGGTGACCTTTTTATAGGTGGTAACCATAGTAACAGATTTCCAGCCGCTAACACTCTGACACTACTGCTCACTGCAAATGTTAGAGGGATGCTACGGATTGATGTTTTGGGTTGCCCCCGAGAGAGAGACACGGCTGCATAAATACTTACCAATTTGAGAGCAAAATTTAACAGAAATTTAAAACCACGGTTTCCATTTCCTTGTTAGTCAGAAAGAGATTTTTTTTTAATTCTAAGATCCCATTAATACATAACAGAGACTGTCAGAGTAAAAATAAAAGATGGAAAAAAGAAAATGTATTCCTTGCATTATTTTTAATAAGACATTCAGTGGATCAGGTAGTGAGAGGCAAGCACCCCTTTGGGTCTGTTCTTTGCTTGAAAGTGCGGCTGGAGCCCGAGGAGCTGTGAAGGTTGGGTCTGCTCATCAACAGGCTTGTGGTGCAGTTCTCAGAAACTGTGGTCTCAGCATTTAATCCAGAAGAACTGGGGAACTTTCTAAGGAAGCCGAGAGTTGGAAGGCAAACGTACCGATCTCAAGGCATCCAAGAACACATCAGAAAGGAGAGTTGTGACAAAATTTCTCTTTCTCTTGATCCGTGAGAGAGCAGTGCACATTAATAGAGATAGTCGGTCTCGAACTCACTTTAAAGGGGGTTGCCCTTAGTGGCTTATTTCATACAGTAGAAATTAATTCTAATCTGCAAGTTCATTTCCAGCCCCATTTTCTAAGAAACTCCCCCACGTCTTTTGTAGGAAAAATTCACTAATAATGCTAAAGCTTTGACCCTCTCTTAATAATTCCATTGTTTCTCAATTTCTGATACTTCTCTCTCTCATTTGGGTACTATTTACTCTAAGCCCTATTTTAATTAACATATTCATCTGCATATTTTCATCATTTCTGGTCTCAAAATAGTGTTGTGTGACCCATAAACCTGCAAATTGCTGTCATGTAACCACTGACCACACGTGACTGGACCTTGTCTCCTTCCTCTCACACGCCATCTCTCACACAGCACTTGTGCAAGACATGGCTTACGAAACTGGAGCCTTTGAAAATACTCTCTGCAATGAAAAAGAAAACACAAAAATACATGTGCACACTCTAATTTGTAAACGTTGCCTTACAGGCAATATGACTTATTGTAAGATAGCTTTGAAAAATATTTAATTATCTCAGAGGTAGGAGAAAAGGAAAACACACCATTGGCACCAGCATAGCAGGAAAAAAAATGTGATCTAAACAAACAAACAACAAAATTAACAAACTTCTAGGAAATGTTAGAAAGAAGAGAAAATGTAGATGGTCAGTCAGTCACATGGTAGATCCAGGAGACATCAGAGAGACAGCAAGTTAACGCTGTAAGGACATGTGCAATGAAAGTAACCTAGAGAAAAGCCCACAAAACTCATGCCAAATGCAAGTTAGGAACCATTTTATCTTTCCTGGAGACTGGAAGGTCATAAAATGATGACCTCAACTTTTTAATGTTCCATGAACTTACAAATATATTTAATTATTATTTGTAAACATAAATTCTTCAACTTTTTAATACAAACTGCGATCTGCAGATTGTTCCAAACCTATTGGCTGACCCCAGTAAGTACCATGTATAGTACCACGGACAAGGATTTTGTTTAAACGACAACAGAATTTTATTTAATAAGAACTCCACTTGCCAAATATGCCTCAAATATGACATGGAAAATTAGACTACAAGTCGTATAAGTGTCTTAAATAAACTCAGTACACTTAACACGGCTTTAACAAGACAAAAATGTACATTTCAATAAAATCAGACCCCAGTACATACATGTTGAAAATAAAAAATATGTAATTTCTGAAAATGTATCATTTTACAGAAGAGAACAGAGACTTATATATATATATATATATATATATATATATATATATATATATATATATATATATATATATCTTGATAATGTTGTTGTTAAGACAGCATTATACATATTTATGCAATGATAAGTACATGTAAAATATGTAAATAATGTATATAAAATTCAGAAGAAAATGAACCAAAATAGACTAGACTGCTGTGAATTCTAAGTAATCATTTGAATTGTCTCCAGAGGCAAAACTATTTTGAATTTAAATTTGATATTCCACTGGTGTTTTAGGGAAATTGTGCACATATGTGCTCATAAAAATAATGTTTACACTTATTTACTTTTTCCTCTTCATAAAAATACCCTGACATTTTCACTTTACCTCTCAACGCTATATGCCCAGCTCTCTGATCTGTGAACACAGTTGTGTCCTATCCACTCTGGTTATGTTTAACTCTGGACCCTAAGTTCTTAATTTTCCTGTTAGTAGATGTTTAAAATGTTTTTAAGGTTTTCTTTTTCTTATCCTGTGAATCATCCTGCAACTCTCAAACGAAAACTATTCAGAGAGTAAGAGCCAGAGAGGATAGAGGACATCAAGAAAACAAGACTCTCTAAGATTTAGAAGCTTTTGCGCATGATCAGAGTTCATATGAACTCTCAGAGACAGAAGCAGCATTCACAGGCCCTGCGTGGGTCAGCCCCGGGTTCTCCGAAGCTATGGCTTCAACTTCAGTGATTTTTATGAGATTTCTAAATGAGTGATCTCTGTTTCTTGTCTCTTTTCTTGGGTTCTTCTCCTCTTTCTTTTGACCAACTGCAGTATGATAGTTTTTGCTTGTCATAATATATTCTATTATATTTTATTATTTCTCTCTTAGAAATCTAGTTGCTTAGTAATGAGAGAAGAAAGGGAGTGGGTTTTGGTGGGAGGGGAGATAAGGAAAAACTAGAAGGAGGAGCAGGAGGAAAAACTACAGTCAGTTTATATATTTATCTATATATGTATAGAAAATCTATTTTAAACAGAAAGTTAAAAAGCTTAAAAAAGACAACTTTCCAGGTATGTGTACTTTGACAGGACTTCTTAATATAAAACAATATGCATTCACTCTGTAGCTTACTGCAGGCAGTAGATGAACAGAGTCTCTTCAATGCATTCTTTCACTTCTATGGTTTGATTTGAGTTCTGGTTGATTTTGTTTCTTCTTTGAGTTTGTTTTTTAAGTAAAGTTCTCATAATAAAACTGAGAGTAGTCTTGGGCACATCATATTTCTGCCTATGGCTCCTCAGCCCTGTATCACAGAGGTGAGCATCCAACTTTACAGTTCTCCTCTTTCTTTCTTTCTCTCTTTTTTCTTTTTCTCTTGAATATAGTATTCTCTTTGACAAAATCAGGAAAAGATTATGTAAAATTTACATACCAGTGTTCTTCATGAATGTAAATACAAAAGTATTTAACAAAAAAATCTATAGTGTGATGGTTTGATTAAAAATGGCCTCCGTCGGCTCAATATTGGAGGTGTGACCATGTAGAAGAAGTACATCACTGTAGGGTGGGCCTCGATGTTTTAGAAGCTCAAGTTAGGCCCAGTTTCTAACTCTCCCTTCCTGCTGCCTGCCGATCTGAATGTAGTAATCTCAGCTACTTCTCTAGCACCAAATCAGCCTGCATGCCACCAAACTTCCCACCATAATGACAATGAACTTAATATCTGAACTGTAAGCCAGTTCCAATTAAATGTTTTCTTTTTATAAGAATTACTAGGGTCATAGTGTCTCTTCATAGCAATAGAAACACTAGCTAAGACAGAGTAAGCCAACTTCCAAAGAATAATATATAACATGATTAAGTGGGATTTATCTTAAGACCATGAGACTATGATTTAATGATTAAAAATTAAAATAATTAAATTCACTATACTAAACATTTGGAAGAGATCTTGTAAAAAAAGTCTATCAATACACAGAAGTCATTATCAAAATTTAATGTCTACATGTGAATTTTTTATTGGATATTTTCTTTACTTACATTTCAAATGTTATCCTTTTTCCCAGTTTCCCCTCTGGAATCCCCCTACGCATCCCACTTCCCCTTGCCTCTATGAGAGTGTTCCCCGACCAACCTGCTCCCTCACTCTGGCATTCCCATACACTGGGTATTGAGCCTTCACAGGGCTAAGGAAATCTCCTCTCCTTGATGTCTGATAAGGCCATCTCTGCTACATATATTGCTATAACCATGGGTCCTTCCATGTGTATTCTCTGATAGGTGGTTTAGTTTCCGGAAGCTCTGGGGGGTCTGGTTGATTGATATTGTAGTTCTTCTTATGGGGTTGCAAACCCCTTCAGTTCCTTCAGTTTTTTTTCTAACTCCTCCCTTGGGGACCCCATTCTCAGTCCAGTGGTTGATTGAGAGCATCCAACCTACTCTGTATTTCTCAAGCTCTGCCAGAGCCTCTATGGAGAAAGCTATATCAGGGACCTGTCAGCATGCACTTCCTGGCATCTACATTATATTTGGGTTTGGTGACAGTATATAGGATAGATCCGTACAGTCTCTGAATGACCCTTTCTTCAGTCTCTGTTCCAATATTTTTCTCTGTATTTCTTCCAAGGGATATTTTGTTTCCCCTTTTAAGAAGTACTGAAGCATCCCCTATTTGGTCTTCCAACATCTTGAGCTTCATGTGGTCTGTGAATTATATCCTGGGTAATCAAGTTTGGGGGCTAATATCCAATTATTAGTGAGTGCATAATGTGTGTGTTCTTTTGTGTTTGGCTTAACTCACTCAGGATGATATTTTCTAGTTCTATCTATTTTCCTACGAATTTTATAAAGTCATTGTTTGTAATAGCTGAGGAGTACTCCACTGTGTAAATGTACCACAATTTCTGTATCCACTCCTCTGTTGAAAGACATCTGGGTTTTTTCCAGCTTCTGACTATTAAAAACAAGGCTGCTATGAACATAGTGGAACATGTGTCCTTGTTAGATGTTGAAATTTTGTTTGGGTTATGTGCTCAGGAGAGGTATAGCTGGCTCCTCGGGTAGTACTATGTCCAATTATCTGAGAAACTATCAGAATAATTTCCAGAGTGGTTGTACCAACTTTCAATCCCACCAATAACGGAGGAGTGTTCCTTCTTCTCCACATTTTCAACAGCATCTGCTGTCATACCAGTTTTTTACCTTAGTCATTCTGATTGATGTGAAGTAAAATCTCAGGAATGTTTTGATTTGCTTTTCCCTGATGACTAAGTATGTTGAACATTTCTTTAGGTGCTTCTCAGCCATTTGATATTCTTCAGTTGAGAATTCTAGCATAATACCAATATTTAACAAAATTGGATACAAATTGGAAAGAAAGAAGCCAAAATATCACTATATGCAGATAATATGATAGTATACTTAAGTGACCCCAAAAATTTCACCAGGGAACTTTTACAGCTGATAAATAACTTCAGCAAAGAAGCTGGATATAAAATTAACTCAAACAAATCAGTAGCCTTTCTCTACTTAAAGGACAATCAGGCTGAGAAAGAAACTAGGGAAATGACACCCTTCACAATAGTCACAACAATATAAAATTCCTTGTTGTGACTCTAACCAAGGAAGTGAAAGATCTGTATGACAAGAACTTCAAGTCTCTGAAGAAATTGAAGATGTTAGAAGATAAACAGTTCTTCCATGCATATGGATTGGCAGGATTAATATAGTAAAAAATGTCCATCTTGCCAAAGCAATCTACAAAGTCAGTGCAATCTCCATTAAAATTCTAACTCAATTCTTCATAGAGTTGGAAAAAACAATTTGCAAATTCATTTGGAATAACAAAAAGCCAGGATAGCAAAAACTATTCTCAACAATAGAACTTCTGGGGGAATCATGATCCCCAACCTCAAGCTGTATTACAGAGCAATCATGATTTTAAAAAAACAAAAACTGTATAGTATTGGTACAGAGTCAGGCAGGTAGATCAATGGAATAGAAATGAAGACCCAGAAATGAACCCACATACCTATGGTCACTTGATCTTTGACAAAGGAGCTAAAAGCATTCAATGAAAAAAAGACAGTATTTTTAACAAATGGTGCTGATTAAACTGAAGGTCAGCATGTAAAAGAATACCAATTGATATAGTCTTATTTCCCTCTACAAAGCTCAAGTCCAAGTGGATCAAAGACCTACACATAAAATCAGCTACACTGAAACTAATAGAAGAGAAAGTGGAAAAGAGCTTAGAACACATAGGCACAGGGAAATTTTTCCTGAACAGAACACCAATGGCTTATGCTCTAAGATCAAGAATTGACAAATGGGACCTTATAAAACTGCAAAGATTCTGTAAGGAAAGGGACATTATCAATAGAACAAAACAGCAACCCATAGGTTGGGAAAAGATCTTTACCAATCCTACATCCAATAGAGGGCTAATATCTAATATATACAAAGAACTCAAGAAGTTAGACGCAAAAGAATAAAATAACCCTATTAAAAATGGAGGACAGAGCTATACGCGAACTTTTCAAAAGCACTCCCAAAAATGAAATAGCAGGCAACTCTTTCAGTCTAAAAAAGTTGGCAAAGTGATGATGATGATGATGATGATGATGACGATGACGATGACAACAGTGGGAATGCAAAATGTACAAGCCAGCGATTGTAGTCAGGCATTAATGTCAGATAGATGGAGGTTTAATTACTACAGAAACATCTAGAACATGTTTTTATCAACTTGGGTTGTCAAACTCTTCACACTAATAATGGCCCAGATTGCTTTTCAGTAGGTGAGCCAGTGGCCAAACAAACTGATACACAGAGGAAAGCTGAATGATTTTCTACAAGTCTAGGAGTCGGGCAAGAATGTCGATTCTCGCCCTCTGTTAACAGTGCTGGAGACTCTGCCCAGTCCATAGGCATGAAGAAGAAATAAAAAATACACTAATGGCAAAGAATGAGGCTAGCCTATGTCAGATGACATGATTGTCCATACAGATATTGCCATGGTACATCTCTGCAATAGGGCCATATTCTGCAGTAATAAAAAAAATTATCTATGTATGTGTTAATGGCTACCTGGATTTAGTTCATAGAAAACTGTTCTGAGTACACAAAAGCCAAACCTAAAAGTTTGAACTCTATGTAATCATAAAATGATATATAAGTATGTTAGACCCACATGAGCACTTTCTCCAATCATTATCTCCTGCTGGTAAACCAGTTGTCCTTCACAATCTTTCCTGCACTCCATCCAAAAACCCCTCTTTAAGAAGACCTAATAACCTGAATTTCATAGTGGAGAAAATAAGAAATGCTATGAATTCATTGTCCCAGGAAAGGGAAGTCAAGGCATCAAGACCAAAAATAAAAGGACTTCATAAAACTAAGGAGTGAAGAGGCAGAACACAGAAGGTAAAAATTATTTACTAATATACATTTGGTTAAAGGATTAGCATTATAATATACAAGGAACTCAACAACAACAACAAAAGCATCAAAAAAAAAAAAAAAAAAAAAAAAAAAAAAAAAGCCCAGTTAAAGATGTGGCATAGAGCTGAACAGGAAGTTCTCAAAATATTAAATTTTTCAAAACCTTTAACCCCAAGTAAATACAAATTAAAACTACTTTGAGATTTTTATCGAAGCCCAGTCAGAATTGCTATTATAGGCTTGGACTATCTGCCACCAGGAACAGCGGAGATCCAGGGACACAGGCCAGGTATAAGGCGAGAACCAATCACTGACAACAAGATGGCAAGAGGAAAGCAAAAGAAAGTACCCCGGGGAAACCAAGACAACCTGGCAACACTAGATCCCAGCTCTCCCTTAACAACAAACAGTGGAATGCCAAACAATCCAGAAAAAGAAGACTCAGATACGAAATCCTACCTCAAGATGATGATAGAGATCCTTAAACAAGAACAGGAGGAAAAGCATAAAGAATTAGAAGCTTTTAAAGAAGAAACAAGAAAAGTACTCAAAGAACTCAAAGAACTAGAAGAAAACAGAGCCAAAGAGATGAAAGAATGGAAGAAGGAATTTAAAACGGAAGAGGACACAATAAGGAAAACAAAAAAAGAGACAACCATAGAGGTAGAAATCCTAAAAAAAGAAATCAGGAATCACAGATGCAAGCATTTCCAACAGACTACAAGAGATGGAAGAGAGAATCTCGGGGCAGAAGACAACATTGAAAACATAGACAAAACAGTCAGAGAAGATAAAAAACCCAAAAATCTCCTAACCCAAAATGTGCAGGAGATCCAGGACACAATGAGAAGACCAAACCTAAGGATAATAGGAATAGAAGAGGGCAAAGAATATCAACTAAGAGGTACAGTGAATATCTTAAACAAAATTCTGGAAAAAAACTTCCCTACCCTTAAAAATCAGATGACCATGAGCAAAAATGAAGCCTACAGAACTCCAAATAGGTTGGACCAGAAAAGAAATTGCTCCTGACACATAATAGTCAAAACACCAAGTGCCCAAAGCAAAGAAAGAATACTAAAAGCAGTAAGGGAAAAAGGTCATGTAACATATAAAGGCAGACCAATCAGAATCACACCTGATTTCTCAAAAGAGACTATGAAAGCTAGAAGAGCCTGGACAGACATCATGCACTCCTTAAGAGAGCACAAGTGCCAGCCCAAGCTGCGATACCCAGCAAAACTATCAATCACCATAGATGGTGAGACAAAGATATTCCAGGACAAAACTAAATTCACACGATATATGATTACAAACCCAGGACTACAACAAATTATAGGTGGAAAATCCAATACAATGAGGGGAACCACCTCATAGTAAAAACAAGAAAACTAAGCAAGAAAACAAAAAGAAGAAAGACACACAGGCATAATTCAACCTACCAAAGCAACAATAGCAGGAAACGGCAACCACTATTCCTTGATATCAATTAACATAAATGGACTCAACTCCCCAATAAAGAGACATAGGCTATCAGACTGGATACATAAACAAAATCCAGCATTTTGCAGCATACAGGAAACTCATCTCAGAGACAAAGACAGACACTATCTCAGAATAAAAGGTTGGGGAAAAACCTTCCAAGCAAATGGCCCCAAGAAGCAAGCTGGGGTGGCCATTCTAATATCAAATAAAGTGGATTTTCAACCAAAAGTTATCAAAAAAAAGATAAGGAAGGACACTTTTTACTCATTACAGGGGAAATCCATCAGAAGGAACTCTCAATCCTTAACATATATGCTCCAAATACAAAAGCACCCATATTCATAAAAGAAACCCTACTAAAGCTCAAAAAATACATTTTACCCCACACAATAGTAGTGGGAGACTTTAATACCCCACTCTCTCCAATGGACAGATCATGGAAACAGAAACTGAACAAGGACACTGCAAAACTAGCAGACACTATGAACCAACTGGAGTTAATAGATATCTATAGAACATATTATCCTAAAACAAAAGAATACACATTCTTCTCAGCACCTCATGGCACCTTCTCAAAACTTGACCACATAATCGGACACAGAACGAGCCTCAATAGATATAAGAAGATTGAAATACTCCTATGCATCCAATCAGACCACCATGGTCTAAGGCTGGTCTTAATAACAACAAAGACAACAAAAAGCCCATATACACATGGAAACTAAACAATGCTCTATTAGATGATAGCAGGGTCAAAGAAGAAATAAAGAAAGAAATTGAGGATTTTCTAGCATTCAATGAAAATGAAAACACAACATACCCAAACCTATGAGAAGCAATGAAAGCAGTACTGAGAGGAAAACTCATAGCTCTGAGTGCTTCTAAAAAAGGAACTTGAGAGAGCATACACTAGCAACCTGACAGCACAGTTGAAAGCTCTAGAACAAAAGGAAGCAGATACACCCAAGAGTAGTAGATAGACTGCAATAAATAAGCAAACTTAAGGCAGAAATAGACCAAATAGAAACAAAAAGAACCATTGAAAGAATCAACAAAACCAAGAGCTGGTTCTTTGAGAAAATTAACAAGATTGATAAACCCTTAGCCAGACTAACTAGAGGGCAAAGAGATAGTATCCAAATTAACAAAATCAGAAAGGAAAGTGGAGAAATAACAACTGAAACTGAGGAAATTCAAGAAATCATCAGATCCTACTACAAAAGACTATACTCAACAAAGTTGGAAAATCTGGAGGAAATGGATGAATTTCTAGACAGATACAAGACACCAAAGTTAAACCAGGACCAGGTAAACCATCTAAATAATCCCATAACACCTAAAGAAATAGACGCAGTCATCAAAAGCCTCTCAACCAAAAAAAAAGCTCAGGTCTAGATGGGTTCAGTGCAGAGTTTTATCAGACATTTATTGACGGCATAATACCTATACTTTCCAAACTATTCCACAAAATAGAATCCGATGGAACACTACCTAACTCATTTTTGAGGCTACAATAACCCTCGTTCCTAAACCACACAAAGACCCTACAAGGATAGAGAACTTCAGACCAATCTCACTTATGAACATTGATACAAAAATACTCAAGAAAATCCTTGCAGACCGAATCCAAGAACACATCAAAGTGATGATTCACCATGATCAAGTAGCCTTCATCCCTGGGATGCAGAGATGGTTTAATATAAGGAAATCCATCAATGTAATCCACCATATAAACAAACTTAAAGAAAAAACCACATTGTTATCTCACTAGATGCTGAGAAAGCATTTGACAAAATCCAACACCACTTCATGTTCAAAGTCTTGGAAAGAACAGGAATCCAAGGCCCATACCTAAACATAATAAAAGCAATATAAAGCAAACCAACAGCCAACATCACACTTAATGGTGGGAAACTTGAAGCAATCCCACTAAAATCAGGGACTCGACAAGGCTGCCCACTCTCCCTCTACCTATTCAACATTGTACTGGAAGTCCTGGCTGGAAAGAACCCAGATGTCCTTCAGTAGATGAATGGATACAAAAATCATGGTACATTTACACAATGGAGTACTACTCAACTATCAGAAACAATGACTTAATGAAATTCTTAAGAAAATAAATGCATCTAGAGAATATCATCCTGAGTGAGATAACCCAGTCACAAAAGAACAGACATAATATGCAGTCACTGATAATTGGATACTAACCCCAGAAAGCTCTGAATACCCCAGAAACAACTCACAGACTGTGTGAAGTTCAGCACAAAAAAGAATATATTTTCATTAAAGTAGAACTCTCTCACATCTCCCTTTCCTCCCTACAGTCCCTCCTAGACTCTCTCCTATCCCCTCAAATTAATAGCTTCTTTTCCTATATTATTGTTACATATATACATATGTGTATGTATATGTACCCACAAATACTTAATTATAACCTTAAAAATTCATTCCTATACTTTTATGCAAAAATTATGAAAATTTGTACATTTATCTTTGTTTTTTAAAATAAAGTAAAAAAAATAAAATAAAACAAAAGTTATTTTTAAAATTCAAGATGACTGAAGTATCTTTTCAGCTGGCTTTAAATTTTTCCAGCGTTGGCAGAAGCTTCAAAGGAACTGGTCTGCAGTAGCACAGTCTGTGTAAGTATGGCCATTCCTTCTCTCAGAATGGCATGACATGGTATAGTGCCATACCTATCTGCTCATTCCTACACTGAAGCAAATTTAGTGACACAGTTATAGCTTCTGAAAGAAAAAAAGGATACACATACACATACACATACACATACATATACATATACACCATGTTCATATACATATGCACTTGCATATAGGCAAATGCCAGCATGGGTGTGACAAAAGAGAATACATGCTCACTGCTCAGGATTAATGCTGATGTAGGTAATGTGGAAATCATTTTGCCAAATGCTGAAAACAGTTTTACAGCATGATTCAGCTACATCACTCTCAGGCACATACCCAATGGGCAACATATCCCGCTATAGTTACCTGCTTATCCATGTTCACTTTTGCAATGTGCACAATAACCAGGGAATGAAAACAGCTTAGATGTTCATCAAACAATGACTAGAAAAATAAAAATGTGGTGTATAAATACATTGGTTTATTTAGTTATTAAGAAAAAATGAAATTCTCGGGTAAATAGATGGGGCCTGAAATAGTCGGACTAAGTCGGGTGACCCAGAGATAGAAAGACAAACATCATATGTTTCCTCTCATTTGTGCATGTCAGCTTTGAAGCTTCAGGTGTGTGTGTTTCATGTGAAATAACCACAGAGATCAGGAAATAAGGAGCCATAGGGAAGGTCTTTCAAGGAAAGGCAGATAGAACACAGTGGTACAAAGGATTTAAGGGAAGTAATGGAACAGAAAGGGTTAAACTGGGGTAAGTGGGGAAAGAATAGAGGGAAAGATAAACACTGAAAACCTTTCAAAAAGCCATATTGAAACTACTTCTGTAGATGCCTTCGAAAAATATACATATAATAAAAAGTTGAAATAAGAGTATATTAAAATGGGGGCAAACTCGTGTAATAATAATAAACTAGAGATTGTCAAATAAAAAGCCCTATTCCATAATTGTTTACTTGGAATGACTTCTTCTGAAATTGTTGGTCACTAGGGTCCCATTAACCTAAAGCATTACAGGCTATTGCAAATGTCTCTAGTTACCCTCCAGATCCTATTGCTATAAAAATGAGTCATAAAACATGGAGAAATCAATCTGGTACTAATCTATAAAATCCATCCCTAGTGCTAGTTTTCATAGTGCCAAATGTGGAAGGTGTTTTGCCTCCTACCGGAAAAAAATGGCCCTCAGTCTTTGAACCCACTGAGCTGCAGTAACAACTGACCTAGTAAGACGTGCACAGTCATCATGGGAGTAAACAACACTTCTGAGTGGATTCAGGTCCCATTCCACAATACAAAACATGTACCTGCTACCATTATCTAGCCAAGAACCCGGGTCTAGAAAAATCGCAGGCCATAGGGAAGAATCTACTACTATTATTTTGCTAAATGGACATCAGACAAAATCAACTCATAATGATGTATTACCATACCCTATAGATTAATGCATATTTCAACCATCATCAGAGAAGCTTCCATTTGTAGTATATGGTGATTAACCCACGGGTGGCCAAGATACAGAAAATAAGGGATTAAAAAATAAATGCTAAACTCCATGGAACGCATATATCATGCATTTCCTTTCCAATACTCAGGGATCATTGAAGAAGAGAGGGTTGAAGGACTGTAACAAGGAAACAGTGTATTCCTGATATAGCAGGGGAGCTGCACATGGGAACTCCCAATGGTCGTGACAGCATGAGCATGCACAAGACCTGTAAAAACGAATTCAGACCAAATACCAGCATGGAGCGTGGGGTTGGACACACCCACCTTCAGCCTTTGAGCTATAGAAAACAGTAACTTCCCGGAGAAGGAAAGACAGTTTGCTCTAAGAGGGTAGTTCCTGGGAAATTGACCGTGCTTCAGGGGAAGACCACACAGTCAAGAATCTCTGAGCAGCACAAATTGGTTTGGATGGGGCAGGAGGAAGGGCAGTGTTGGCAGATGGGGAAGAGCGGGAGAAGAGTTGGTGAGGAGGAAATTGATAGGAGCCAAAGCATTTTGTCCAAAATTCTCAAGTAGCTAATAAGAAAGGTGAAGAGGTGATAAATGACAACACATCTGGGTCAGCCAGTGGCTGAGAAGAAGTAAATGTTAGAAGGAAGTTCAGTGACTTAAAAATCATCAGAAGGCTGCATAACTTTAAAACTGTTTGATTACACCCCCAAAGACAGTTCTTTCGTGATGCCCACATTGAGAAATTTTATAGTTTTATTTAAATTTTCCTCCAAATACAGTATAATCTCATTTAAAACCACAGTTCAATTTAAAAGGTCATAGTTCTGTTCCCATTACCCATATCAGGTGACTTAACTACCTGGAATTTTAGCTCCAGCATATCTGACACCTTCTTTTGTTCTCAACATATACCTACATACTCATACACATGGACATAGTATATGAGTGCACACACACACTCACACACACACTCTCACACACACACACACACTCACAAATAAAAATAAAATAAATATTTTTATTTTAAATTTTATTTGATTTTACATGTATGACTGTTTGGCCTCCTTGGATGTCTGCACACAAGTGTGTGTGTGTGTGTGTGTGTGTGTGTGTGTGTGTGTTGGATGCCTACAGATTCCAAAAGAAGGCATCAGGTCCCCTTTGAACTGGGGTTTCATGTGGCAATGTAGATGCTGAGCATTGAACTCAGTCCCTGGAAAACCAGCAAGTTCTCTCCACCACTGAGTCCTCTCTCCAGGCCCTAAATAAGCCTTTTAAAGGGACCTTTAAAATACTGCTTTGTCCTTTCTTACTTGGTAACATAGAATATTTTGCACACCTGAAAATCTAATATTTAAACTCCCTAGAGAGGTGATCTTGTTTTAAGTTTGAGGCAAAGTGAAAAGCTTCTCAAAGCATCGGATGCCATCTCATTACAGAACTGTGCCAACCCTACTCATGTTTGGACAGTCATTACCTGTTGTTCCATCCCTTCTAGCACCTCAGTGTGAAACGTTTATCTGGGTCCATTTGCCTCCTGATAGGGGTGTTGGTAAAAGAAAAGGGCTTCTTAACTAGGTCTGAGTAAATGCATCAGCCTGTCTTCAGTCCCTGTTCACCACCCTCTTTGGCAAGCACATTAGCTTATTATTTCTCACAAAAGCTGAGAGCACTTACGGAGCTGCCTGGTGTCAGTCAAGCCTCACCCTTGCTTTTTGACTTAGTGGGTCTAAGAGTTACCATAGTTACTAATTAACTCTCTGTCCTGAATGCATTAGACTTTGTAGCACAGAGACTGTTTACATTGTATAAAATGCCTTTGTTCTAAATAAATTAACAAGACATGCTAAATGTGTTAAATCTTGCTGTAAAATAACATTAGCTCATCTCTCACAAAGTCCATTATTGAAAAATTTTAATCTAAGCCTGTGAATTAACACAGTTTTCACATCCACCTTCAAACGCCTCACCCCATAACAGAAAAACCATAGCCTCCCTCCTGCTTGCTTTTGAAACAGGTCACATTATTATACTTATAAAAAAAGAGTCTACTTTTTCTAAATCCAAAGTCACAGTCCTACATAATCAGACAACCACGCACTTAGAGTTAAATATATTTAAATATAAGCTGTGCTTTCTAAATTATTTTCTGAGATAATTTCAAAACATACATAAAAGTCATACAATGCTATTTTCTTCTATAAAATAAATTGTGCCTTTCAATTATATAATATTAGAGACGTTAAGAAATCAATAAACTGTCTTTTCCAATTTTCATATAATTGAGCTTTCATATTTAATCAGTTTTGAAGTATAAGATCAATGAGTATTTTGAGTTTTATGTGGTTAACCATTTTAAATGTTCATATTAACAGTACAAAAATTATTGCAAAAAATGAAAAGAGTTTGAATATCTCTGATTTTAATGAATTATTTCACATTTGCAGATTAAGTCATCAAAATAGTCAACATACACATGGATGAGAAGGAAGTAATTAATTTTATAATGATCTTCACATATGCTCTTACTCAATTTTGGTTGATAAGCTATTTAAATAATTATATTTTATATTATGGATATTTTATAAATCAAAAATAATCAATTCTAATACATCTTACACAACACATTCCTTATCAACCTCTGAGTAGTATAAGTTTCACATAAGAAACCCTGGGACAAATGAAGAGAATTGTTCAGTAAACACCCAGAGACGTCTCACACTTACACAGGAACCACACCCCTCAGGGCCACCTCAGTCATTGTCTTTTCTAGTACCTTTGTGCCCCTTGTTACAGAGTTTCACCTGCCCATTGAAACCAGAAATAAGCAATCATTTCTTCTATGTGAGTGAATCACCACTCACAGTACACCACACACACACACACACACACACACACACACACACACACACACCTCACAAATGCCTTTCAGTTTATTCTTTAAGTTCTCTTTATTTCTTGCTCCAACTGTCTTAGATCATTCTCTCTTCCCCTCTCTTTCTTCCCTCTTCTCTCCTCAGGACCCCTCAGAACACACCTCCTTAGTTTTCCCCTCACTCCTGCCTTCCGTGAGCTCATTCTCCACGCTCTATTTGCTCTCTTTCTAAACTGGAATTGTGCATATTTTATCATTCCTGTGACTAAGACCCTTGAATTCATTAATTTATTCACTATTGATATTTACATAGTGTGTTCATGCTATGCCTGCCGAATACACAAGTTGAGTACACACACACACACACACACACACACACACACACACACACACACACACATACACACACACACTTTCCCTCTTGGAAAAAGGAAGAAATTGCCCAACCTCGCTTTGCTGCAGCTTGTCATATTATTCAGGATGACATTCCTCGGGTCCCCAACCGCACCTGAGAGGAAGTAAAGGAATAATAAACTTCGAAGATAATGCAGAAAGTCAATATGTGTAATTAAATAATAAAGTCCTACATGAAAACATAAATGATAACAATGTCATGAATTAGAAGATGTGGGAGTTCAATGGAAAAGGGGAACATTGTCCCACCAAGGAGGACATTTTCCAAACCAGGGGACACCAACTGGTCACAAGAATGCCTTGGAAGAAGCTCTGGTCCACAGGACAAAGATGAAATGCTATGGTGGAACATTTGTCAAAGGGTCCCTACTCTCTGTCGTCCATACCTACAGCACCCTGCTGCCCTAGCCACTCAGAAAACCACACTCTAATCCATACCATGATGCCCGGGCTTCTGCCTGGCTTTGCCTGTTTGCATGAACAATACAGCACGTTGTGTTCAGGCCTCCTCCACTGTGAACCCAAAGATGACCTGGGTTCCTCCAAGAATCTCCCTATTGAAAGCTGTCTTGGACCTTTTGCTCCACAAACACATGCAAGTGAAATTTATGTCACTTCTTCCATGGCCTCGTGTTCTCAGACTTAGACACCGAATTGTGAAATAGTCAGACTAACTCAGGATTAGTGATGCTGTGGGGAGTCGGAGTTTACACACGATGGTGGCGCTGGCATTGGTGCAACAAAATTTTAGGCAAGTGATTAGTGATGTCTCACAGAAATCACTAATGTAAAAAATATTACCACTGAGAATTCAAATATATGTTCAAATTCAAACTTATATAATATAAGGAAGAATATTTAGTTCTTACTAATAGCGCTGAAAAATCAGAACCAATCCAAATAATTAGTTATGAAGGAAGCTTAAATTATATTATAATGGGAAGTGAGTGAGCCAGAAAATACTTAATTGAATGGAGAAAATACCAGATTTTTTTAATATTAAGCTAACAAGGCAGAATATAAAACACAACAAAAACTCTCCTTTAGATATTAAAATATGCATATTAAGAAAGACAAGGGAGCTGTGTCAAAAACAAGATACATTATAATATTTTCTGTGGCTATATGTTTCAGTAATTAAGCATTTGATTAAGAAAAGACTTTATAGTATATCTTAAATATATCTGCCCAATTAGCAAGCAGTTTATGTGAATCAATCCACCCACTCATGTCTCCACCCGTGCATCCCTGGAAAGGTCACAGAAATAGTTTGTGGAGACATCGAGGACCAAAGCCTTATTTCCTTCCCAGATCACTGCCACGGATGGTGCAAGGATCCTCAGTCCTGGCTTACAGTTCAGAGAAAAGAGCATCTGTACATAGGACCCTTTCAAAATTAGACACTTAGTAAGAGAAGTGTGGGCTTTCCTAAGAGGCAGAACAATGCAGAGACTTTGGGAGCTTGTTCCACCAAGCAGTGCTGTGATAGCCGCTAATGACCTTCAAAAAGCTAAGATACTTGTTCCATCCAGGTCACCCTGACATTTTACTTATTACTGAAAAAGCCATTTGCAAAGAGTCACAGAATACCACACAAAACGGATGAATTCTATCTGAAATGGATTTTTCTTTACCCATATTTCTCTCTCTCCCTCTCTGCCTCTGTTTCTGTCTCTCTGTGTCTCTGTCTCTGTCTCTCTGTCTCTCTGTCTCTCTCTCTCTCCCTCCCTCTCTCTCTCTCAATTTTACCCCATTATTTACAAAGACAGTGTGAGGTATGGATTGGATATGCAATGTCCCTAGACTGTAGGTCTTTTGTGAGAAATATCTCCATATTTGAGCTAAAAAATAAGGACAATATTTCTTCCCCATACCCTACTTATGGAAGAATTAGAAAAATCACTGAATTATAAAAATAAAAAGAGTAAGTGAAATTTGTTCTTTCTTCTTGTGTGGAGACTTCACTGAAAACCAGGGTATAGTCACTATAATGGACTACCAGTAAGGTGACAATGTCTCTGAGACACACAACATCCTACAGAAACACCCAAAGATGATTTTTTAAAGAGTTGAACTTTAGTAATGTGGATTCAAAGAGATATAGAGCTCTAGCTTCTGAGGACAGTGCTTTGGATGGAACTGTGTTTTGTCTTCCCTGTGGATTGTCTGAAACTTTCTCAGTTTTTGACAGGAAGATTCCAGCAACATCCCCATAACTTGTGATCAAAAAGCAACAAGAACACCACCACCACCCACACCAACAACAACAACAACAAATCAAGTGACTTGAAGTAAATCCATCACTCATTAAAAATCTTTATAATTCATTTTCAAGCTACTTTTAAAATTAAAACATAATTACATCATTTCCCCCTTTAGCATTCTTCCCTCTAGCCCCTGCCCTGCCATGTATAGTCCCTCAAATATCTCCCATCCTCCAACTCTCAAATTGATGGTCTCTTCTTTGATTATTATTATTACATGCACAGCATGTGTGTGTGTGTGTGTGTGTGTGTGTGTGTGTGTGTGTGAGAGAGAGAGAGAGAGAGAGAGAGAGAGAGAGTATTCAAAGTGGATAGCCCTGGAACAAAAACACACTCAGCAGATTACATTCATATATCCGTGCATCAGTCTCTAATTATTTCACTGGCTCAGAAAGTTTTAAGTAGAATTCTTTAGTCGTCCTATCAAGAAGCAAACTACTACTGTCTTTGTGAAGGACCTGAGAACTTCATCATTTAATCGCTGTTGAAAGGGCTTAAGTAGAACCTGCTGGGTTGTGTGAGCATCAATCACTTCTATAGGCAGAGCAGTGATCTTACAGGGTGTGAGCCCAAACATTCACACGGTTCTTTCCTGGTGATAATCAACAAATCTCATGAACCTTCAACCTGATTTTCAAATTCAAGCGGTCAGACTCAAGATTAACACTCCAGTTCCATGAAAGCAGACAGGACCCTGGGGTAGAACTTGACTCGTTTTCCCCTGACTGCCTTGCCTCTGAAGATACTGGCCCAGAGCTTCGGTGAAGCTAAAATGAGTGCTGTTGCTGTGTCCTTGATCTTCCAGGAAAAGAGCACAGGGACACAGTGAGAAACTACACAGAATCATACTCAGAACCAAAGGTTACATTGGCCTGCTGTGTGGCTTAAGGCTATTCAATCACCTTCTCTTGTTATTTTTTTTCCCTAGATATGAAAGAAACGCTGTAGCTCAATGCTTTTCAAACTCAGTAGGAAATGGTGCCTAATCGCACATCCCAATTTCATGAAGCCCTTTGAGGTCTTTCACACAGCAAATCTCTGCTAAACACAAGCAGCAGCCTGGTGGTCAGCTGGGAAGGTGCATAGAGGAAGTGTGAGCTTTCCTTTTTTGTGAATATTTTATGAACTGAGTGAGGCTTTAAAAGGAAACAAAGGAGATACTTTGGTAGTGAGAAAACTCTGAGATGAAGGCAATGGATTCGATTTCCATAATTACAAAGGGCACATCGACCGAACCACAGGTACCAAAAAAACAAAGGAAAGCACACTGATCAGTCACCACAGAGCTCCAGAATCCCTTAGATGGGACCAGAGCTTTACATGGGGTTTGAGCTTTAGGGGATATTCTGATTGAAGGAGATATCTAAATGGTTCTCCATAGGCAAAAGTCGCTTTCTTTAGCTCTGAAACATACATACAATTAAGAGTTCTGCCTCTATGTATACTGCATCTTACGATTCCTCCTAGAGATCGGAACATTGACTATAAATGTGTGCTCAGGATACGGGCTTGCATAGATCAGAGATGGACTTTCCATAAAACGCCAGCTGTTTATCTTCGACCAGCCATGACAGGTATTACTAAACAATCGAGAAAAAGGACGATCAGCCAACAACAACCAAGCATCCAGGAAAGTGCCAAGGTGAGACCCATTTTCCACTCAGACTGCTACTAAAGTAGTAGCAGGTTTTAAGCAGAGAACCTGGGTGCTCCTGCTGACGGCTCCCCTGCGTCTCTGGATTTCCTGAACTGTGTGGGTGTAAACGGCAGCTGCACTGACGTGTGGTTCTGAAATGTAAGGATGCTGTTCCAGGTCACTGTCTCAGTTTCTTTTCTGTTGCCGTAATAATCTATCCTGGGGGGCGGGGCAGAGTGTTTATTTTGGCTTACGGTTCCAGAGAGACAGAGTTCATCTTGTCAGGGTTAACTTGGCAGCGGGAGCAGAAGCTGGCTGCTCTCATTGTATCCACACAGGAAGTGGAGATCCTGCGATGTCCCTCCTCCTTCGAAGTTCCACCATCTAAAGATTCTGGTTTTACCAACAGTGCCACAAACAGGAACCCGAGGGCTCAAACGTGGTCTATGGTGGAACACACCGCATTCAAACCATTATAGTAGCTTCATCTGAAAATCTACCAGCAGAAGAGTAGATATGTTAAATATTCCACAACCACAGATTCGAGTTTTTAACCTCAGACAATGCCACTTTCAGACCTTTACCCAGGGAGGTAACATATTGGGACCTCTGGTAATTTGTTACCTCATTCAAATGAGTTTTTCATTTTTATTCTGATTAAATAAATATCTATACTTTCATTTTATAATGTTTTTCTTTACTTTTCCTTATTTTGTTAAATCTCCCTTGACATGCCATCTTACTCTAGTCAGAATGGCCAAGACTAATAAAACAAATGACAACACATTCTAGTGAGGAAGCTTTCTCTCAAAACTAACAAGGTTAACAGTGTCTAAGGAATGGGAATCAAGATGGATCTCTAGCTCCAAACACATGTATAAACGCATGTGCATACACCTGCACTGACTCTCTTGCACCTACATGAATGTGCATACACATGTTCACACACTCCTACATATACACACTCACACACACACATGCACACTCACAGGGACATTCACAGAATGACCACCATTATAGCTAAAACATGTTAAGTCTAACATTGCACTACCTGACTCTGTGTACCTGGTATAGGATGCTATGCTAAAATTTCCATTTGACCCTAGGGATGTCTGAATGGTGAAACACTTGCAAGTTCAATCCTACTGAGGAAGAAAGTGAATGTAACATTATTTGAACAAACTGTACAAAATCAAACCCAAGTCGTCTTAGCACCCTTTGCTTTCTCGAGTATTACTCTCTGTTCTATTGTCAGGCAGGGGCTGCTTATCGATCTAGCTCTGGAGCAAGAGATGGGTACTGTTGCCATATCCAGCTCTTGAATTAAACAGAACTAGTGGCCAGAAACAGCATCATACAAACCAAGAGATTTAGATGAAAACACTGTTTCCAGAGATCTTGTTAGTGCGTGACAGAAGGGAGGGTGAAGCTCCCAGACGGAAAATAAAGGTTAGAGGAACTGAATGGCAGAAGCATCCTCATTGCAGGGATGTTCACCGACCACAGAGTTGTTACCATTTAAAGTTTAATCACCAGGTCCGGCAACATGTCAAGTCTGATGAGCTGAATTTGCTGTCCAGACTCCAGAGTAGAAAGAAGCAAGCTCCTAAAAGCTGTCTCGTGTTCTGCAGGTATAATGTTGAACACAGTCACTGAAACATACATAAACATACATGGAACAGACTCTGTCTCTGTCTCTGTCTCTGTCTCTGTCTCTCTCTCTCTCTCTCTCTCTGTCTGTCTCTCTCTGTTTCTCTCTGTGTGTCTCACTCTCTCTTTTAATCTCTGTGTGTGCGTGTGTGTGTCTCTCTGACTTATTTGCTACTTTTTTCTTCTTGCCTTCACGTCATCCTTCTCCCTCTTTCTACACTCCTCTCTTTTCTCCTCCTCTTTCTCCTGTCTCCTCTCTCTCTCCCCTTTCCCATCTTTCCCTCCCCCTTCCTTCTCTTCCAATAATATTTGGTTTTTCACATTGACAGACCCAGAACACTCAGAAAGGGAACTTGATTATCACCAGAAATGAGGCTGTCTAGGGACAAGCATAGTGGAGGATGCTACCAGAGACACAGGGCACATCTGTACCCAGAGACTCAGGAAGCCCTGCTCTTTCTTTATACTGAAACCAGTGTTATTGTTGGAGACCTGACCAAACCCTGAGACTATCAAATAATTATTATGCCACTTTTGTTCCTTAAAAAAATCACCATATCCTCCTGATCACATAATCCCTCTTCTTTTTGATAGGTTCTGGGGTTAACCAGAGATGACAGGTTAGCATCGCTTCACAAAGACCCTGATTGGAGGCAAAAAAGAAAATTAGAAATGTGATAAAAATGTCTAACTCCAGTTTCTAAGCTGTGTTCTTTCCAGTGTTGCTTCCCGTGGTCACCAGGCTGTACCCTTTATATTATTGCTACCTATGATCACAAGGCTGAGTTTTTCCTTTTACTGCTGTCTGTGGTCAAGAGCAGTGTCCTCACTACTTCTAATGCCTTTAATCGTCTATGTTCCATGCAGGTAGTGTAAACTCTTCTATTCTTCCAGTTTCATGAATTTCTGAAGTCTAAGTGTCCGAACTTGTTGGATACAGTGATGCAATACAATCATAGCTAAACAGCAAAGGCTGTGTGGATGAGGACTTACAGAAAGTGGACCAAAGGCTGGAAAGAGAGATGAGCTCTATGATGAGCAGACAAGATGAATGATACTTATCAATGTAGACACGGTCAAATATTAACTTCTTGATTTGGTGAGAGACAAAATCAGAGTCAAGGACACTGACACAAGCTTTGAAAAACCATTCTTACAGGAGTCGAGTTAATTAATAGCAATGTTTCCATTCTTCAGGAGAATAAAAATATAATTGGAATCAGTGTTTACTTTTAGCTCCATAGTTTTTACATGTCGAGCTAACAGAAGCAATCAATCAGTCCCAGGGCGGAAATCAATTTAACAGTGTGTTTCTATAATATCCTCAACAGTGACGATAGGGAAGAAACAATGTCGCTTTATTTGAGCATAGGAGAGTTCTTTATTTCTGAGAATGTTCCAAGGTAACTAACTGCTCACTGGTAAGTGGAACACCCCAGTGCATGAAGGAACAAAATTGTAAACAAAGGGACGCAAGGCACTATTTGTGGTGTTACTTACCTCATTAGTCTAACACCTTCAGGGAAACACTAAGAGCCTGATATTAAATTACACATGCCAATGTGGGTGTTTTCTATGATCCATTAGGCTTTCTGCAATAGAAAATTAATTATGTTGCTATTCCATAATTTTCTCCCGAAACATTTACACAGGTGTCAAGGATGCATTTGACACAATTCAAACCCCATAATGCCTTTAAATAACACACTTTAAAATGTGGCTTTCGAACAGGAGAATCACTATGGAGCAAAATGCATATAAATGGGAAGAGCGGTGTTTAAGAAACTACACACTGAGTCGGCCTGGAAAAATAACTGCACAGCGTTGCAAGCCCAGGTCCTGGCTGCCTTCATTCTCTGGAGGTAGATTCATCTGTAGATGTTGAGATATTTTCAAAAAGATCTCTGAGAGAAAATCTAAGGTTTGTCTACTCTGTGGTCCTATTAAAAAGTCTTCAGTGGTGTACTTAACTGTTCAGCATCTCAGGCTTATATGTGCGAGTTTTACGACATATCTCTGAGGATAACTTCAAAGCTGTACTTTGTTTATGTTTTCATGGTTCTGAGACAGGATCTCATATATCCCAGTCTGGCCTCAGCTTACATTAGCTGAGGGCGACCTTGAAATTCTGGTCTTTCTGTCTCGTCCTCATCACTGCCCTGATTATGGACACCATCATTATATCTAGTTTATGTAGTGTTAAGATTTAAACCCAGGGTTTTGTCCATGCTGTAGAAACACACTACCAACCAGACTATGCTCCAGCTTTGAATATATCAATAATTGATATTCAAATTACCATACAAAATCCCATGCCATTCCTTTCAGATTTATCACTAAATCCAAATCCCTGGATGCTTCCCCAAGCCAAGACTGTGAGGGAAGAGAATTCTCAGCGGCTTGCTCGCTCCTGTGTAAACTTTAACTTTGAAATGGTGTGTTGCTTTCCCGTTGCAGTTTCCCTGGCATGTTCTCTCAGCTGCACTGTGGGAGCCTTCTGGGTCTTTCCAGGCTTCCACATGTTATAAAGGACAGTTTAAACTTTCCTTCTTAAAACAAAAATGCATCTTTTTCTTTCTACCTTCCCCAAAGTTCTTAGAGGAAGAGGGCTATACTGCACAGGGTGGAAAACACACCGCCAGCTTTCACAATGGAGTGAGCTTTCAGGATTGTGACCCTGGAGAATGCAAAGAAATCTAGAAAATCCACACGGAGTTAGAGACTCGGAATGTGTGCATCGATACAAGACTCCACAGCACTGTCTGGACCAAGGAAATAACAAAGCTTCCGTGTAGAACCTGAACAAATCGTCCGAAAAACAACGCAGATGAAGATTTGCCCAAGAATTTTTATGGCCTGTGTCGGTCATCATTTTTCAAATCTTTCAGATTTTAATGTAGGAGAAACCCAATCACTGACTAGCAACTGATGAGATAACTCCTTCCCCTAAGCACAAGAAACTTGATGATACATTAAAAGGCCCAAAGATTGTCAATGTATTGCCTCATTCTGCAAGAAGCTGAGGTTTTAAGAGGCTGTCTGCCCATGAGTCAATGGGGTTGTACTGGAAAGGACTGAAGACACAAACCCTGGAGCTCAGTTCAGAGGCATAGTGGGTACTAAGCAGCTCTGCTTCCTTGTGTCTAGGAGAAACTCAGAAGGAAAGATCCAGTTCTTTCTATAGACTTATGTGGTAATCAGCTGGATTTCCTAGGCCAAGATAAGCAAGGATAGTCTTAGGTACTTGGAAATCCAAAGGTCTGCTGTTATTCAGGAATGTGGAGGTGGCTCAGCTGGTGAGGTGCTTGCCTTGCAAGGAGGATCCAGGCTGGAATCCCACAACCCACAAAAACAAATCCAGTTGTGGTAGCAGGAGCTTTTAATCTCCATGTTGGGTCAGGGACATGGATCCCCGGGGTCCCTGGCCATATAATATAGACTAATCAGCAAACTCCAGGCCAATAAAAGAAATAATATCCAAGACTGTCCTCTTAACTTCATATGTACCTACCTACCTACCTACCTACACACACACACACACACACACACACACACACACACACACACACACTGCTACTATTACTAAATGAGTCTCAGACTTTTAGATTTTTGTGTCTTGGTAGCTTAAATTTACCTTAAAAATGAACTGGCCCTCTCTGCTTAATTAATTAGGTGCATAATGACTATAGTAAAAACACAAATGCTGTTTTTAATAATTACTTATTCTTCCCATGCAAATGAAAAGACTCTGTCAATTAGGAATTAGGAACAAGTTAGATGTCAGCAAACCTCAATCAGAATAGGCACAAACAGTGACCAAGAATGACTGCTTTTAACAACTGATGGAATTTTTTAAAAAATCTATACCATTGAAAATTCTTTTAAAAAAAATATGGCAGCACCGTTTAGCTTTCTGTTTAGCTTTCCACTGAAGGGTGCACATCCAGCAAAGACAGGAACATTTCAGTTGATTCTGCACTTACAAATTGTGTTCAAAACAAAACTGAAAAGCACTCCAAAAATGAATTTAAAAGCCAGAAAGAGTTCAGAGGACTTCTGGGTTCCCAAACCAAGGCTTGCTGCTCATCTTGATTAATCATCCTGTCTTCATGTTATCTTCTTGACAGCTATGAAATATTCTGTGAAACAATTTTCACTAAACACCACGCAACGTATCCAGCTTCCCTGCTTCCCTAATTCCAGGGGGGTCCAGTTATGAAGAGACCATTGAACCTGTGGGGAACTGAGACCATTTTAATGGTTTTTGCACTAGTAATAGACTGTGGACAATTTGCCTGCAAACCATGAGAAATGATTTATGAATGACGCCCACAGAAAGACCAGGGCTGGTCTCCAATTAATCAAATTCCAAAGTGCCTTAACAAAGGATGGCATTCTGGTCATTGGAAGCTCATTAGCTGATGATAACCCCTACTTTTCAAATAGCCTTTAAAGATAGCATGTAATGAAAATAATCTATCAGCTATGAAGTGATGAGAGCAAGCTTCTAATGAGCAGCAAGCCCAATGGTTTATGTAATAAATAAAGTCTGCCCTGAATTTGCAGTGGAATTTGTGAAAGAATTTCAATATGTGTTTATAAAATAAGAAATGACTTCCCTTAAGGAAGTGCTGAAACAAAGGACCTGGTTTTTCTGGTGAGTTTCCCATCATAATTGATCTTAAGAAGCATTGTTTTCCTTTGTATTTAATGAAAAAAATACCTATATGAGGCTGAAGGCTTAGATTAGTCAGTGTTTGTCACCTGTGAATGAAGACCTGAGTTCAGATACCCAAACCGACATTAAAAGAATTAAGCACAATATCATATGTCTGTAAATCCAGCCCTGTGGAGCACAGAGACAGGCAGAACCCCGAAGCTCACTGTCCAGCAGGAAGAGTTGAATCAATGAGCTTTAGGTTCAGTGAAAGACTGTCTAAAAAAAACAATAAGGAAGAAACATTAACACACCTAACTTCTACCTCTACAGTTGCAAGCAAACACAAATACACACACAAACACACACACGTGAACTCACACACACCCAAAAACATATTCCTGAACGAATAAGTATTAACACCATCCACCAAGTAAAACATTATTTGCTTTGTTGAAAACACAGATAGTCATTTTGGTATATTGTGCCAGGAAGCTAAGCTATGTCATTATTTAGGAAGTGGGGACTTCTAATTTGTCAGTGAGGTCAGCAAAGGAAGTGTCACTGAGATGTTGGTAAGAGATCCACCCAAATACAAATGAGAGGCGGCCACCCATTCATCTGGTCAGTCAATGCTTAATATTTGCAATGCTCCTTTTCTTCTTTAAAATTCCAGGCCAATGAATTGTTAGCATCTTCAATTATCCCAAAGCACACCACTGGAGCCAGTAATCACAGCTTTCAGCGACTATAGCAATGAACTAGATCTCAGACCATTCCCAGGCAATAATCGTATCTTTTGTGTTAAATTCTGTTATAATTAAACAATTTCCCACTGGCATCACATCGAAACACTCTGCTCTTTTACACACAGGCTGCCAAAGGCTTGTATTAAACATGCAGTAATGAGACAGCTCTGCCCTCCTAATGTCAGAGTTACTTTAATATGTCAGATAAGATGAAACCATTATGATAACATTTCATCTCGAACTTCTGCACAGAATTCATAAGCTTCTGTACGTATTACCTTAACTTCTTCCCATACCCTTTTAAAAGGCTGGGTGCAGTTGATGGCATACTGATTCACATCAAATGATGTGGGAAGTCCAGGCTGCTTGGAGATGATTCTGATATTATCCCCATTATTTCTAAGAGGAAGGGGGTTGGATTAGGGAAATAAAGTTAGAGTCACACAATAGCTGCTGGTAGACCAGATGACCTCAATCCTAGAAACCAGAGTAAGGTTTTCTTATCTCACTTTTGACATCTGCATACATAATACTGCTGCTTAACAGAGCTTATTTAGGTGAGACGTGCCATCACTTTGGGAAGTGTTACATTATATTGCCCATTTAACAAAATTTCTTATAGCTAAGTAGAGGCAGCTATGATAAACCATCATAGTGAATTACTAGCATAAATTATTGTTCAGATACATATGTATATATATATATATATGAAGATCAGTGTATATAAATGAAAATCAGTAAACAAATGTTCACAGACATTTTTTGCTTACATCTGTTTCTATGCACTGGGTTTGAGAAATTTGGAACTGTCAAAATTAATAATGAGAATTTGTTATGGATGAAATAGTGCTGAAGGTTAACTGGCCAGAGCAATTCACCAAGAGAATTGTTTGTTTGTTTGTTTGTTATAGGAGCTCACTATAGAGCCTAGGTCCATCTAGAAATGCTTCAAATCCCAAATTGGTATTGAACTTGTGATCCTCTACTCTTAGCCTTCCACTTGCAGGGATTACAAATGTCCACCACTGTACTGGATACTAGTGAACTTTACAGGGCTAAATTTCTTGGGTTACACTTGATATGCTGATTTATGTAAAGGAAGAAGCTCTCTTGAAGGTCCCTACCACTTCTAATGACTAGATCCAAAAGTAACAGTGATGACCAAAATTTGTGATGTTTTCCCGAATATATACTATGCTATGATCTAGATACTATATAATACTTTACAATTAATAACATGACTAAGTTACCTCCACCCTATAAAACTAGTGTAAATTTTTTAGTATTCAATATCTAGAAGTGGAAACTGAGGCAGAGAGAGGCAACATAGCACACTACCATTATTAAGGTAGAGACAGTATAAATTTAGCATAGAATTATAGCTGTAAGCTGTGTACCATTAATACTATACTGCTCCCTCAATTACCTGAATATAGAAGATGCTCCTTTCTAAGCAGACTTACCAGGTAGGCATTTGTTGATCTTGGGAAAATGGTCAAGATCATTTGGATTTTACCATGGCTTCTAGGAAGCCTGAGGTAATTGTGATTACTTCCTGTGGTTTTCCTAAAGAGGTTGTCTGGTTCTGTCACATATGCTGACAATGTTACCTTAATGACTAATTCTAAATTTATTACTTTTTAGCTTTTTGTTATCTACAGATGTATCTACTAATAATTCAGTATATATGCATATTCTGTCAGTGCCTATGATATAGTGGTCATAAAGGCAATCTTTTCTTTCTGGTAGTTACACATTAGATATCAGGAGAATTATAGGACCATTTAAAATAACAATTCAGAATCCATTAATAAAACAAAAATCACTAATGGTCTGTGTACTTTAATTAATTTTGTTTTTAAGATAGTATCTGGCTGGACTTGAACGTTTTATGTTGTTTAAGATGGCTCTGAATTCCTGACTTCAATATTCAATTTTTTAAAATTCTTATGTGTAAGAAATGTCTTATACAATTCATCACAGGTATTAACATAAATAAACCTAAATATAACACCCACATGAGGCATAGATTCACCAAGCCTCATCACCTCTATGTAAAAGACACGTCAATTTTTCTAAATAGCATGTGCTTTCATTAAACTTTATGTGGTTCAGATGTTTTAAGCATGGGAGGCCCATCAATAGTATTAACTACTTGAGTATTAACTACATTCAGTTCTGGTGCTCTTTTAAAAGATGTCTAAAGAAAAGCATTAAATCAAGAATTGACACTATCAGAAACAGGACTTTACAGTACCAGATGTAGTTAACAGGGTCTGGTCATATTTCTTTCTCAGCATGGGACTTCTTGTCAGTCACAATCCCAGGCGACATTTGCACCATAAATTGCTCTTCTTGAAAAGTAATAACACAGAAAACAAACACAATTTCATTTTGACCTAAAATCTATTGGGGACATTCAGAGGGTTAGATGCTGTAGCCTGCGGTAGACAAGATAAGAAATTCCTCAATAATGATGCTCTCAAAACACTGCTTCCTTGTTCACTGGGATCACATCTAAGAGCATCTAAGACCGTCATGGAAAGTTCTCACATGCACAGGCAGACGCACACAGATGACCTCCTTCTTTTAATCTGTTAAACAAATTCAGTAAGTAGAGACCTTATCACGCCTAGTTCCTCTTTCTGCACATGATAATTGGAAGAGAAAGGGGCAGCTGCATTAACTGTACCTCTGTCATGCCCTTCACTGAATACCCACATACCCTTGCTGAGTGATTCATCGCCCCTAAGTCAACCTCTTGGTGATTCTTATGTGTGACATGCACAGTGCTAGAAGGATTAAATTCCATGATGTGAAATTGGCTGATTTATTCATTCATTCCCAGTAGGTATTTGGTAAACATATAGTTTGTTTTTAAAAATCCCCTTTACCTATGCATAAATATTACCCACACTTGAATGTTGACTTTTAACTGAATATATTCCCTGTCTTGCATTCAGAAGAATAAAACAATGCATTTTTGCAATACCTATTATATCCTGTAATCCCTCCTTAACTATATAGACTTCAAATAGAAAGCTCTTTCTTTAACATGAATATGAAAGGCCCTGAGAGAGATCATCATTCCTACTGAGCCCAGAGCTCACTGGAAGCCTTGAGATTCATTTGTAATCATTGAGGCTGTTTCTATTCTATTGTAAAAAGGGAGAAATAAGATTGAAAACATGGAGAAGATGGAGGTGAGCAAATGGCCAGAAGAAGCAGAAAGGGAACAAATATTCCCAGAAAGAAATGCTAAGGAGAGCTGAGTATCCGAGGTTACTACAGCTATTAAATAAAAAAGGATGCGGTTCTTTAACAGTGCTAAACACACACACACACACACACACACACACACACACACACACACACACAGCTTGAGACAGAGATACTAATGCATACTGAGAAAAATTAAATTTGTTCATGGAATAGAGTTGGGAGAAATGAAGAACCCATGAAGTCAGACTTTTAAAATGCATGTACTGTTAATGGTCCTTCTTTCTACTCATACTTAACCATACCCTTTGTGAAGAATTAATCATTTTCTATAAATGCAACGGTGTGTATTGAGTAATATAAGTAGAAAAAAAAACAAATAAGTATTTACCAGCAACAAGTTTAATAGTACTTTATATTTCCCAAGTCAGAATAAAAATAGAAATGGTTATTTCAAATTTTACCAATATTAACATCCTGACCTCAAGTAACACAGAAATATTTTATATGATATACTTAAATTACTACATAATTTAAATAACCTCCTTAATCTCTTTGATCATTTTGAGCAACAATTACAATAAATATACATTGCAAAACCACACCACATACATCACAAAGGGAAAAAAAATGTAATTTTTTTTAAAACGCCATGAGAAGGCAGGAGCAGCAGCCACGATGTTTGTTGAGAAACATGGAGGACTGAGTATTAGTTAACTTTCCCATTGCTGAAACTAGGTTCCTGACAGAAGCACGTGGGGAGGAAAGATTGGCTTTAGCTTGTGGTCAGAGCCTTTCCATCACCATGGCGGGAACAGCTCAAAGCAGCATCTCACACCATGGCAAACAGGAAGCAGAGAAAAACCTCAGCAGAAGGAGTCAGAGGAAGATCTAGCCCCCGAGGGTACTTCTCTAGTGACCCCAGTAAGAACTGATCCCAAGCAGGACAGGGTGAAGGGAACATAGAGCCCCCAAGAACATCTTAGTAACCCACTTCGTCCAACCAAGACCCTCATTCCACAGTTCTGCTACATCCTGCTGGTCTATTCCTGTTTTAAATCTATCGGTGGGTTAAATCACTTATTAATTCAGAGTCCTCAAGATCTATCTAACATCTGGAAAAGTCATCACAAACATCTCTAGAAATGTTCTTTATTAATGTCTTATAGGTTTCCTAGCCCGGTCATTTTACAAAATAAACGTATCCCCTGTGAAGTTATTTCAATTGCTCGCTATTAGATATTCTGTCACAGATAATTAAAATGCCTTTCATTTTATGTAATAGCAATTAGCATTTATATTTAAATTACTCTCTCAAAGTTGTTTTAATATAATAAATCAATAAATATTTTAGTCACTGGAGCTCTATTTCAACCAGTAACTGCATGTGACTCACAGTTACATAAGCCTGGAATTTATTTTCTTCCCATCTCTTTATTCTTAGATATTTAAAATATATACTATCCCACAACAGTCCATCAAAAGACATTCTTATTGAGGAAAGCCAGTTTATGAGCCTAGCATCGGTAAGGGAACATGGCCACCCTTACTGAATATTTTCTAGAAAGTTCAGGAACAGGTTCCCACAGGGTTCTGCATCACTATAGTCTGACTTAGTATGTTTTTCAATGTTGCTCACTCAAGATGATATTCTGTAGCTCCATCCATTTACCTGCAATTTTTTTTGAGTTTTCATAGTAGTTTTTGAGTTTTTACCTTTGTAGGCAGTAAGAATGTGGCAGGTGTTGTAAGTTCCTGAACTTGATTGAAAATAACTCAAAGCAGATTCTTAATTTTGTGGAGCAAACTTAAGATTGCAAGGAGCTATCTTTTGAGCAACTGTGTTACCACCACTTCACCTTCATGAG
This sequence comes from Micromys minutus, assembly GCF_963924665.1. Lineage (NCBI taxonomy): Eukaryota > Metazoa > Chordata > Mammalia > Rodentia > Muridae > Micromys > Micromys minutus. The sequence goes on along the minus strand of NC_137975.1, from coordinate 75,695,254 downwards.
ATCAGCTGCACCTACTTATCAAAGTCCATCAGAACTGGGCTCGTGTGTAGTTAAAATATCCTCCCAGAAGGATGGGAGGGCGTTGGACATGATCGGACATGATCGGACATGATCGGACATGATCGGACATGATCGGACATGATTGGACATGATCGGACATGATTGGACATGATCGGACATGATCGGACATGATTGGACATGATTGGACATGATCGGACATGATTGGACATGATCGGACATGATTGAACATGATTGGACATGATTGGACATGAACATCGTCATCTCTCCAAGCTTTTTGTGTGCAGTGTCGCTCTAATTTCATATAACCTCAGACTCGGGGAATGGCTACAGTATATAGAACGGAGATGTGAGCTCAAACTACACAGCTAAGTGGAAGCCTGGCAGGCAGGAATCTTTCAGTTTTTCGGCTTTGGGGTCACTCATAATCCTGTCATTCATTCCTCATGCCTGCACTGTCAGTAAACGTAATGCATTCACTGGTTCTTCGGCGGTAAGTGTAGAAACTTACTTTGGTTTGCGGTTGAGAACTTAGGAGAACGCAATTGATATTGTTCACTTATCTTCTAGAAAAACAATTTTAGTAACAACTATACGTGGTTTTTGTCTCATGATCCTTCGAAAAACCTAAATCTGAAACCCTAACAGTCTGGTTGTTAGAACAATGTCTAAGCAAAGCTTCTGATCAATCTATCATAAAATAGATAGTTTTGTGGTATGGTGGGGAGGCTGGACATCATAAGGATCCTTACATGTAGAAGAGAGAGTTAGAACACAAGTTAAGGAAGGTTATGTGAGAAATCGCCTCATTGTTGTAGCATCTGTAGCTGGATATTGACCAAGCAGCGAGAGAGAATCTCCATTATAAAAAATCCCAGGAGATGAATTCTTCTCGTGGACATCAGTGGATCCTTAATCATGCCTGGCAGTTCCAAGTCCCTAGTGATCTGTGGACTTACAAATCCATACTATAAGTGGGAAGAGTCTATTGCTGCAGAGCCTAGAGGCCAGGAACCTATGGCTCTGGACATTTAGGTTAGGTTACTGCTTTGAGCTATATAACTGTCATCTCAAGTACTTGGCAACTTTTGGAATCCTTTGCTTCAGGCAGCAATGACTGACAGCAAAAACAGTGGCTACTAGCCTCCCAGCCTTGGACAATAGGGACCTCAGCTGCTATAACCTACAGTGCAAAGATATTTGGTTCTCAAGTCTTGGACTCTGCTTGGAACCCTTTCAGCAACGCAAGCCTCCAGTTTCTCATCATTGTTTTTCAGAGTCCCATCTTTTCTGAAGCCCCGCTTCTCGATGCTTCTTTACTTTCCATATTTACTTCCTTCTACCTTGCTGGCTTTGCTACTCTGGACCGCTTCAGGTCCCCTCACAGCGTAACTGATGATACTTTTCTGCTGCCTCCACCTCCTCCTATTACTAGATCAGTCTGATCCATTGATGAAAATGACTGAGATTGGACAAGAACAGAAGACCCAAGACAGCATTCCTGTGAGCCAGGAGATTGCTCTGGCTGACTCAATTATCAAGCCAAGCAACGTGACAGCCAGAACACGGAGTGTGCTAAAGGGGTTTGTATTCTAAATGGCACAGTCCTTTATGCGAATGAAAAATTATGATCCGCACCAATCACTAAACTTCCTGTGGGCCATCAGAGGAAGTGTGTCCCCTCTGACTTGGAATAAGGGTCATCTAGAATATACCAGGTTTAGTGGCTGTAAAAAAGATCAGCATAAGCGCTTTGCAACAGTCATACCTTGGTGATGCTTTCTGGAGTAACAATTACTGTTGGTCTCCCTCAAGTGTCTCTCCCTACAGTGTGTATCCCTCCAGGAGTCTGAGCTATGTTCAAAGCAGCTAAGCTGCCAAGAGGACAGTGTATCTAACGGTCAAAGAAGGCTTGTTGTCTGCCAGCATCCCTTTCATCAGGAAAGGGGCTGCCTATTAGAAAGTCAATTCATTCTGACCCACCACACCTTGCTTATTTTAAGGAAAAATAAACACTAAACAAGGTGCTTAAAATAGACGTATATCATGAACACTCTAGTAGTTTAACAGTATTGCCTAGCTTTCAACAACATGCAACAGTGCTATTTTCATAGTCAAAAACAAATAAGGGGGAGTCTGTTGTTCTCTCTGCTCAGTATCATCTTGATTAGATAGTTTGTTAGATAGCTTTCTCACTCCTCCATGCTTTATTTTCATATACAGGTATACACGTGTGTCTGTGTAAGGGTATGCATGCATATGCAGTGTCTGCAAAGACCAGAAGATGGCATTGGAGCCCCTAGACATGAAGTTATAGGTGATTGTGCTGACACAGGTGCTAGGGACCCAACTCAGGTCTTCTGCAAGAACAGACTCCTTCTCCCACAGGTCCATTTCCGCATGTGTGCTGTAATGTGCACATCCCAGAGTGGATCAGGACACTGCCCACCTACCTTTTCATTCTCATGCTCTGCTCCCGTTCAGTTGCCAGGTGCTGGCTTGAAAATTTTGTCCTCAATAATCCAACACGTGTACTTGGATCTACATGAGCAGTTTTTCTAGCTCAGCAATAAAGAAAAGTGTTGGCAAAGGCGGGCATGATGTTAAGGAGAACAGCTCTCCTTCGAAAATACTGGCAGACAGCAAGTTTGTCTGGACTTGCCGACAATTCTATGTTTTGCTACAGATGTACGATACAGAAATCTCTCTAAGCTGTTCCAAGTCAAAGAACAAGATGTATGAAATCCAAATAGGAAAACATCACATTGCAAGACCACTCACAAGCCATCACTGTGAGGCAGCAAACACAGGTACAGCCCTTCTCTCATGGGGAAATCAGTGTGGATTCAGGATGGTGTTCTCTCTTCTCCTGTCAGACACAGGATTTCTGGGTTGAGGCATCATTTTCTTCTGCATTTGCTCCTCATTGGAGACTCCAGAGAAGACCTCTTGGCTAAAATGATTTTTGTCCCCAGGGATTAAAACACATGCTTGGCTCAGCTCTTCAGTGGTGCATCCCAGACTCTTGGCATTCTCCTCCACATTAGTCCTCTTCAGAGATATCTCTTAGAAATGATCTCAAGTCTGTTTCACTTAGAAGTCCCTTAAGCTCAATGGAAAATTCACCTACCCTTTACTCTATCAGCAATGAAAATGCAGGCTTCCATTATCTGTCCTGGTGCACCAAGTCCAAATTCTTATAGAAATGCATCAAGTCCATCCAGGGTCCCCTTCAAACTTACCTTGCTTGCCACGGATAAAAAGAAAAACAAACTAACACACAACCCTACAGCAGAACAACGTGAAAATGTCTGGATTTTTCAGCCGTAGACTGTAAACTCTCCTCTGCATTCCTCCACATTTTATTCTGTTCATTACCAAGTACCTATAAGAATAATGTTATGTCTCTGGCATTAATACTATGTCAAAGTCCAGAATTAGAAGGTGGGAAAGTTTCAATTCTTCCAAAGTGTCATATAGAAGTCCACCGTGATTGACCATGCTCACTGAACTCTGTAGTGAGAAATAAATTTCCAGTTGTTCTATCTTTATTAGTCTCATTTTAAATTTCTGTAACAAAATTCCTGAGCTGGACACTTTATAAGTAAAGGAGGTTTATTTAGCTCACAGATGTTCTGGAAACTCAAGACAATGCCACAAACATCAGCTCAGATCTAGGGAAGTCTCCTGTAATATAAGAGACTTTCCTGCAGGAACACCTTACCCCTGCTTATTCATCTCATATAGGGAACTCACAGCAGATTAAAGTAACAATTGCACAAAATCTCAACTTAATGAGTCAATGAGTACAGGTAAGGAGTTATTTATAAGTTACTTAAAGTCATTTTTTCTTACAACTTTATTTTTTAAAAAAGAGAAATATATGTACAGATTTTTTAAAGCTTTTTGGCATAAAGCTATATGAATATATTTTTGTTAGTACTTAATTTTTTAAGGTTTGATAGTATGCATTGAAAACTTACTAGTTACCATAAACATTAAAGTGCATGTAAAACAAAACATAACATGGACATAGTCAAAGATTTCTTGGTGTGCATAGATTAAACATAATGATTTTTAAATACCAAAAATTGCCACAAGGCTATCTTTTTGGCTCTTGAGTTATTAATGATTTAAGATCTAGGTGATAATTGTATACTAGCCCCAGAAAGCTCTGAATATCCAAGAATCAACTCACATGTCATATGAAGCTCAAAAAAAGAAAGCCCAAAAAGTAGAAGCATCAGTCCTTCGTAGAAAAAATAACTTATAGACATTTCAAGGGCATCTTTATTGCTGAAAAACCTACCCCCAACACAGATGAGAAAATCTGCAAATCTGGAACTTTTGTAATGTGCAGGTAAGCTGACAGGTTCAAGAAATAAATCTCTCCTCTCTGCAGCCTGGCTACTCAGAGGTACTGTGTGATACTTACGAAGATGTTGGTTATAAAGGTCATTGTTAGAAAGATGTTTTTGTCGATGATGATTCTGAAGTCGATGGTTATTGAAGTGGTGGTTATTAATGGGTTATCTATAAAGCTGATAGCTATGAAGGTGTGGTTATAAAGTTATTGGTTATGAAATTTCTTGTTTTGAAGGTGGTAGTTATGAAGGTCTTAGTTATGAAGATGATGGTTATGAAGATGCTGCTTACAAAAGTGGTGATTATGAAGGTGATATTAGAGAGGTGGTGGCTATCAGGGGGTAGCTGTGAAAATGACAGTTAGGAAGATGTCACTTATGAAGTTGATGTCTATTAAAATGATAGTCAGGAAAGTGATATTTATGAACATGACAGCTATGAAGGGACTGAATTTGAAGGTGATGGTTTGAGTTGTCCAATGACAAAAGTCAACAAGAATAAAATCTTATCACACCTTGAGAACACACTCTGTACCTTCTGAGCTATAGCTCTAGTCAAGTGGATAGACAAAAGAATATTCTGGGTATATGATTCTTCTTCATATTGTTACGTTCCAAACACATGACAGTAAAATTATTAGTCCTGTAACAAAAGTAAGGAAAAATGACGCTACCCACAGTCAGGCTTGATCATCCCAATCAAGACAATCAAGACAACCCCCTACAGGTATGGCAACAAACCAACCTGTTCTAGACAAACCCTTATTCATGCTATTCGAAAACTATATTTTCTTCAGCCCAGTGCTATCCCACCTGCACTATTTTTAGCTGGCTAGTGCTAGCTTTCTTGATGAGCATTTAATAATTCCCCAGGCTTCATGGCAATAAAGAGACATGAATTTGTTACACTTAACAGAATTTGAGTAGAGGTGCCAAATTAACTCTAATTTGGGTCTCTGTAAAGCCTGTCATGGTCTTCTGTGATCTCCCTTTCTCTTGAAGGTCAGATGATAATTAGAGTGGACGTATAAGGATGTACACATCCTGGATCCCAATTAGAAGGAATGATCTGAAGAGAAACATTAGCATTAGGTTCTGTAGGGATGCAAGATAAATGCTGTCTCACAGACTCACTGATGTTTTCAAACTCAAATTAACACATAACTCAGTACAAAACTGAAACAGCTAATTGTCCCAACTATGGGGAGAATGAAACGTGCAAGCGAAGTTCTTCAGAGAAATTGTGACTCAAGTCCTTACGTTTGTGATTGCTGGCCGCATGGTACTTACGTCACAGCTTACATCCCCTAGTCTTATTGGCTCAGTAGTGGTGGCTCTTCTTTTGTTTCTGATATTGATCATCTGTGACTGCCCCCTTTTATCTTGGTCAGGCTGGCTAGGAGATAATCAATTTTATTGATCTTTTCAAAGAGCCCATTGTTATTTTTGTCAATTTTTAATATCATTCCTCTGTCCTTGGTTGCATTTATTTCTGCTCTAACATTTTTTTTCTGCTTGAATTCAGCTTAAATTGCTGCTATTTCTCTGTTTTCCTGGGACCAAAGCTTAAGTTATTGATTTTTCTGTATCTTTCTTCTCCAGTGTATGCATTTCAGAACTAGTAACTTATGTATACACACTTGATTCCAATACATGCCCACTTGTTCTTAAGATCTCTTTTCCATCCTGTGCTCTGTTTGTACATATTTTGCTTTGTTTGTAAATATTTCTGGTCAAACTCAGTCACTAGTGATACCTCCCACAGATCTACCCAATTTTCTACTTGTTTCATCTTCCATTTCTTTGGGGCAGTTGAACTCAGTTACTACAGTGGCAGATGTCCCTGCTTCTCCTTCGGCACTCCGCTGTCAGGTTTGCCCATATGAGCATCCCTGTACATTTTCAGAGACTCCTTGTCTCGATTATTTTATTTCCATCCACTTCTCTCCAGGTGATCTTCCTCATACCGAGGTCAACATGACCTGAATTAATGCAGTTATCCTGGCTCCCTTTGCTTTATATTGGCATAGTAAATATTTTCAAAATTAGTTCCTTACTTTTATTCAGAGCATACAGCAGAAGTCAATTATTGTTATTTGAAACCATGTTCTTTTGTTTATAAGCCAATATCATAGTAGTGAGTGACTGGGCTGGTGGGGGTGCAGCAGTGGTATAGTAGCAATGCTTGAACCCAGAGTCTTGTGGATGCTAAGCAAGCACTCTACCTCTGAGCTGTATTCCCAGACCTGTCCTTCAGTTGCAGCACTTATACTGTTCATTTTAAGCATTTACTAATACATCCGGGTTATTGTCCACTATGATTATAACTCTTTTCTGTTTTTTTTTTTCACCTGTTCTTTGTACTTCAACAAAATAATGCTCTTCTGAGACATGTTATGTTTTATTGTTATGTTTTTTATGTAAAAAATTCACTCGTTAGTTATGTTCATCTTTTTCTTTAAGTCTTTAGGAAGATTCGCACTCACAGTTGTGCAGCACATCTGACAGTACTCATGTGTTTCAGGTGACCACTGTTATTATAGGTTCTACTATCTCCCTTTGGATCTCACCTGTTCCCTCAATCTGGAAAGTGTCAACAAGCCCTGCACTGTATGTACTATTGTCACAGGAAAATGAGTTACATGAGTACCTTTTACCATTCTGCAAGTTTTGCTTTTATGACTGGATGAAAAATGTCTGTTTTAGTTTTTTTCTTAGTGGGCATGTTATAACGAAATAAGTACAAGAACCATTTAAAAATAAGGCTACCAGGCTGGAAAGATATCCCGGTGTTTAAAAGCAACGGCTATTCTTCCAGAGGACTCAGGTTCAAATCCCAGCGCTCACAAGGCAACTCACAACCACTTGTCACTCTAGTTCGAGAAGCCCCAACTTCCTCTTCAAAACACCACAAAGTTCAGAAGATTTCTGTGCATATGGTACAGAAATTCCCAAAAGCAATATACCTATACATGTATTCATATATATGACAAAGAAATTTCCACAAAAACTAGACAATAGAAACAAGAATGAACTAAATGTGGAAGACTACTTTCCTTACAAGTGTCACACTAACAGTGATGAAAATCTAGTTTCTAGATACACATTTCTTTATGTAGCCACATTCCCATAGTTCAATGTCACAAAACTGAGAAAATCAGGCTTTTAGATGTTAAACACCTCAGCTCTTCAAAAAGATAACAACCCACCAAGAGACCTGTGATACTCATGGATTTTCATATGCAGCCCACCAACTCATATCAAAACATCCCTTCACCCAGAATAATCAGTAAACAAGCAGAATTTATAAATCATCCAGCTAATTATATTTTAATTGCATTTCTTAATCTTTAACTGCCATTTTTAAAATTTGATGAGAGTACATTTTGTTAAGGATGTGTGTGTGTATCCATATACATATATAGGAAAAATAGACAGACAGACAGACAGACAGACAGATTAAACAACAAAACTAATTGCCCCTAGATATCAATGTCCTTCTAAAACTTTAATGGTTTCCAAATCTCTTGTACGGTCTTTTGAATTCCTTCCCCAAACTGATCAGTGAGTGTGACTCACAAATTAATTAGAGTAAAAATTAGCTGTGTATGATTTTTCACACCAAAGAGTAAGCAGAGAAACAGTCCTTGCTACAGGCAAATGTGTAATTCAAATAACGGTTTTAATTGTCTCTCCTTGGAAGGAATAGAAGTGTATTTTAATGACAAATGTCTTCAAAGTAACAACTAGTATTTAGATCAGTTCGCATGGCCAAAGGAAAGAATGCAGCATGCACCCCACTGCTCCTGGTTCTCTGCCCCCTGTGCTGCTTCAGCCTGAGGAGTTTATCTTAGTGAATGCATGGCATGCTTGAAAAGCACGCAGGACATCAAAGAGCACATCAACAAAGCCACGTCTTGGGCTGCAGAAGCCTCTGAGGCTTGCATACTTACTTAATATTTCATCTGCTACCAACTGAAGACAATGTTCTAAGAAAAAAAAAAGGAATTTTATCCAAGACTTTCAAAGATGCAGACACAACCCCCACGTAGAAAATGCAGCCCAGCATTGCAGTCTTTATCCAACACTTAGATTCTTGGCATACTGTTTAAAATTACCACAATGACTTCATAAATATTTTATTCCCCAGATAACTGATTTCAATGTTTTAAGAAAAGCTGTTTTATATTATAAAAAAAAAAAAAAAAAAGCAGGAACCAGAGGAAAGCTCCCTGGTACTGCAAAGAAACCAGGTGGGTGTTTGATATCAGGTGTATTATCTTCCTTTTTAGCCAATTAAATTCAGTTTTATGATGATATTAAGTGGCTTTTGTCTACAGAAAGTACTGATTCGGAAGATAACATATCACAGGGTTAGCTATAGGACTCAATGGAAATAAAAGAAGAAAATGGTAGTTCATCATACATTACCTTTGGCTTTAAGTTAAGTAGTAATGTATCTTTCATAATTCTGGAGTCTGAGCAGTCCAAAGTCAGGGAATTAGGAGACCTAGTGATATTTCCCTGTCAACTCCCAAATGAAGCCTTAGCACACACACACACACACACACACACACACACACACACACACAGACACACACAGCCAGTCCCCTTCCCCATCCCCTTACACACAGTCTCCTTTATGGGTAAAGGGAGAAAGGCGCCCTTTCATCAAGACATGCACCTCGTCAATGAAGGTGCATACCTCATACCCCACTCATCCCTAAGGGCCCAGCCCCTTGAAACTCTGTCTTGAAGATTAAACATCAATGTGTGAGTTTTGGAGGCGCACACTTTGAATTGTGGCAGCTCTGAATCAGCAGCACAAGAGAAGAGTTGGCAGCAAGGGATGGTGACACATCTTGCCAAGATGGAAGGTGCACAGAATACTGGTGAGTAGGCCCTATGGGTGGTCCAGAACTAACGGCACCAGAAACTACTGTCAGTGACCTCCAGATGACAAGTACTGGAAAATCTGACTAAGGTCTCTTCCTTCCTAAATCTTCTTCTCATGGGAGTAACACAACTGCCTGGCTTCCGCTGCCTGGGCAAATGCATGAGGCAGGATTCTGATGCTGCCTCTCGGTGGTGCCTACAAAGCCAGATGTCTTTGAATGCACAGGGCACCTATTAGTGTGTGGATGTGTTGCTACCATGTACTTCAGAAGCAGATATTCTTGCTTCCTGACACAGAAGAGAGGCCCAGAGAGGGAAATGTGTAAGAAAGACTTGATATGCCATTGGCAACAGTAAAAATGATGGGGCCAGTCACTATTGCTGATGCCAAGAAGTGCTTACTGGCAGGAGCCTGATATGGATGTCTCCTCAGAGGCTCCACCAGAGTCATACAGATACAGAGGAGGATGCTTGTAGCTAACCATTGAACTGAGCATGAGGACCACAATGAAAGAGCTAGAGAAAGGATTGAAGGAGCTGAAAGGGTCTGAAACCCCATGGGAAGAATTACAGTATCAACCAACCAAACCCCTCAGAGTTCCCAGGGACTAAACCACCAACCAGTGAGTACACATGGAGAGACCCATGGCTCCAGTTGCATATGCAGCAGAGGATGGCATTGTCTGGCATCAATGGGAAGAGAGGCCTTTGGTCCAGTGAAGGCTCATTTTCCCAGTGTAGGGAAATGCCAAGGCACTGGGGTGGCAAGAGCCAAGCCTAGCAAAGATGATAGTTTTGTCTTTATGAGCATCCAAACAGAGTATAAATTCCAAGAAAGTATCACTTGAACATTGACTTCTTTCTCTCTCCTTCCTTCTCCTCTTCCCTGCCCGTCCCTCACTCTTTTCCCCTCCTCCTCTTTTCCTTACTATTTCTTCCTTAGCATCTCAGATGAAGGTTGTCAGATAACTGTACAAGTCGTTCTGCAAGAAGACTCAAGAGCTGTGGGTAGGATTAGATTCCTCCCTCCAGAACAGGAACAAGCAGCAACTTCCATATAAATTAGACCAGATGGAGCTGGGGAGAGGGTGAGCTTTCTCTAAGCCACTATGTCAGTAAGGTTGGTATCTCCTAGTGGCCCTGCAAATGAAAGCTCTTCTCTGTGGCCCTGGCTATGCCACAGCTTTGCTCCTGCAGTAGCAGAGACATCCCCAAACCCTGGCTCCCAGCAAGAGGTACCTCCCAACCCCTGCACGAGTACCTCTGACTTCCAGACCTGTATACTAACAAAGTATGTTATGTGAAACCTCTATGTTTATGGTATTTTGTGATAAAGCAACTGAAAATTAATAATTCTACATAAATAAATATTTTACATATTTGTATGTAGTTGTTATATATGCAGTAAATATGTTGCATATTGACATGCATATTATAATACATTAAATATTATTATGAATTGTATACACATATTACATGCACTGTTTCTAAGTCCCTGAAATATACTTAATAACTACCAAAAATTAGCATATCCACTGGAGACTGTCAAGATAGCTTAGGGTTTAGAGCACTGGCTGCTCTCTCATAGGAGTAGTGTTCAAACCACAGTACCTATAGCATGGCTCACAACTGTCTTTAACTCCAGTTCCAAGGGGATCCAACAGTCTCTTGTGGCCTTTCAGGGCACCAGGCACACACATACAGACATATATCCATGCAAGCAAAACACTGTGAATGTAAAAACAAATCAATAAATAAAAACAAAAGATTAGCACGCCCTTTTATAGGCAGCCTTCAACAAAGAAGAAGGAAAAAGAATCAAATATACTAAATTAAGGAAAACAGCACAACTCAAGACAGTGGGGAGAGCAGAAGGAAACTACACAGCTAATGCTAATAAAATTACAGAGAGAAGACAAAGTATAAGAGCAGTAAATAACTGAAAACCACAATAAAAATTGAAGGAAGGAAGGAAGGAAAGGAAGGAAGGAAGGAAGGAAGGAAGAGGAAGGAAGGCAGGAAGGAAGGAAGGGAAGGAAGGAAAGGAAGGAAGAAGCCTAGCAATCAACAAGTAGGCCTCAGTATGTTTGGAAATATGATGAAACTATCTTGTAAGGATGAGAAAAACCACAGTAACAATGAATATTATTATTATTATAGCAGTATGGTATTAATAACCTCAGCTGAGCATCTGTCTGCCAATTCTTGCACAGAAAGCAAGAGTTTTAAACAACTTCCCAATCAAAACATGGAAATATCAGCCTAAGAGAGTCTATCAGGATCCCCAGTGATTCGCTGTTATCACCTCCAACTTACACTTACACCAGCCTGTGTGTGTGTGTGTGTGTGTGTGTGTGTGTCTGTGTGTGTGTGTTCTTTCAAACGTCCACAAGCCTTGACTTGCTTTCCCTCTATTCTAGAATATTCTCAGGCTCTGTGTATGACTGCCACTGCATTTATGGAAAAGTGCTTTACCAGAACAGAACTCTGCTTGAACCAAGAACTAACCTTTCTCTAATCACTACTCCATGTTTACTCCAACTATCTTTATATGGCCTTTGTCCTACTTTTATGTAATGCTTGAATATTTTGAATATTTTCAACTGAAAACCCTTTTATTCTCAGTCACCTGGAAAAGTTTATTATCCAATCTAACCAAGAGGTTCCGTTTCTCAAGTTCATAAATAATTGGCTTGGGAGAGCTAATACCAGTCCAGCATTATCACATAGATGACCGATGGTGGCTGGAGAGATGGCCAGTGGTTGCATCCCCAGGAGACTCACAGTAAGTTCTCAGCACCTTGTAAGATGGCTCTCAATATTCTGTAACTTCAGACCCAAGATATCTGATGCCCCTCTTTGGCCTCACTTGGGCACCAGCATACATGTGGTATATATATATTCACACACACACACACACACACACACACACACAAACACACACACCACACACACTTAAAAGGAAATCTTTCTAAAAGAGAATTATACTACTATGTTTGGAGAGAGCATATTTCATCCCATGCCCATACACCCAAGCAGTCCACAACATATGGCTTTCTGTTCCAGCAGCATAATTCCCAAAGGGGTGTAGAATATTTTATGTGCAGGCAGAGCAGTAAGCATCTCTCATGTGACACATGTATGTGTCAAAAATAGTCACGCCGTTGTTTGGAAGGAAGCCCCTAGCTCTCATAAAGCAGAGATGTGAACCTGGAGACTTTTTCTGTGACCTGGGTCTCCAAGAAACTTTGAAACCCGACTCACAGCATCTTTGTACCCAGAAGACAGGGAATGATTCATGAAGCAAGCTTCAGGATTTGTGTGTTTCTCCTTGACTTTAACATTCTGGAAAATGTACTCTTTCCCAGAGAATAGGACACAGTGCTGTCTTTCAGCAACACAGGGCAGGGAGAGCTAGTGAAAGTGGCTTTCAGAACACTGTGTATCAGTTAGCTTATGAATGACAAAGCAAATAAGGACAAAAGCTGGAGGGAGGGGAGGGGCAGGGCGAGAGAGAACCTTTGCAGCCCAAGAATCCAAGGCAAAAATTACTGTTCCCCCTAGAATGTTAATGACTGACTTCATCACTGACCCTTAGACAAGGTCAAATCCCACATTTCTATGGAAATAGAGAGAGCGTGCATGCTTTCCTGATTGTTAACAATGGCTTGTTGTACTGAGGCTGCTATGTTAGTCTCTCTTCTCTCCACCCACCTCTCTCTCTCCCTACCTACCTCCCTCCCTCCCTCCCACTCTCTCTGTCTCTCTCTTGTCTCTGTCTCTGTCTCTGTCTCTCTCTCTATCTCTCTCTCTCTCTCTCTCTCTCTCTGTCTCTCTCTCTCTCTCCCATTTCTGTTTATAATATGCACTTATGTATGTGTTTGCATAAGCATATGAATCTGTATATAGCAGCGCTACTTAATAGCACAAATCCACAAATACATTTTGAGGAATGTGTCTTTGTTGTTATGGTGTACAAACACCACACAATAGTTCTACACAAAACAGATAGTAACAACTTCACCAGACAATGTTATCTTACTGGGCCACCATTTTAAGAATGCTCTCCCCATTACAGAATAATACACATTTGTGTATAATATGTATAGATATGTACTCAGTAAATATACACAGGCAATTGTTTTTCTCCACTGTAGTGAGATGGAATTGAAGAAAAACAAAACTACAAAATGGCTCAGACAAATCTATTAAGAGTAAGATAATATCAGACCTGAATAATTAAAATATAGTATCTCCGGATGCTGAGATAGCTCAGTGTATAGAAGCTTTTGATCACAGTCCTCATAACCTGAGACTTTGATCCCCAGATACCACAATGTATCAGGAAAGAACTAACTCCCAATAATTGACCTCTGATTTCTAACACACACACACACACACACACACACACACAGAGAGAGAGAGAGAGAGAGAGAGAGAGAGAGAGAGGGTGGGGGGAGGGAGGGAGGGAGAGACATTTACTCAATGTGTGTTTATGTGCGTGTGTATGTCTGTGTCTCTGTGTGTGTTTTGAAGAACATGATCTTGTGCAGATTTTTCACTGCTAAATCCAGGTGGGATAGTTTCAGAGTCCTCTGTCATGTCATGTCTGAAAGACCACACTCCACTACACACCATAGCTTCCTTGGGCTCTTAATCTTGGTCCCTCTCAGGAAGTGTTTCTACCTCAGAAAAAACTCTGTCTCCATTAGGTCCGAGCCTCAGTACTTACAACCAGAGATACATAAGAGGGGGGATTGGTTACTTGGGGAAATAATATATTTTTTAAAAAGCACTAAAAATTTAAGTCTTTTACAGAATTTTAAAACAAGGGAAAAAATCATAGAACTTTGATCAAATAAAGAAGACAGATGTGGACACCATTTCTTAACACTAAGTTTTGCCTTAAATGTGAAAGATCTCCATTTTAGAAGCTTAAGAAGATTTTTTTAAACAGATGTACAATTTTAAATATGAAGGAAAATTTTGGGAAGAATTGCACAATACATTTTTTTTCTCCCATTGAGCCACGTTAAACTCAAAGAAGAGTTTTGGTGAGAAACATAACAGTTTGAATAAAAAATAAATAGAAGATGGTTCTGGAGATTACAAAAAAGGCAAGTTTTATTTTATATTAGTCAAAACGATGAGAAGTAAGTCACATGTGCTGAGGGAGGTGGGGAGGCAAAAGGCCGGCAGCAGAGCCAGCAGAGAAGGAAACATGTGAGCAATAGAAAGGAGCAGTGTTGTACTCCAGCCTCTCACTCTCCTAGTCGCCAGAAGCTGACACACTTGTCCTCGCAGCACAGAAGTCCAGAGCACCGTCTCATAAGTTAGTTTGTGCAAATATGGGATTATCAAGCAATAGTTCCTAATGATAAACCAAGAAGGAGAAAGTGACCAAGAAGGTAGAAAAGTATCCACATAATGAACAGAAATAAGTAGGTGGTGCCAACCAGTCACTTCCTGTTGACAGAAAGACGCTGGCTGAAGAATTAACAGAAGAATGACCTTCCGAAAGAGGAACAGAGACAGATTCTCTCACATCTAAATCTACTCTTTTTACAAAGAGACAGAGTGATATTAATGATAGAGAATGATAGATGAATTCATACTTACAAACATACATACATATGTACATACATACATATACACATGCATGCATACATGCAGGCATAGATAGATAGGATATACATAGTGAGTGGCCAGAATGATATCTCATCCCTAAAATCCCAGCACTTAGGAGATAGAAGAATCAAGAGGTATTAAGAGTTCAAGACCAGGCTCTGCTTCAGCACCATAGTAAATTCAGTGTATGAGATTTCCTCTCACAAAATTAGCGAAGTCAATAAAAAGTGTGAGAGAAACAGAAATAAAAGATACACTGTGGGTTCTGGGAAAATGTATAGCCATATACAGATGAAGATGAGAGGGAGAGAGGGAGGGAGAGAGAGAGAGAGAGAGAGAGAGAGAGAGAGAGAGAGAGAGAGAGAGAGAAGGAGAATAAAATATACAGGGAGAGACCAGACGAATAATAAAGAAAGGAGGAGAGGGGAGGGGAGACCATGCAGAACTGAAAGGAAGGAAGATGAAAGTCTCTAAGGCAAGAACTAAGCATGAAACTTCATCTTATTATTCAAATGAAGGCGAGAGAAAGTCACGTGGCTAGAAATGTGATATCTTGAGGGGGGAAAGCGAAATATTAAAAGATTTTTCCCACTGCAAATAAGGCAATTAAAACTATTCAATTTGACAAAGCACTGGACCCAGATGAATTCTGCTGTAATTCGGGAGGAAAGGGAGGTAGCGAGGGAAATACAGAAGCCGTTGGCAAAATTCTTTGATAGCTCAATAAGAAAAGAATAAAGGGGTGATCACATTTGAGCTGCTAATAAGCCTTCTTATGGTTTTTCTAGAAAAAGAAAATCATTAGAAGAATGTGTTTTCCCAACTTCAATTATTAAACACAGGAAAGGGGATTAGTTGAAGAGAGCAGTCTGAATTTAGTTGAAAATTCATTTTTATTCAGATTTTAGGAAAAGCACTCTATTGTAAGAGCAATCTATGTAACAAAAATAGAAACTCACTAATGACTGAAGTCCCTGATCTTAAATTTCACAGGCCAGTGAAGAATAACCAGTCATAAATACTCTGCTTACGAGCTTTATCACATATCCGCAGATATACACGAACATATCTTAGTGTGACGAAAATTTCAGTTTTTAGAAAATGCATACATGTGTGTATATATGTATACACATGTGGGTGTGCAGGTACACACACGGAGGTGTGAACTAGAATGCAGCCTCTGCTGTCATCTTCGGGAATACCACTGTCTAACTCCTGGTAGAAAGGGTCTCTTATTGGTCTGGAACTGATCAATTAGGCTAGATAAGCCAGCCAGTGAAAGCCAGAGCATCTGCTGTCTCCACCTCCCCCACACTGGGACTGCAAGAGGAGGCAGTCAACGCAGGCTTGCAAGGCAACATCTTATTGACTGAGACATCTCCTCTGCCATGGACACTCCCATTCTACACTCTAGCTCTAGTCATAAATCACTCCCTCTGATCTTTGAGTTCATCTAGAGAAATCTGTCAATCTCTTCAATGCCACAACTGCCCAGGAATTCAACCAGGAATTTAGACTAAAGGAGCGCTTCTTATACAGTCTCCCCAGGCAACTTATCTTTATTTTTCTTGCTCCATGTAACTTTCATTTTTTAGAGGGTGGGATTGGTTCAAGACAGCTTTTCTCTGTGTGTTGCCCTGGTTCTCCTGGAACTCACTCTGTAGATCAGACTGGATCAGACTGGCCTTGAGCACACAGAGATTTTTCTGACGTTGCTTCCCAAGTGGTAGAATGAAAGGCATGAGCCACCATACTGTGCCTCAGGTGATTTCCCATCACTCAGCCCTTAGTATTGCATATGCTTCAAACAGGCCTGCATGATCAGCTGTTCTTTCCCCACTCCAGGTAGAAATATGGGTAATATAAAAACAGAAACCAGAAGAAGCTGCATAGGTTAAGTTAAATAAATACAGAGCTCACTGTCCTAGATAGCAACATGAAGCTGGACCACCCAAGAGAAATGTGTCGAGTGGCCCCACCCTGTACAGCAGCAGTGTCTGTGAAATCATTTGCCACGAGTGCTGACCATTTTAGAAAGAGAGGAGGTGCATTCAAAACTTTCCTGGAAAACTTGGGCTCTGAGAGTCTGTGGCTCTTGGTTTCCACATCCAAATTCAAGGTTGGCATTCACTATGCACAATTTCTACTACAGCATACCCGTCCACCAAGTTGACAATTGCCACTTACAATCAGAGAAGACTGATACGCCTTGAAGGCGAGTTTAAATTTCTCTTTTCTTTTCAAATCATAGAAATGTCATTTTGAAGGTGGCTACATAAAGCACTTGCTATGTAACCATGAGTGCCTCAGCTCAGATCCCCAGAGCCTACTCTACAGATATGGTAGCACATCTCTATAATCACAGAACTTCAAATACCAGATGGGAGGGGAAAACGAAAGACTATCCAGAGGATAAATGGGCAGTTACCCTAGCACACAGAGTGACAAACCAAAGACTGTTTCTCAAAGAAGTTAGAAAGTAAGAACCAACATCCAAACTGACCTCTGACATCTACTTGTATGCTTTGGCATGTGTGCACTTGCACACATATCACACACAGACACACAGACACACACATACACACATCAAAGGAGAAAAGTATTTTATGAACATTGGCTTGTGATGTAGCTGCTTACTCAGGACCTGTGAGACCAAATAAATAACATCAGAGTCTCTTACTAACACACGGTAGTAAGGGATGACACAGCCTAGGATGCCGAGTAACTTGGTGTTCTCATGATCCAGGGCAGTAAGAAATCAATGTGTACATGCTTTCCTTGTGTAGCTAAGGGCCCTTGCAGAGCAGAGCAGACTACCATTATGGTATTCTGGGCTATTGAACTGCTTCTAAGAGGAATGGGAACAAAGGCCAAACTAACAGGAGCTACTTGTCTTAGTAGGCACACTCAACACTATTTTTTGCTATTCTTAGGGGGTAAAAATGTGTGTGTGTGTGTGTGTGTGTGTGTGTGTGTGTGTGTGTGTGTGTGAGAGAGAGAGAGAGAGAGAGAGAGAGAGAGAGAGAGAGACCGACCAGGCTACCCTGAGAACTGTTCATCAGAGAGCATCCCATGTAATCCCTCTACATTTGTTTATTACCAAGAGCCACTCAGAGAAGTTAGTTTGCAACACTCCTTGGCAGCATATCCATATCTATCTACCTACCGTTACGTTTATAAATATGTAATTCGTATCTGAATTGACACCAATAGTAAGCTAAATGGTGTTTCATGAATTTGATTCAAGCAAGAACAGAGCTATTTGAATCATATTACACTAATTTATGCTACAATCACCAACTGTCTCAAAACCTCAAGGATATCAAGGGCTTAATTTTCATGGACACTAAGTCTCTGAGTGACAGTTAGCTCAAGAGCAAGGGATCTTTTCCACACTGTAACTTAGAGATATGGGATAAACTATCTGGGTATGCAAATTTACGTCATGTGCAGGGGATATATGTGAAGAATTTACAATGAACTAATGGAGATTGTTGTAATTTTTTGGTAGGAAATATTTAAATATAAGCTTATATAAAAACAGCCCTTGCCTGAGTGCTGAACTACAATCATAAAATTTACAGAAACTACTGAAATAGGTCAAATACTCATCTTTTCCTTCCCTTAGATAAAATGGTTGCAATTGAAGGCTTATGGCTCATGGCCTTATAATTCTGCCAACGCTGATTTAATTCCCTTTTGGCTTCTGACCTTAATATATTGACACTGTATAGTCAGTAAGACAAAAGCAACTAAACTGAGTTACAGGGAAGCTACCTCAGGAAAAAAAATAATAATAAAGAGAGCACCCCTGATGGTCCTCCCCACTTACCTTCACCCTCCTCTTCTTTGAAAATAATTCTACTACTTGTAAGTTTCTATACCTTCTTCAGAAAATAAATTCTAGGTTACATTCCCTAGAGTTTTAGGGAGACATGGTATTCATTTTTTGGTCACTATTAGACAAGCCAACACTTGTTGTGCAAGACAATCTAATAAATCCTCTTTATAATATATATTCATCATGTCTGGGGCTCTAGAAAACCATTGGCTAAAGCAAAGCTGCGGTATGCTGTGAGTTCACTGAGACGACTATTACTCATAAAACCTCACTAAATATTTAAGTAGTGCAGTTCTGCTCTCCTGCTGAGCATCCTGAGCTCATTGTGGAGTTACGGGTCACGATGGTCGAAAGGTTGTGCTTGGATCTGGTCAAGGCTGTTCTGAATCCTGGCTATGAGCTCATCCCATGATGCTTAACACAGAGCAGTTTATTGTACTTAAAATGCAATCTAAATTCTGGAGAGCTTTTGTCCTTCTGTGTGTTTTTCTTGTGTGGGGTTAGTTTTATACAGATCAACAGCCTCAAGTAAGAGATGTACTGTGTCTGACAGAGGCCAGTGCTTCCTAAACCCAATGGAAACATATCAAGGTGAGGTACAAAGGCTCTCCTCCTATCTCAGGCTGTGAGCCTGTTATAAAAAATACCTTATAAAGAATTGAAATTCATTTTTACAGCACTGGATCCACAAAAGCCAAGAATAAGGAGCAACCAGAGTCATCTTGGGACCCCTCTATGCTTCATGGATGCCACTGCCTTACTGTGTCCTTGTAAAGTAGAAGTTTCATGGGGCTGTCGTTTGGGTCTCTTCTTTTATTCCATCCTTTAAGAGTATCACCCCATGACCTATTCACCTGTCACATTAAGGGTTAGGATTTCAACCTGGATTTGGATGATACAGACATCAAGAGCAGAATCCCTTTGCACTGAGAGAGCCAAGCTGTCTCCCAACAAATCCTTCTACTAAGTTAAATGGTGGCATTCATTAATGAGACATGTGTATAAGTTGAGTGTCATCATAAACGGGAACCATAACCCGGCACCGAGTTCGTTTGACCAGTCATTAGCTCCTTTTGGTTTCTGCTGTCAGTTCTTGAGTCAGTCGGCAAAGAGACCTTGGTATGCACTAAGAATGTCAGAAATGAAATAAGCCTCTGCTTCCCATCCTGAATGTGCTTCTGCCAAATTGAATTTAAAGAAGCGTCAAAGAAAAAATATGCATGTCCAAGCATGGAAATATGCAAACATTCTCGCATGACCTAACAAAGCTTAGTGAGGTATACTGCACCATATCCTGAGATCATGAGATAGTAACACACGCAGAAGAAAAAAGGCAGAAGAAGGAAGGGGAAGAGGAGCAGGTAAAAGAGAAGGAACATGGTAAGAGAAGAGGGAAATGGGGAGAAGGATGTGAAAGCCAGCCTACCATAGTACATGGGCCAGATTGAAGAAGTAGTGGGCAAACAAGAAAGACAAGATGGCCTGTATACAGTGAGAGACTATCCTTTCTTCCATGTAGGTCTTCTCATTGGAAGTAGGAGGACCCTCAGGTTGAGTCTTTCTGCCTCCTCAACCTCACAAGGGAACTACTGGAAAGCACTTTATTTAAAGTCCACTTGACCTTCAAGGAGAAATGACAGTACCAGCTGATTTTCACCTAAGTGCAGAAAGAGCCACAGGAGTTGCTATCTGCTCTCCTTAGACTAAAAATGAGTAGACCAGCAAGACTACATGAGTTATAGCAACAGATAAATCAAACGATTTTGTATTATATCTTATTAACTATGATTGACAATAATTCCACTGATATAATTATGAATAAGGAAGAAACATAAACTAAAAAACTTTATAAACTTACTCAGTGCCCTGCTGTCATGAAATGAGGAGTGTGCAGCTGCACTTGGGACTCTTGTCTTCCCATGACATTGCATTGCAAGTAAAGGCATTGCTCCAGCAGCATCTGGAATTAACCATGATGCAAAGGTAGTGTGAGGGTGAGATGTGGGGTTCAGTGAGAACAGAATTCAGCAACAGCAATGGAAATATGACCGTCAGTGTTCATAAATCCTCAGAGTTTCCAAAACCACACAATAATTCATTTTGGTATACAACTCTAATACTCTATCGTATTAAAGTAGTAAAAGCATGAGGGACCCAGGAAAGAGAAGCACATCTGGCCCCACATCTGCTCAAATGGCAACAGGTATCTGCTGACCAGTTTACAGTTATCTTGAGGAGACTCATCTCCGCTCAGATGTACATAAGTTTCCAGGAACCAGGAATTTACAGCCCAAAGCTGTTCTGGAGAGTTCTAGCTTCTCTTCTTACTACTTTTATGCACTCTATTACTCACTCCTATTATTCTCACCATTTTATTCACTCTGTTATTCATAATATGGAGATGTGTGTGTGTGTGTGTGTGTGTGTTTGAGGGATTTTCACAATAGAGTATGAAAGTTGTATACTAAATGATTTTTCAGTACTTATAAATGCTAGTTAGCATACTTATAAATGCTAAAAAATGATACATTGCTTTGTGCTTTTCCAAATTTTGTTTTGCTGTCTAGTGAAACCAAAATCTCTCAATATACTTAGAAGATTGGTTTCAAATCTCCTGAGGAACCAACAGCTGTGAAACTCAGGTCTCTTCAAATTGGTTGGGTATTACTCGCATTTGGAAAGCACATCTTCCTGTGTACTGAAAAATCATCTCTAACTTCCTACAAAACCTAGAACTTAACTACTGTATAAGCAGTTGCTCTATTGTGTGCTTAGAGAACAGAGATAAGAAAACAGTCTACTCAGATTCAGTCGAGACAATGTTTTTTTTTTCAACTATTTGTGGTTGTTTTATTGTTTGTTTGTCTGGAGATATTGTCTCACTCTGGAGCTATGGCTGGCTATCAACTCTTCGCAATTCCCATGCCTCCACCTACCCATCCTGCCCACTGTTTCATTATATTTTCCACCTTAACTTGACTGAGTCTGCAAATACAGAGCTCACTAACATAAGAACGGCTGGGCTAGCTTCCGCCTTCAGTCTGGGGCAAATACTGAGTGCCCTGCAGCCTTTGGAAAACTGCATATTTGCTGAGACAGTTGGAGAACCATAAGAAGAAAATGCCTTGGTGCGTTCACATTAGCTGTTTTGAAAACAACTTGGACTTCACGGGCTGCCTGAGGAGAGGTTGCACTTGGCAGATGCTCCTCATCCCGCACACTGGGGAAAGCGGTTGAAGAGCAGGCAAGTCTACTTTTCTCGAGTAACTCACTTGATCCAAGAATCTGTTAGCAAATCTGAAAACACAGATCACATTAAAACATGCTTTAAACCTCTCTAAGGAAATTTTGCTAAGCCCTTGGCTCATTTTCTTTCTAATGGAGAAAACTACCTTCCACATTACACTGTTGTAGGGACAGGAACAGGACTCTTCCTCCCACAAATCAGACAGGTTTAGTACTAGTGCAGAGAACCTCAGAAGGCCGAAGCTGGAAAGAATCCAGATGTCCTTCAACAGAGGAATGGATACAAAAATTGTGGTACATTTACACAATGGAGTACTACTCAGCTATTAAAAACAGTGACTTCATCAAATTTCTAGGCAAAAGGATGGAACTTGAAGATATCATCTTGACTGAGGTAATTCAGTCACAAAAAAACATTCATGGTATGTACTCACTTCTAAGCAGATACTAGCCCCAAAATCTTGGAATACTCAAGAAACAATTCACAGAACTTCGAAGAGAAATAAGGCCAGAAAGTGGATGCCTCAGTCCTTCTTAGAAGAGATAACAAAATGTTCACGGTATGAAGGGACAAATAGAGGAGCAGGGATTGGAAAAAAGATCATCCAGAGACTGCCTCACCTGGGGATCCATCCCATATGCAGCTATAAACCCAAGCACTACTGCTGATGGCAAGAAGTGCTTACTGGTAGAAAACTGATATGAATGCCTCTTCAGAGGCTCTGCCAGAGCCATACTGATACAGAGGAGGATGCTTGCAGCTAACCATTGGACTAAACACAAGGACCCCAATGAAGGAGCTAGAGAAAAAAACTGAAGGAACTGAAAGGGGTTGCAACCCCATGGGAAGAACAAAATGATCAACTAACCAAACCCACCACAGCTCCCAGGGACTAAAACACCAACCAATGAGTTCACATGGAGAGACCCATGGCCCCAGGTACATATGCAGCAGAGGACAGCATTCTCTGGCATCAGTGGGAGAAGAGGCCTTTAGTCCATCAAAGGCTCATTTTCCCAGTGTAGGGGAATGTCAAGGTACTGAGGTGGGAGAGGGTGGTTGGGAGAGGGAGCACCTTCATGGAGCCAGTGAGAGGGGGAGAGGGATGGGATTGGGGAAAGGGGATAACATCTGAAATGTAAATGCGGAGAAATAGGTCACAAAGAAGTGAAGCTGATAATTATTTAGAATATTAGATGATACAGATGACTTTCCTTTTTGTTACAAAATCAAATAAAATTTATTTCCATTGATGCCTTTTTAAAAATTATTCCAGTTAAATTGTCTCATGAGATCAGTTTGCTACCTAATTTACCCACACTTCCATCCAAATACCATAGCTCTTGTGTAAAAGCAACAATAAACATGAGAAAATAGTTTAGATCATAAATATTATACAATCTTTGGTTTATGCAAGGTACAAGGGCCCTTTACCACAAAGTCATGTGTGTGTGTGTGTGTGTGTGTGTGTGTGTGTGTGTGTGTGTGTGTGAGTGTGTGTGTGTGTGTGTGTGTGTGTGTAGATAGATGGATATAGATATATGCCAAAGAGAAACTTTCAAAATAATATTTCTAATTTATATTTTTAATAGTAGAATATGAAATTTCCAGAAAATATCCACTTTTTCAGTCATAATTAAAAGATCATATTTACTGTTTTTTCAGAGTTATATTGTCTACAGTTTAATTCCATAAACAGTTTGTGTTTTCTTTCCATCTCTAAAATGAAACACTAGCCAAACTAAGCATGGGGAGGAAAAGGAAAAGCTTTCCTTATTTCATTTTCCTGTCATGGTTCATCATAGACTTAAACATAGGCCAAATTCCTTCTTCCCTGGTAACTCTAGTTTGTATCCTGTTCACTGCCCAGTACATGACTCGATGATTAATTTCTATGATTATAATACCAATCATGTTAACAACTCTAGGGATACCCATATTCTGATATGAGTTTCTAGGTCCAACACATACCTTATTTAGCCCAACCGAAATACTTTGGAATTCATTTTGCAGGGTTATCTGTCCTAGGGTTTTATTGATGTGAAAAGTCACCATGACCAAGGTCACTTTTACGAAGGACAACATTTAATTGGGGCTGAGTTCCAGTTTCAGAGTTTTGTCCATTATCATCCTGTCAGGAAGCATGGCAGCATCCAGATCAATATGATACTAGAGAAGGAGCTGAGAGTTCTACATCTTGATCTGAAGGCAGCCAGGATAAACTTCCAGGATAGCTTCTAGGAAGCTAGGAAGAGGGCTTCAAAACCCACCCCCACTGTGACACGCTTCTTCCAACAAGACCACACCCATTTAAGCAGGGACACACCTTCTAATAGTGTCACTTCCTGTGGACCAGATATTCAAAAGCATGAATCTATGGAGGCCAAACGTTATTTTATTCATACATTGATAGGAAAGTCAAAGACATTACCTGGAAAGAAAATTATAGGACATTCTGAAATTGTAAGTATTTTTGATAGAGACATAAAACTCCTCAACATAGTATCCAAAATGGAAGACCTGAACAATAAATATAACAGTACAATTATAGATGAAAAGTGAGACCTTACAGCATATTCTAATGAAACCCAGAGGACTGTCACAGAATTCCTGAAAAACATGTATTCCATGAAATTTTTTAAAAACTAGGATAAATTAATAAATTGTTAGGCACATAAGAGGTGCCAAAGTTAAATCAAGATGATAACCAGTCCATGATGAACAGTAAAATGAGATAGCAATGATGAATTTCTCAACTAAAGAAAGCAGAGAGCTGTGTAGTTTACCATTGAATCCTATCAGAACTTCAAGGATTAACTGACACCAAACTTTCTCAGATTGCTCCATAAACAGAAGGAATGAATATCATCAAACTCATTGTATGATGCCAATGTTACATAAAAAGAGAGAGCAGGAAGGAGAGGAAGAGGGAGAGAGGGACGGAGGGAGGGAGGGAGGGAGGGAGGGATGGAGGGAGGGAGGGAGGGAGGGTGGGAGGAAGGGAGGGAAGGGAGGGAGGGAAGAAAGTCATGGGCTACATTCTATTATGAACACAGGTGCAAACTTTCTTAAAATATTTACAAACCAAATTTGAAAACATATTTTAAAAGCCCATACATGATGAGAAGTTAGCTTCACTACATTCTTGAAAATGGCTAAAAGATTTTGAGTAGTCGCAAAATGAAATATCTACATGAGGCAGTATGCATATTACCTTAGTGTAGTCAGCCTGCATTTCATGTGCATTACAATACAGCATGTTGGACATAACTCATATTATATAATATTTTATGCCAACAAACAAGTGCTTACACAAAGAGTTAGTTCAGTAAGGCAAGAGAGCACTGGTTAAACATCCACATCTATTTTTCCTCAGCAAATGTAAGTCAGGTTCAGACCACTGGGCATAAGCACAGCACCAAACCTGTCTGCTTTAGCCTGGAGCTGGTCAAAAGGTGGTCCTAGAACAACATCAGCCTCCTGAGCAGCATGTTGACAATAGGAACTCTGAGTGTCCTGCCCTAGATCTACTAATCATTCAGCCAGACTCTTGTGACAATAAAATGAATGTCCCCTTTACCAAGGTATCAAAGTAAAGCTAACAAGCTTTGCTGCAAGGACAGAGGAAGGTGCCACATTATATCGATTTTAGAATTTATTCCTATCCAGAACCCAGAGGTATCTCATAGTCAAGAAATGTTAATCTCTCCTCAAGTCGTGTGTGTGTGTGTGTGTGTGTGTGTGTGTGTGTGTGTAGGAAAGAGTGGGGGAGACATCTTTCTCTAACATCTATCTGTGATGCTTCTAGAACCCTAAGCTAGTGATAGGTAGCTTTGTGAATGTGGGAAATGTTCTAATTCTATATGGGTATCAGTGATATAGGATTGATCAGTGATATACTTAATTTACTTTCATAATTACTATTGTATTAGTACTGACTCAGTTAAGATATAGAAAGTGGAGTAGAAGAGTGGCCCATAATCATAAGTAAGTTCCTATTTGACTCCTAGGTTCTCTTTCCTCTCCTGCATGGGCAGACACTTCCCGAGAGTAAGAGGTCATCGCTAGACAATGACAGGACTCACTGTCTCCAGACTGCTTTAAAAACTCAGCAAACCCTTGCTCTTTGTTGAGCTCTCCTATAAGAAATGAGGGTCCAATGGGGCTGCACCGAAGAGTAGTTTCCTGACAACTAGCTTGATCCAAATGTGAGAACACAGAAAGCCACAACCTCCAGTGCAGGAGGGCACACCCGGGAATCTCGGAGAGGAGCCAAGAGTCGGAGGCAGCAAGCAGGAGATCAAGAGCAGTTGGGAGGTCAGAGGTCAGCCTCTTTCTGTAGGAAAACGGCGTCTGTGAAGGATGGAAAGGCTGTTTGGAGTACCCTCATACCTCACTTGAACTGCATTCAGAAATAAGGAATTTCAACTAAGAACATATACAACCAAGAAAATACAGAGGCCTCTACAGGAGACCCAACCATCAGAATCGGCTCCAGAATAAATGCGGATGCCCATTTGGAGCCCTTTTAAAATACAAGCCTTTTTACACCTTCAATTAAAACAATTATGCACTTTCCTCAAACTTGCTTATTAGATCTCTTTTTACGAGCAATGCTCTTTCGGGCTTAAATAATATCTGGCTTAGATAAAACAATGGATTAAAAATGGCACAATACATTGAACTTGATAATACCATTTACCCATTTTACTGTAGTCCCAACTTGCCTAAGAATCAATGTCTATGTGTACAGGTAGAGAGGCCGTACTCAGTGATCCCCAAACTCTTATCTGGACCCTAATTCTTTCCTGCTGCAAGTGTTTCTGATTTCATTTGTTCTTCAGCTACCCCTTCACTAAGGCTCCAGTCTCTGTGAAGCAGAAAATAAGGTTTGAAACCCTGAAACACTGCCCTTCCGGCTTTCACTGAAACCAGGCCAGTGACAAGTACTCCCACTTCCTAAGGGATCCCCTGGGCTCCTCTAAGTTTCCTTCCACCGCCAGCCTCTCCCAGCTCACCCCAATTCTAACAAACCCCTAAGTCCCATATGTTAAGACTTACTATTAAATTTGAATTGTTCAGTTGGGTTCCACATTCAACTGATTGATAAGCCACAGTGAAGTCAAAGGGCACTTCATAGACTGTGAGTCTGAGGTGTTGAAGGAAAACAATCACGAGCCGGATTTCTAAGGCTTGTGAATATTTGAGCCAGAACTAGACCTATAGGGAGAAGTAAACTAGGTCATGAATTAATAACCCAAGGATAATGGCAGACACCTTTTGGAAGTCACTTACAATCAGATTGTTGGATGTGTCCCCAAAGCGGTATCCCAGTTCTACCCGTCCCCGGGCTCTTCCACCATGACGCTTGATTTCCTGCCTTCCTCTTAAATTTTTCCTCCTGAAATTTGAAACACACTTTCTTTTTCACAGAAAACTCTTATTAAATATATTTTTGCGGATTCTTATATCATAAATTTTGTATCCATTAGAACTGGGTAGAAACTGATTCGCTGTCTTTGTTCATTCAGCAGTCTATCACTCATTCGGCAGGTTATTCACAGATCCTTCTACGTGACACATCGCATTTGTTCTAGTTAGATACAGGGTAGGATGTTCACAAGAAAGGAGGCATCCGAATTTCTATAGCACTTTGCTATTAACCTGTCCTCGATGTCACTGTTAAATAAAATAAACAGGGCCTGTAAAATATCTCAGTGAGCAAGCTTGCTTATCCCCAAGGCCGATGACATGAACTCATTCCTGGAACCCACACTGTGGAAGAAGAGAACCAACTCCCACCAGTTTCCCTGACTACCACACCTTAAACCACTTAAGCTCTTACACGCACACTGAAATAAATAAGATAAATATAAACATAAGGAAAACTTACCCTTGAAACACAGGCTAGAATGCTACCATTTTAAAACTCCTCATCCAAATGTGAAATGGCAGACATGTGAACTCATTAAATGTCTCAAACGGTGACAGAGGTTTAAGAGGTCTAGGCGGGTAGGAGTAGTGCCTACAAACAGCCCTTCATAGACAGTTTTGCGTCAAAATGAGAACAACCCAGTTGGTTTTCATTATTAAATACTCCTAGCTGACAAATAGCATGAAGTTTCAAACACTAGAGACTCTCACAGTTGTTCACTGAGAGTCTGGGAACTAATTTGCCAGCTGTTTCTGAGAGTTAATCCTCTCTGGGTCACCATGCAATTGGCCCCTAGTTAACAGCTTTATAGCATTCAAAAATCAGCATTTGATGTCTACAGTGTACTTTAACCAGGCACATTTTCTATCCAACATTTAAGAGGAGACCAGTGAGCCCCCAGGCTCCTGGTGACAATATGTTCAGACTTATCTTCAAATGGGAAAGATGTTCCTCCACTATCAATTGTCATTGATGTGTTTTAGAGAAATTACTGCTAAGAACTTTTTATTAAAAGGAAACATGACAGAGTTGCTCAACAAAGCAGTAAATACTGAAAATATTTTAAGTGTACAAAAGCTAGATTAGAGACTTAGGACATGTTGTGCCCTGCTTCTTAAATGTTGATGAGAGGGGGAGAGAGAGGTGGGGGGAAGGGGAGAGAGGATAGAGGAGAGAGAGAAGGAGGAGGAGGAGGAGGATGAGGCAAGAATCAGTACTACAGGATTACAGGGACATCATATTTTAATGATGTATACAATGACTTAGTGTGGCAAGCAAGTTCCACAGATTACATTCAACCAGAGGAGAGAGATACAGCCCAGTAAGTTCTCACAGTGACCAATAATCAAGCTGCCACGGAGGGTTTACATTATTATATACTGTGTGTGACTCAGAAGATGGAAAATTCTCATAAGTGTAAATAAATGTTCAATGCTGTACCTGGTGAACAAGAAATATTGAAAGTTAATTTGAGATCAGAGGAGTATCATAAAAGCATAATGATGAGGATGAGAACCAAACACAGATACATCACACCCAAGGCTGTCAGGAGTGCTTCTGAGAGGCCCAAGGAGGAGGGGAGAGTCTGATGCATCATCTAATTGATGCCATGCCAGAAATAAGGCACAGAGCTCTCTGTCTAATTCATCTGTGACCCATGGTGCCATGCTTCCAGTGTGTTGTTACTTATTGAATTTTAATAACACGCATTAATTATATATAATAATAAAGGTTTTCCCTTTGATATTTCATGCATTTGTGTTATACGTCTTGATCATACTCACCTCATTACCTCTCTTGTTCCTTCTGCCCGTATTTATCTCTTCCCTCATTCCCCATAGCATCCTCCCACTTCGTGTTTCTGTCTGTTTGTGACCCATGCATTTCATTTGGATTGTTTAGAAGAACAGGGGTAAGACGTCATTTATAGAAGCACTGACACCTTAACTGTGCCTCTACAGCTGACACTAATGTCTGTCTCTACCCCAGCAGCCATGAGCTACTGGCAGACCCTCAGGGAGGGGAGGAACCTCATCCGCAGGCTAGCTTAGAACTCACTGTGCATTGTCAGCCTTTCTTCTAGTTACTTTTTATTGCTGTGAAGAGACGCGCTGGCCAAGGCAACGTATAGAATGAGTTTATTGGGACTTCAGTTCCAGATGGTCAGAGTTCATGGCTATCAAGCCATGGTGCTGGACGGTAGCTGATTCCTTATCATCAAGTAGAAGGTAGAGAAAGTCAACTGAGAATGGCATGAGGTTTTGACACCTCAGTGCCTAACTACAGCCCCAAGGACATGCATCCTCCAAAAAGCCTGCACCTCCTAATCCTTCCTAAACAGTTTCACAAATTGGAGACTAAGTAATCAATCATAAGAGCCTCTAGGAAGCATTCTTAATTCACACCATCATAGGCCTGAGCTTCCCAACCCCCTCCTCTTATCTGCCCAATATAGGGACTACAGGTATGCTCTTGCACACCCTGTCCGTGTGTTCAGGGACTCACATTCAGGCTTCAGGGATGCTGTACCAACACTCTACCAATTTCAGCTATCTCTCTAGTCTACTCGCTGACATTTTACATATCTTTTTGAGAACATGTCTCACTGTACACTGCTGGCTTGCCTGGAACTCACTATGTAGACTAGGCTAACTTCAAATTTATAGAGATCATTCTACCTTGCTTTCTGAGTTGTGGGCTTAAGGGCATGCGTGCATCCCCATGCCCATTTTCTAGTTGGCAATTTTTAAAGAAGTGGTGATAGTGGTCAGTTGAACTAGTTTTACTTTGTTTGATCTAGCTAGTCAGTATTAGGCAAGTATCTTCACATCAGTGGGACAAACTGAGTCTCCATGCATCCTGGAGGCACTTTCTGCCAGCTTCACAGCTAATGATTAGAGATAATATTTTTCATGCTGAAGAGCCCCCTGAGGCTGTCCTCTGACTGTCTCACACACACACACACACACACACACACACACACACACACACATGTATGTTTTTGCATGTGTATCTCTGTGTATATTTGTATGGGTGAATATATTTTTCCCTGTGCATGAGCTCACAGACTACGGCAACATGCATGGACCTGTACAGGTCTACTCCACATGGGGTCCTGGAGTTAAAAGACAAAGTAGATATGTGTCCCCATAACCCAGAGCGATCTCCAAATGATAGCCACTTGCAAAATGAAAAGTTAGTTTTCTCCAAGGTTGTCTTGCTGGGGAAACAAAGCGCTCTTAAGGGTAGGCGTGTGCAGCAGTCAATGGCCAGCAGTAGATGAACTCAAAGGCATCCTGGGAAAATCTTGGTCTCATTAAGTTACATCAGGACATGTTTGTTTGTTTCCTGCCTTGTAGGTATGTGTGTACATTACGGCTTCCAATTTTGAGTGTTTATGGGACTCCCGAGTGTATGGACGTTGGGTGTCTCTGTGTCTGCACGTGTTTTTCTTGTGCTTTTCCTTTGGCTCTCTTTCTTGTTTTTCTGTCTTGTCATACTCCAATTTGCTTGTTTCTGATTCATCTTATTTTACTATTATTTGTTAGATTCTTGTTTATTTTGTATGGGGAGACCAAAAAGCAAAAACAAAACAAAAAAAAGTATAGATACAGATGGAGGGGGAGGTAGAAAGGAAGTAGAAGAGGTGGGGGGGGGGGCTAACCATACTCAGAATATATTGCATGATAAAAGTATATTTTCAATAAAAGAAAAGAAAAATATGAAAGAGCACACAAATATCTCTTATAATATAGTGTCTGTGTGGGTAACATAACAATTGTACTCTATTCTTTGAAGCTTATAAATAGCTTCAGTCCTTCCTATTTGATCATAAAGAAAAAGTACTGGGAAAAAGGTAAAATAACATGTCTTAAATAATCTCTGAGATTTTTTTATTACAAAAGCAAGACTTCCCATCCTCCAACCAAAAAAAAAAAAAAAAAAAAAAAAGACTTGTTTAATGAGCTCTTCAAACAATTAAGACTGGCTCACAGAGAGAAGAGCCAAAGCGGTCAGAATAACGAAGACACAGGCTCGTGGGAGAGTTTGAAAGGAAGCTTGGCTTCCAGCTAAGGGAACTATGGGGTGAAGGGAACTCAGGAGCTGGAAGGGGTGGGAGTTCTGGGGTCTAAAAACTGAGCCCAAGATCTGCCTGGAGATGTGAAGTGCAAAGGCCCCTCAGCCACTGCAAAGCACAGCTGCCAAGAGCGAAAGGGTGCTTTGCCACAGTTCTCAAATGTGGACAGCAATTAAGATGTAATGGCTTCTAGGAAGGTGACTTTGACTCATCCCTTGTCTTTCTGAGGTGGAAAAAAAAAACCCAGCCTGCCTCCATCACATCCAAATCCTCTACCCAAGGCTGTGTTCAGAAACAGATCTGAGCCTTCAAAGTTCTATCAATCACAGAGCCCTCTCTCTTTCTTGCCAGCAAGCAGCATGAGCAGAACCCCTGTGGTCGACCAGCAACTCCCCACTTCTTCAGAGAACAGGCGAATCTCAAGGAATGAAGGGCAAGCCTCAGCAGAAGGCAGATGGCAGAAGTGGCACCTGCAAGCTATACTAGTTTTGTGACTGAGAGCATAAATAAAAATGGAAGGAAACAGACCTAAGAAAGTATTTTACACATTAAAAGAACTCTATAATTGCCTTCCGTGCAAGACTGTCAAAGGCAGAAACCAGGACCATTTACAAAGCAATTAGGTGTTATCCTGGGGAAAACATAGCATTAGAAAGAAGATTATAGACAATCATTCAAAGTGTTTCCTTGTGCCCTGTAGGACCCTCTGCTTAAAATGTGCATTGAGGAGCTGACCTATGAGGGGTATCTGATGAGATTCAGTCGTGTGCCTGCTGATGGCCAAGCGCTGCTTCATTACAGTACACCTCTGCTGCTTATCAAAGCCCTGCAGTGCCCCCAGACATCACCGGATGCTTTCTCCCATTAGAGTTCCAGCATCCCTGCCAGTCACTGACAAGTGACAAACAGAGGACAAGAAACATCGCGTAGAAACCCCGAGGATGAGCAAACTAAGCAGAGGAAAGCTGACTAAATATGAAGACCAGGCAGTGATGGAGGAGAAGATGGGAAGCAGGAAGCCTATCCCTGAGAGCACTCACCTGGCAGCTAGATCCTTTGTTCTCTGGGAGCTTTTTCTTTTTCAGCCAAAGACTGAAAGAGTTTCAGTGTGAGTCACCCACTGAAACTCAGCCAGTTAATGTAAAGAATTTACTGCTTGCTTCTCCCAGGACTTCACCTGGAATCTCCCGCCATGAACTGCACTTTTATAATGAGGCTGTTGCTTCTTGTTCTTACCCGCTGGAGAATGTTCATGACTTTCCCTAATCCTACCTTTGTGCTCTGTCCTCTACCAAGGTGATAAGCCCCCACTGCTGCTGTATCGAATGCCGTACATGCTTCCAAACGTGGAGCCAAACAATGTTCTCCCCGCTGTCATCTATACAAGGAGATGACCATCTTCAGCTTTTCAGGATGGGCACGATGTCGCCTGAAGCTCAGGTGTCACTGCACATAGAACAAGCAGAAATAGTGCAATAGCAGAAAGTATCATATTGGATCACAATTAGAAAGACCTAAGTGTAAAAGGAAATCTAAGGGATGAGCCATACAGGCATGGGTGACGTCAGCTGCACTATTTCCACTCAATAAATGAGAGTTTTAAAGAGCAATAATGAATATTAAATACACACTGCTTAGATCTCATTGCCAAAAGCTGTTTGAGCTTCAGTAACTTGCTAGCTTAAAAAAGCACCAATGTTCCCATTTCCAAAATGGGCAGGTAGTAGTATACATTAATATAATTCAGTTAAGTAATCAGAACAACTTAGTCCAGTGCAAAGCGTAGGTCAGGAAACAACCAGTAGGACACAGTGGCTCATGACCATAATCCCAGCACTTGGGATGCTGAAGCAAGAGAATTGCCAGACCTGCAGACCAGCATGCTGGTAAGAAGAAATTACACACTTCCCTGTAGCTTATGTTAGGAAGTCATAGACAGAAAGAATGAGCAGAAAACTAAGCTTCGCATTGCTTGACAGCTATCTTAAAGGAACCTTGCAAAAGCTCAATACACAAGAGTGTCTAAATATTCTCCAAGGAGCAGGTTTCTAAAAGTTCATGCTGTGTGTCGCTACAAATGTCAGCATCAGTGTCAATGAACAGAGAGACAGGAAGGGGCTCTTTAAGCTGGGCCTTATTCAGAAAGCTGGTGACCTAAGAAAATGGGATTAACACCCTAAATCTGTCTCCCCTCTCATCTCCAGCCAGCACATTTGCTAGGGGATGGGTAGACAAGCATCCAATGTTACCAAAGGTTAGCCCTTTCCCCTCACCCTCTTCTCTCAACAACTGGGTTTTCATCCTGCCAAGACCACTGGGCTGGGCATTCCTTCCACCATTTTACTTGGGCGAGGTATTTGCTCAGAACTAGGGCCCTTCTAGAAGTGAATCCATGGCTGCTTACAATTCATACACAGAGGTACCCAAATGTGCCTTGTCCCATAAAATAAAGGTGAATCTCCCTGAGGATCCTCTATCAGGATCGCCTATAGGACATGTTGAAATTCATATACCCCTAGAATAGTTGATTCAACGGGTGAGGTCCAAGAATTTATATTTTGAATAAGTTCCTCTGGTGATGCTATAGCTGATTCGTAGTAAGGCCGCCCTCTGTGCCTTGGATACTAAGTACATGGGAAGCATTGATCCATCTCTCCAAACACACAACCTGTCTTTCTAAATCCATCATGAAGATTGCTGTTGAGTACTAAAGGCTGGAAAAGACTGAGAAATTCTCTAGGGCAGGGAATTCATTTGCACTTGTATACTTAAGAGTCAATTTTGATCAATCGTTGGTCATCATACTTAATAAACAGATTTTAAAACAATGCTTAAGGAAAAAAATCCAGCACCCCTGCAGAGAATATGTACTTTGAACTCACTTGGAAGATGAGCTGAGAGAAAAACTATACACAGAACTGGGCAGGTGATACAGCTCACCTAGCATGCCCCTAGCAAAGTAAAAACAGAGTAGTCAAAGATACAGAGGTTTGGAAGGTTTTGAAGACCCAAGCCTGGTCTGCTGGCGTCTCAGAGTACTAGGAGAAAGCTGAAAATCAGCTTTCAGAACAGCAATGGACACTCTAAACTGCTGGAACAAAAGCCTGGGAAGCCGAAGGATTAGCAGGAGAAGCTAGAGATCCTCCTCTCCTTGGCTCTGTGTGCTGAACATTGACAACTAACACAGCAGAAGCAAGACAACTTTGTTTCTAAAAGAGTTGTGGTACCATGGTAGCTGAGCAACCTAAGACCCTCTGTGAAAGCACACTCTTGGAAAACTCATACCAAAGGTTACCAGAACTCAGTAGAATATTCTGAACAAATAGAACATCAGGAAACTGTGGAAAGAAATCTGCACAGCACTCAGATGAAAACCTGGTGGGAACCAAAGCCTACAGAGATACTTCCAAACTCCAAGTAAGATATCAAGATAGCTATCAAAAAATGAAAACCACAAAATTGAGAAGGAGTAAATGTTAGAAACATATGGACATAGTTGAAGAGGAAAAGCCAGGGTAGGAGTGACAACACTGTATTATATATGTGTGTGAGTTTTCTAAAAGTAAAAAATAAAACCACAGTAAGGACCATGAAAGAGCAAAGTTGGGGAAGTTGATGTGTAAAAAGAAAAAAAGATACTGCCAATAAAAAGTATCCTCCAAGTCCAGGGAACAGACAGTGCAAGAGCCCTTCAGCCTGGAAAGAAATGTGTCTTAGAAGGGTTCCCACTTCTGTGAAGAGATACCATGACCAAGGCAACTCTTATAAAGAAAAATAATTTAATCAATTAGAACTGGCTTAGAGTTTCAGAAATTTAGTCCACTATCATCATGTTGGGAAGCATGGCAGTGTCCAGGCAAACATGGTGCTGGAGAAGAGCTGAGAGTTCTTTCTACATCTTGATCTACAGACAACAAGGAGGAGACTGGATGTGTTTCACACTGGATATAGTTTGAGAATTTAAGATCTCAACCCTCCTTCCACAGTGACACACTTACTCTAACAAGGCCACACTTACTCTAATGGTGCCACTCCCTAATGGCCAAGCATTCAAACACATGAATCTATGAAGGCCATACGAATTCAAACCACCACTAGAAGCCTCTGGTAAAACTGAGAAGTAAGCAGGGTTATAATCTAACAAATCAAGAGCACTGTGAAAAGAGGCTAGAGGAAAAGCAGGCCGTGGATGCTAGAGGCATTCCTATCCAGAAAAGCTAGCCAGAGTAGGAGGGATGTCAGATGCTGATGGGCTATCACGGTGGTGCTGATGATGATAAAAGTCAAAAAGACAAAGGCAAAGTAACAGCTAAGAGCGACAAGGACCTTGTTATGGACCAGATACTATCCTAAGCGCTCTCACACGTTAACTCATTGATCCCAATAATGGATCTGTAAAGGAGCCATAGTGTACTACTTGAGTGAAGAGACAGTTACATGCGCTTCTTCTTTGATGTTTTAAGACTCTTGCACTGCTGCCTGGGCTGTACACGGAGTGCTTAGGACAAGCAGAAGTACAACAGGGAGAGCATCCTGAAAAGGAGCCCAATAAACTCAGCAAGGCCCTCTCTACAGTGCAAATGCTCCATGCTTCACCTCCACCCTAACCTTCGGAGCAGGATAAGCAAATAGAAATTCTACATTCTACCTACTAACTGGGCTTTCTCCTCCATTCCTGCCCTCAAGCATGTTGGGAATTTTTAGGCATGTCAACAACCACCATAGTTTCCTGCTGACGTTTTATAGGCATGTTAACAACCACCATAGTTTCCTGCTGACTCAGATGCAGACCATCCTCTTCCATCAAGAAGGAGACTCGTCAAATGCAAGTCATAAATTTTCTAGTAGATGTTGTTAAAGGACGGAGTATGAGCTGAAAGCTAAAAGCAAGGAAGGAGAATGTCACTTCTGAGGCAGACAGGCAGTGTAAGAGGACAGAAGGAACACGGGTCCGGGAGCAGAGAGTCCTGGCTTCTTAGCACATACTCTCTTTGCCAACTCCACTGGGGAAGCTGTTTACCATTTGTGGGTCCAAGTTCCCTCATCTGTATGTGAGCACTGGGGCTACATCACCTTTCAAATCGTGCTTGTCAGCCTCTGTGGTTCCCAGGAGCAGCAGAAGTTGAGTGAACACAAACATGTCTATCCAGGACTAGAGACTCAAACTGAGGCCGGAGCATGGACACCGTCAGTGATTGGTTCACTCCATCTCCTTAGTTTGTAAATCTTGGCGCGGATGAATGGGACAGCATAGTTGCTGGGGCTTTCACTTCACTTCAGCTGATTAAGATGTGAGTTACAGCTTAGTTGTGGGAAAGGGTATTTTAACCTCTTAAGTAGAATGAGAGGAACCACTGTTGTGTTGACAAGCATCAGTTCATGGAGTCCGTGAGGTCAGTGCTTTGTAAGTTCGGCATGCTGGGAGTAAACAGGACTGGTAAATGGAATTGGTAGGGTCTCTCATTTTGCACGGTCAGTTTGGTTAGATGTGGAATCACCTAGGAGACACACCTCTGGATCTTTTTAAGAGATGTTTTTCTGAGCTATTTCACCAAGGAGAGATGCCCACCCTGGATGTTGTCACAATTACAAATTAATGGCACAGAGTTGGCGAACTGCGGATGGCAACCATGCAGTTAGAGCAGCGCTGCTTTTTCCTGCGCACATACAGATCCCCATGAGCTGAGTTCACATGCTGAATGAAAAGGGATACAGGAGAAAGCACACTGATCTCCGAGTCCTGTTGTCAGACTCAATGTGACCGGCTTGCCTTAAGCTTCCACCATTATGGCTTTCTGTCATGAGGAACTATATCCGTTCTCAAACCAGGTGCCAAAATAAAGCCTTTTTTCTTTTAGTTGCTTATGCTGGTATTTGGCCAGAATAATGAGAAAAATAACTAACATGAGGCAGATCCATATACTAGTGAGTATCTGCTGGAATCCAAACAAGCACCTTTGGAAACAGTTATCTGTGGGGAACAGAGGAAACCCTGTGTCGATGTGTGTTGCTGACAGGAGCAAAGCCATGTCAAGGACCTGATCCCTCACACCCACAGGAATGACAAAGCCTTCCCCAGACGAGGCTCAAAAGAATGGCAAAGTCTTTCTCTAGCCCAAACAAAGTTGTTACTAAGAATTGACTTTTACCTAAACTAGAGTCTGCAGAAACTATCAACCACAACTTCCTTGGCCCAGATGTCTGCTGCCTGAAGCTTCTCCCCTACAAAGATTTCCTACTGAGATTAGCTGCCCTGCCTCCTCCTTGTTCTGATGTATATAGAAAGCTGACCACCTCACTCAAGAGTATCCAATAAATGCATTAAGATTCCCAGGCCGCTGATGTGTCTCCATCAGAGTGCACGACCACCTTATCCCAGCTCTTCTGTACATGTGTACCCTTTCTTTATCCCTCTGTTGCCCAAGTCAGGTGAAGCCAAAACCATGCAGGTCTCAGCACTTGTCCTCTGATGTTTTTAACGCTATGCCATACTTCCTCCATCAGTCTTTCCATCCATCACCTTTAATTCCCTCCTTTTGGAAGGCGTGGGAGGAACATCACGCTCCTAGGCAGCCTTCGCCTGACTCTCCATATGAACACACATTTTCGTTCTCTGAAAAGCCATTTTGTATTTACTGGCTGATCAGAGGCAGCGGGTGAATGATATGAAGAGCAATCCAGAAAGACAGATTAAGGAGAAGCGTTCCAGTCTTCAGAGACCCAACAGGTCGGAACGCTGAGTGTAGTCAGAGGGTTGGAGGATGCCAGAGAACCACAGAGGAGCTGGATTCTCCTTAGAGCAGGAAAGCAGGAGTGAAGGGAACTCAATGGAGGAAGGGAAGTGGAGGAAGGGAAGCTCTTATCACAGTCTGTTTCACCTCCATTATGCACTGAACTGAAGCTAAAATAATCTCTGCTATTTGTGCGCTAATTTATATGCTTCGTTATAAGAGCCTTTTCTAGTGTCTCTGTGAGAAATGACAACTACAATTTTAAAATCTGGATTTCCAAAGTGGATTCAAGCCTTAAGGACAAAGCATGAGATGCTGTATTGCTATAGTCTGGAGAGAGGGGTTCCTGGCTTTCTTCAAGCATTGAATGTCTGCGTCATCTATCCACTATTAAAAGTCACAACAGTGTGCCCTCCTGTTTTTCATGACTGACTGCTTTTTCTGTCAGTGTCTCTTCCTCTGACCCACTGGTCACTATTTCTCCTTTCTGGCCCCATCTGGATACACCAAACCTACCTCCCAGCTTATGGTTGCCAAATCAACAACTAAACTCAACTTACAGCCTGAACTCTCTTCTGTGCAAACCAACAGGTTCATAAGTTGCTGAGACCAGAGCCTGCGTAGCCTAAGGAAAGCACTGTTTCAGCACATCTCCCTGGAAGGACATTGATTCCAGGAGACCAGTAGCCTTGCCTTGTATTTGTTTCTCCAACAGTAAAGCGCCTGACATTCCATTTAGACCGGATATTTGTTGACGAAATGACCAATTAACAGAGGAGACTCATAATATTCATCGCTTACTATGGGGATGTCTTTAACTTGCTTTCTCATTTGATTTGCTAAATTTTTGTGCATAAACGTGAGTGCGACGGATAGAGAACAAGACAGAGAATGTCAGACAGATGCAGAGTGAAAAGGACCATTCTCTAAACACTGAAATTATCAGTACTCAGCATTCTGTGGTGCTGAGTGGTTGTCATAGCTTTGAAGCCAAGTGATCTAACATCTTGTGGCCTACTTTTTAGACTTAGGGGCTGTGGCGTCTATAAATTAAATATAATTTTATCTCCTGTACTGCGATGTTATTTGTGGTTTCAAGTTCTGCTTCTTCCCTCTGGGTGTCGGGTGTGTGGTTGTGTGGACAAGACACAGGGAAACTACTCTTCCAGGCACTGAAATAGTGCTCTGGCCTCTGATTTACAATCCTATACCGTCTCGAGCTCACAGTGACGGGGCAGCGCCTCAGGGTCTAGAACCCAGGAGGCAGTAACACATTTTCTACTTATGGGCAAATGGGATGTGTGCCACAGTCCTCCCTGAGTCCCCTGAATCACAGGGTTTGAAATGCTTCTTTGAAAGGAAAGCCACAGCTGAAGCGCACCTTACCTTTATCAATGAGACCTCAGAAAAATTAAGCCGTAAGGAAAGATTTTCAAACGGCACGATGGACTGGAATGCTAGCCACAAAGGTTTCCAACAAGAATAAAGCCTGGGGTTTGTGTCTTCTCCCTCATGAAGCTTTTCTGCCTTTTCAGAAAAGGACGTCAGGAACCAGCGGGCAGCGGGCCTGGATTGGAATGTGGGAGAACAGAAACAGGAGCAGTTTATTGCTGTGAGAAGTCCCAAAGCTTCTTCTGTCAGGTTGGTTTGTGTTTCACATGACTGGCCATTGCTATCGGTGATGATCAGAGAAATGCCTTTTGTTTGGCTTAACACAGTACCCACAGTCTGTCTCTCATCAAAATGGGGGTAGAAAAGATGACATCCAGATATTCCAGACTGAAGATTCCTCAGTAATGGAAAAAAAAAAAAAAAAAAAAAAAAAAAACTGAGGGACTTGCTGTTAGTGTTCTGACAGGGAAGGCCAAGTGTGCACATCACATTCACAAGGTCATCTCTGCAGAACTCAGCCATCCAGAGCTGTCTTTCTCCCCTTTGTTCCTAGGAGCAGGGACAAGTGCTGTGAAAGAAATGTAAAACGTAGCAAGGTCTCCTGCTGGTTCTCCGTGACTTCAAGGCCCCTGTGAACCTCATTCCTTATAATCCTATGCAAAGACATTTAGGGAACAAAATAATGAGGTAGAAATTAAGAAGAGCAATGTTTCTATACACGCCTTTATTTTTCTATTTTAAAAACTGTTAATCATATGCTTTTGATTTCTAAACAGCAGAATAGGACTGATTCCTTACCAGGTAAAACTGGGTGGAAATAAATGAGCGATAAAAAGAGAAACGGGACACCCAAAATCTACCAGTCAATATTTTACAACAGAATTGATTTCAGAACAAAGAGAAGACTGGGGCCTGGAAAGATGGCTCAGTTGGTCAGAGCAGTTGCTACACAATCATGAGGACCCAA
Source organism: Micromys minutus (assembly GCF_963924665.1). NCBI lineage: Eukaryota > Metazoa > Chordata > Mammalia > Rodentia > Muridae > Micromys > Micromys minutus. The sequence continues at coordinate 75,654,658 of NC_137975.1, read as the reverse complement.
GATCAAATCCCAGTACCCATGGAAGAACCCAGGGGAAGCCACACACCTGTAACCCTAGCTCTGTGAGATCCGGGCTCAGTGAGAAGCACTGTCTCAAAAGAAGTCAGGTGAAGCACCAGAGAAGAGGGTATCCTTCCTCCTCCTCTGTCCTCTGCATTTGGACATGGACACACAAATGTACACACACACACACAAACACACACACACACTCACACACAACTGACTATACACCACACATACAGAACAATCATATGCCACATTCATACAAACACACGCAGACCCACATGCATGATATATACATACATACATTGTGTTCACATGTGTTCACAAACAGACACAAACACACACACCAGAACAAAGAAGTCCTTACCTTCTCATTTAATCAGATAGTTCTGCATCACAGGTGTGGCTTTTCAAATGAGGGTTAAAATGTCCTGGTAGAATTGCCTAGGGAGTGAAACTTCATGAAATAGGAGTTTAAAAAGAAACGGAAAAAGCCAACCCCAGACAACTTACCTCCCATGCTCCTGCATGCATGCTGACTCTCTCAGAGTTAGGATATACCATTATTGGGCTAGGAGAGATTTCTCAGTGAATATAGAGCACAGAGGACCCCAGTTCAATTCCCAGCACCCACGTGTCAGCTTACAACTGTCTGTAAGTCCAAGATCTGACACCCCCATGCACACATACATGCAGGCAAAACACCAATGCACTAAGACCCCAAAACACAATGCAGTAAAATAAAAGTAGATGAGAGAGACAGAGAGAGAGGGAGGGAGGAAAGGAGAGAGGGGAGGGAGGGAGGGGGGAGGGAGGGAGGGAGGGAGGGAGGGGGGGGAGCCATTCCCCTGACTCTCAGGAAACCCAAACCACCCTGAGTGATCAGAAGCAATCATTCCCCTGTTTACAACACAGAAACAATATTGTCCACCGTGGTTCTGAGTCACTCGATGCAGGAGTTTTTACAATTTTGTTGCGGTGTAGTTCTAGAAAAAAAAAATTTCTCTTTCAAAAACCAAAATTCCTCTCTGAAGTACAGTTCTAAAATCATGTTTTGCTGATCCTGAATTCTATGAAAAAGGTGCAGGCAGGCTGGACCAAGAGAGCGCACTGGGAAGAGAGCCGGAGCAGCTGCCATTGAGAGCTAGGAGTGCTCAGTCAGTGCGTCTTATGCCTAATTAAGGCAGCTACAGCTTTAAAGACCCACATAAACACACACGCTGAATCTAGAATGGCCGGGTTAGCAGTTAGAAAAGAAATGCTTCAAGAGCTGGGGTTGTAGCCTAATAGCAGAAATGCCTGCGCAGCATACGCAAGGCACAAAATCCAACCTCCAGAATACAGACAATCATGGTAATAAGAGCAGTGATAATGACTTCACCCAGCTGTGTTCTGTATATACATGAAAAGCCTTTGTTAATGCTTTACAAGCCTTCTCCAGAATATTGCCAAAGTAAAACAAATATACGTCTAACCAGCACCACAGTTAACACAAGTATCCAGTTGGTTATGTTTGATTTAGGTCTTTGTTTTCAGTAAAGATTGAAAATAATGTGGAGCAAATTGGGCTCTTCTATGAGCTTTTTCCTCTCTCTCCATCCCCAGAACCAACTACCACATTATGCATATTTGTCGAGCACACACAATACATATCTTTGCGTTTGTGAATACCTTGGGTACTTTTCTGTTACTGTGATGAAAGATCATGATCCCAACTTATAGAAGAATTTATCTTTATTGTGGTCCCAAAGGCAGAATCCAGAATGGTGGGAAAGCCTGGCTGCAGGCACCTAGAACAGGATGTTGGCTAATCACATTTTCTCTGTACAAGGGAAGCAGAGAGGGAAAACTGAAGTCAGTAAGAATAGAGGCGCTCAAAGTCCACTCTGAGCGACGTTCTGGATCCTAAGTACCCCTAACCTTCCCAAACTGAGGCACAGGTGGGAACCAAGAGTTCAGATGTATATGCTGATGTGGGGCATTTCTTACTCAAACTACAAATGATATCATCTGCATCCAAAAGTAATATCTAAGTATTACATTTAGAATATGTATTAACAAAGACTAGAGAAGGTCGAAGCAAATTAGAACGAAGTACATTGATATATATGCATAAAAAACATCAATGGACTTTGCTGATCCGAACTCAGAAGGGAAAAGTGAGTCAGTAAGTAAATGAGGAATTGTGGGTTCTCTTTGTTTACACAAATCTTATTACATTCTGGGTAAAGATTTTCTCTTGTTTTTCACTGGGCCTGAGGTGTTCTGAAATACATTCTTACATGTTCACATGCTTTTCCAACTTAACTGCAGGTGATACACATTCACAGTTTTATTTTCTCCTCTGAGCAATGATGTTATATGCACATTATGCATGCTAGAATTTTCTGGAATGTTTATCTAGCAATACAATTGCCAGGCCATATTGTGAACATATTCTTCACTTTTGTAGACATGTCTATGGTGTTCCGGGTAGGGGCTTACCTTCCTCTTCTGGGTCACTAATGTGGAAAGAGTTGCTGCTTTTCCAAATTCTTCTCCACACTAGCTTTCCTACACCTCTGTAACCTGCCTTTCTTACAGGGCTTAGATAAAAGCTCATTCTGATCTCTTGTGATTGTGAATTAATGAGGTTACCATTTTCTGTAGACCTGTTGCTCCCTCGCCATCACCTGCAGCACTCAGTTCATGTATTCTTCCTGTTACTCTATTGAGCTATTGCTTTTATCTGAGGTTTGGACATCTAAGAATGTTCATTCATCTAGGGCTGGACATTATTGACCTATGGGAAGCTCTGTGCCTTTAACTTTGTGGTACGTTCTCTGAACAGAACATTTGCAACATTACAAAACATATAAATTGTGACTAGCTCTCTAATTCCCTGAGATCATAATTGCCTTGCCCTGTGATCATAATTACATTCATTAGATTCTAACTTTTTCTGTGTTTAAGACATTGCCATATAATAAAGTTTTCTGTATGTATCTAGAGATTTATAAATTTAGAATGTTTGTCAATCATCTTATTTTCTTTATAACTTCTTTTCTAATTATTTACTTGTAAATAATTAGAAAAAATAAATAAATATTTATTTATTTTTATGTGTGAATGTTATTGACTGCATAAGTTGTGTACACAGCAGGCACATTTAGGTACCCACAGAGGGCAAAGCATGTTTGATTTCTTGGAGTTAGAGTCACAGGCACAAGTGAGTCATCTGATATGAGTGCTGAAAACAGAACCCTGGTCCTCTGGAAGAACAGCTCTTGACTAATGGATGATCTCTTCAGCCCCTCTTTAGACCTCTTATATTTTAGCAAATCATGCCTTTAGTAGTTGGCACATGCCTATAGCTCCAGTGCTTGGACAGCTGAAGCAAGGTCATAAGTTCGAGGACAGCCTGTGCCATGTAGTAAATTCCATTCTAGATCAAGCTAACCTTGCTTTGAAAAAACAATAGTTTATAAATGTTATAAATTCCTTTTATTATAATTCTGCCATAAATTCCATGGTCTTAAAATTTTACTATATTTTATCTACATTTTATCTCAATAATTTCCATGTTGTTTTGTTTTTTACCATGAAACTGAAACAGGTCAAAGGCATGTGTGTAAGTAAATCTGGACCTGTGGAGTGTTGGCTCTAGCTGGGATGTTTACCTGTTCTTACTGGTTCTGAGACCACAGGCTTCTTCTCCACCCTCAGCAGTATCTAGAACAGTGTCCAACTCTGTGACTGTGTTCAGCAGAAGCGCTTCTGCTCGAGTTTTTCCAGTAATGACCAGAGCACGTTTCTTCCTCTCACTCTGGTTTGCAGAATGGTAGAAATTATCACTGAACTCTATCAATAGTTGTTTTTCCACAACCGTACATAGCTGCTGGAAATTTTCCCCTTTAATATTTAAATATGGCAGATTATAGCAATAATTTTTGTTATTGTCAACAAATGTCTAATTCAAGAAGAAGAAATCCTATTTCACTTTTCATTAATTTGTTTCTTTCAAATTTATACATAATATTGCTAATACTTTATAATTTTTGAATTCCTGCTTATAAATAAGATTAGACTATAGTTTTATGGTCATTCATTTTTCTTAATTACATCTAATTATTTATGTTATTTAAATTTATATTAAGCTATTAAGATTACTTAATATACCATTATTATACCAGTTACTTCTATACCATTTTCTCCAATTTCCAAACTAAGAAATACTTATTTTTAAAACTCTGAACACAAAGCCTTCTGAACTAAGGTTCCTCTTAATGGGAATGGTGGTTTTTTTTTTTTTTAAATTAGGTTGTAATTAAGTATTTGTGGGTACCTATACATACACATATGTATATATGTAGCCATAATATAGGAAAAGAGGTTATTAATTTGAGGAGATAGGATAGAAACTGGGAGGGGCTTTAGGGAAAAAGGGGGGATGAGATACAGTTCTATTTTAATTAAAATATATTCTTTTTTTCTTTTCTTTTTTTTTTTTTTTTTTTTTTTTTTTTTTTTTTTTTTTTGATCTTCACACAGTCTGTGGGTTGTTTCTGGGGTGTTCAGGGCTTTCTGGGGTTAGTATCCCATTATCAGTGACTGCATGTTATGTCTGTTCTTTTGTGACTGGGTTATCTCACTCAGGATGATATTCTCTAGATGCATCCATTTTCTTGAGAATTTCGTTAGGCCATTGTTTCTGATAGCTGAGTAGTACTCCATTGTGTAAATGTAACACAATTTTTGTATCCATTCATCTACTGAAGGACATCTGGGTTTTTTCCATCTTCTGGCTATTATAAATAGAGCTGCAATGAACATTGTGGTGCATGTGTCTTTGTTGTATGTTGGAGTATCTCTGGGGTAAATGCCCAGAAGTGGAATAGCTGGATCTTCAGGTAGTACTATGTCCATTTTTCTCAGGAACTGCCAGACTGATTTCCAGAGTGCTTATATCAGTTTACAATCCCACCAGCAGTGGAGAAGTGTTCCTCTTTCCCCACATCCTCACCAGCATCTATTGTCATCTGAGTTTTGGATCTTGGCCAATCTGACTGGTGTGAGGTGGAATCTCAGGGTTGTTTTGATTTGCATTTCCCTGATAGCTAAGGATGTTGAGCACTTCCTTAGATGTTTCTCAGCCATTCAATATTCCTCAATTGAGAAATTTTTGTTTAAGTCTGTACCCCATTTTTTAATAGGGTTGTTTGATTCTCTGGTATCTCGCTTTTTGAGTTCTTTGTATACCTTGGATATTAGGCCTCTATCTGATGTGGGGTGGGAATGATGTTAAACTAGAAAACTAACGTCCTGTGTTTCACTCAGACTTCTCTGTTCCTTCTTGACTTGGTGCTGGTAACACATGGTCTTTCTTGCATGGACACTTCCAAGATTCCACAAGTGTCTGTGTGCCTGACACTTACAGTTTGTTCAGGCTCTGTTATTCCTTTTCTATTCTAAACAACCTCTTTAACTGAGAGGAAAATTCAGGAAGCTTTCAAAAAGGTCAGCATTTCCGCACCGTCAGCACTTCTTAATTCATTCTTCAGTCACATACAGATCCACTGAAAACAATTCATACATCCCCCACAAGTCCAAGAATAAAAATTTGAGTGAATTCCAATAAATTTTATGATTTAAATAAAATATTTGTTGTTTATATCTTATAATAATTGCTTTTAAATTGCAACGTGCCTTGACCACTTACATACTGTTTTACTATACACTTTTATATGCTAACCTAATAAACTCACTTCTATAGGAAAAAAAAAATGAGTCGAATAGTAATACCTTTCTTTACTTTCCTACCAAAGGTATCAGTCCTCAAGAGATAGCCAAGATGCAAGATGCCACTTCCTATAAACGTACCTTTTATTCACCAGATGTAATTGTCATCTCCAAGACTGACTGATGAATAAGCTCACCCTTTCTACTTCTTTCTGAACTCTGGGTGGCTGGTTCAACTCCAAGCTGACTGATTCAAACTAGCTTCTCTTGGCTTCTCGCTGGATTGCTCTGCTTGGAAAAATCACCCCTGAATTCCAGGAACTGAAGTTCACTGACTTCACAGACGGCACAGACTAAATAGAATGTAACAGAGATGCACGGACTCAACGGAACTCAATGGAACTCAGCTGTGCGTTAGTGAACTGTTCCACACTGAGTGGCCTCTCCCTCTGCACTGCTCCTAGGTAGCCTTCCTTTTGTGTCTGTTCTCATGAGAGTTGGGCGTATCTTGTCTCTGACTCATTCTATCAAATCTTTGTCTGATTCATCACTTTGCCTGTCAATTAAATTTCCTTGTTTGGAATTGAAGGTGTATTCTAAAGGTTTGTCTGTATTCCAGCCAGAGGTATTAAACGTGTGTCATTACAGCCAGATTGCATAGTCCTAGAAGATCCTTGGATATGACCGCTGGCCAGAGCAGCCATGTTGCTGGATTAAAATTCCTCTAGAACCGATGTCTGGAGGAAGATGTGGTAGCTACAGAGCAAAGAGTAACTTCAGAATTTCAAATTTCAACCTTCAATGCAGTGAAGTAAGACTCACCAGGGTGTGTTTAGTGACTGGCAAACAAGCCACAGCTGTGCAGCAAACGTGAGGGAAGCACCCTAGGTTAAAATTGTTGTATTGAGTTTTGCTTTACAGAAGTGTGTCCTAATTCAGAAACTCCCCAGCTGAAGTCTTACAGAAATTATTTACAGTGAGCAAAAGACAAAAATATTTGTTAGACTATACAGACATAAATTTCACATGCTGTTCTACCCTTAGAGACTTAAAGTGTAAATTAATATAAAAAAGCCTCTAGTATTTTCACAGTGGAAAAAAATCAGTTCAACTTTGTTAACTCAGGTGCTTCCATATTATTTAATTAAAGACTGTTTTTTCTTTTCCATGCTGAGTCTACTTGGGGCAATGGGAATGCTTTGAGAAAAACTGTGGCAGAAGTCTATTCTGGGTTACCTTTCTTCTGGAGGTCAGGGACCCATGTCTGGGGCTATTCCCTCCCTGGATAGAATCCCAGAGCAACACTGAGTGTCCTGTGAAAAGAAACAGAATATGTGAGTCCTGTGGTCACTGTCAGTCTTCTAACACAGACATTAGTGTCATCATCAGGGCTCTAACCTCACAGCCCTAACTGATCCTAACCACCCTCCAAAGCCCCATCTCAAATACCCTCCCAAACCGAATAAGAATGAACAAAGTAGATCATGGACATATATGTGACTGTCATAGAGAAATGAAACCAGCCTATAAAATCAGCATATATTGATAAGTGCCCACTTGCTATCTCAAGGTGGGGGTAAATTTCAATACAAGAATAAATGGAAGATGTGCTCAAAAATCACAAAGCAGGAGTCAAACTAGTGGGAGCCCTTCCCCCCAAAAAATAGAAAACATGAAAGCAAAAATAAGCAAATCAAACAAAACAGACAAAAAGCATTAACAGTCTTATCAATTTGCACAAACTTTACTCTCTGAAATACAAAGAACTATAAGGGAACCCCTACCTATCTCTCCCTATATGTTCATAGATCTATCTCTCTTTCCTCGCTCTCCCTTCCCAGCCTCCTTCCCTCCCCCTCCCCCTCTCCTCCCTCAAAACAACAGCAACAGCAAAACAAGAACAAAATAAAACTTTGGGATAGGATGAAAACGCTGCAGCTTTAATTATCCGTTACATCACAAAAGGCAAACACATTTAGCTTCACCCGCCCACAAGGCCACGGTTTTAGTATCCATTAATATAACAAAATTTCTGTGTCAGTCCCTAAAAATGTAATCACATTTTTAGTGTATTTACTTCAGACAGTTAACTAGCAAGAACAGTCTAACTAGTCTTATTTATTTAAGTAGTGTGAATATATGAAGGAAGAGAAGGAGAAAACACAATATTTTTCAGGATCTAGGGATTTCTGACCTGTCTAAATGCCTCTTTCCTTTCTCTGGATCATCTATCTTTACATTCAGGAGGACCAAGAGGAAATGAATAACATTATCTTGTCCTTGGCCTTCACCAAGCCGAATCATTCATGTCTGAGACGATTTCCCTTTAGAGTCTGAGATTTTAAAGTAAATTGTCAAATGCTTTGCACACTGATCTCAGTTCAGGCCTGCCATTTTCTGCTCTGTGAAGCAAGTCCATGGTGTGATAGGAAACCCTCAACTATGTAACATGAGAAAATATGTTTTTAAAGCTGAACAAAAGAGACATACACAGTTCTCAGATCTCAAAGACTGAATAATCGTGTCTGTCTACAATGACTTCTCAAGAGACTCAGAAACATCAAATACATGCTAAGCTCACACAGAGCTTTAAAATTTTATGAGAAAATGGATATCAAAGTACACAATGCTGTAACATGCATCGGTTGTTACAGCCATTTGGATCACAGATTCTTTCTTTAACCACGTTAAGCAAGTTCTATTGCGGGAAATACCATGGTACCTGCCTAGCTTTTCCCATCATCCATTATTTTAATTCTTTCCCATTTTTTTTTTTTTTTGTGTTTTATCCTTCAAACTGAATTAACCCTACCTATTGACAGAAAAAAAGTCTTCTGTATGCATGCTCTTGATGCATGCAAGACAAATTCTCCAAACTGAATATTTATCCTTTATAATGTTGTAAGGGGGTATAAATGTTAAAGTCCACACTTTAAAAGCATCCCAACACATAAACTGTATTAGTACAATCCTATCAGTGAGGTGGAAATTTCTGGTTTCTTTGGAGACTCGGTTGCATCACCTGACGTTTTCTGGAAACTGTCCTGTGAGAAAATGTTTTTGCTGAGGATGTTTTGTTGAGAATAGACACGTAGTGTTAGTGTTTTTTTCTGGAAGGAGCCTGGAAAAGAGGCATGCAATGCTTTGCTAGAGTGGATACTTAAGAGATCATGTGACAGTTGGAAAGTGTGTGACACTGGACCCAACAGACACTGGACAATGCCGTGTGGTGTTGGTATGCCTTACTATTCTTTGCTGGTTATTGTTGGGCTTTGCTGACACTCACTGATCTTCACTAACAATTCTGTATGATGTTGGTTTGTGTTGCCGTTCTCTGCTAGCCATCATTTATTATGACTTCATAGAGAGAAATGCACCAAAGAACTTGTTTGTTGTGGTGGCTTCCTGCTGCTTCCACAGACTTGGGCCAATTGACAGAGCCTCTCAGTTTTTCTGGATAAAACTGCAGTTGCTGGTTCATGAATGGTGCTTGCAAGTGGACCAAGTTACAGCTGCTGATTATATGTGAACTGAACTCCTGATATCCTGGCAAGGCAGATTGGATTAGCTCCAAAGAACTATTTCTCAACAGGTCCACATCTTTCTTTTCCCTATTGACCTTTCATTTCCACTACCTCTGGTAGGCAGTGGGCTACCAGAAGGAAAGGTATTTAAGTACACTTATTAAAGGTAGGTTTTGTGTCACCTTGACACAAGCTGGAGTTATCATGGAGAAAGAAGCCTTAGTTGAGGAAATGCCTCCAGGAGCTCCAGCAGCAAGGCATTTTCTCAACTAGTGATCAGGGGTTGGGGGGGCAGCCCATTGTGGGTGGTGCCATCCCTGGGCTGGTAGACCTGGATTGGGAAAGCAAGCCAGTAAGTAATATCCCTCCATGGCCTCTGCATTAGCTCCTGCTTTCTGACCTGCTTGAGTTCCAGTCCTGACTTCCTTTGGTGATGAACAGTGATGTGGAAGTGTAAGCTGAATAAACCTTTTCTCCCCAACTTGCTTCTTGGTCATGATGTTTGTGCAGGAATAGAAACCCTGACTAAGACAGTTTTGAAAAATCTAAAACAACATAGTAGTCGTATTTTGTAAACTTGGAACAGCTTAGAGTTACCAGGGAAGCCGAAATCTGGAATTATCCGGATAAGATTGCCCTAGGGGCATGTCTTCAGCATATTGCCTTGATGGTTTTGATGTAGAAAGATTCAACCCACATGGATGGCATCACTTCTTAACGTGGGGTCCTGGGCTATATTAGGGAGGACTAGTGGAGAACTGGGTAAGCAGGTACCATCAATTATTTTATTTTTCTGTCTGGTTGCTTCAATCCCTGCCTTACCTTGCCTGAAATGATGAAATATAACTGGAAATTAAGACCTTCAGTAAACCTTTCATTCCCTAAGTTGTTTTTGCTCAGGGTGTTTCATCACAGCAACAGAAACAAAGATAGGAAAGTGAATGTTTCCACATTTTCAGACCAGAAATAATGTTGGATTTAGTGAATAAAGTTAATAAAGTGATTAAATGCATTGTATGGAAGATACTGCACAGCCCAGGCAAAAACAATAAAAATCATCCAAATCCTAATTTGTTACAATAAAGCCACTACCAAAAGAAACTTGAAGATAAAATGGCTTACTACATCTTACAAGTTAGATTTCAGCTTTGAGTGAAGCCAGGTACCTAGAAGTAGAAACCATGGAGAAGGGTGGTCTACTGGGGCTCACCTTCTTTTCTTCTATAACCAGGAGTACTGGCCTCAGAGTATCACCCTTCTCACATCAAAAATGTGCTCTCACAGATCCCTCTGAGGAAGGCAACTCCTCAGCCTAAGTTGTCTCTTCTTTGATGGCCTTATTGTTTCAAGTTGATGAGACCTAACCAACATATTGAGCCATTTGTCAACCTGACACACAAATGCATCGCTATTAAACTATAACCTTTCTTTTCTTGCCTATCCCCAAGGTCTTATATTACTATTACAATATTAAACAGTCTGCCTTGAAAGTCCCAATCTTTAAAAGTTTCAACCATTTAAAAGTTCACTTTAAAAACATTCTCTTAACTATGAGCCCTCAATACACTCAAAAACAAGTTACTTTCTTATCCCAAGCAGAGAAAACCAGAGCACAATTGCAATCATATCAAAGCAAACCCAAAATGTAACAACAACAACAAAAAGCTCAGTGGCCAGTGTGTGCTTCTCACTCATGATCTCTGAGCTTCAACGGACTTGCATTGCTCCACTCCCCCAGCCATTGCTTCTGTAGCCTACACAGGTTACCTCAAGGCTAGGGCAGCTCCATTCCACAACTGTGGCTGTTCTTGATGGCCAGCTGATAGTCCCAGCATCTCCAATATCCTGCATCTTAGGATATAGCTTCACCAATAAGTTTCATATCAATGACTCCAACAGGCCATGTGGTGATGAGCCGCAGCTTCTCTCCATGACCCCTGCAATTCGGAGGTTTTCATTGTACTCAGGACCGCACCTTCACCAAGGACTTTGCTAGGCCTCTCTTTACAGAGTTTCAAAACTGTGCATAGTATCAGTTCTCAGCCATGGTCTCTAATGTCTTCAAAACAGCACTATGTGGGAGATCCATACGTATTTTTTGTCAAGTTCAGCAGCCAGCTCGATGTGCAGCTTTGGCCCTCAAAGCAATCCAAGGCTTCTATGTGCTAACCCTGAGGAAACACTGCCCACAAAGTTTAGCTCAGCAGGGATAATCTCTTATTAATCACAGATATTCTTCAGCTCCATCTTTACCAGCAGTGATTGATCATCCACATAAAAGCAAAGAAAAAGTTTTCTTCCACAGAGTCTTGGTCCAAAGTATGGCTCAAAAGCCCTGATAGTTTTCACTACCTTTTGAAATGTCACAAGCCATGATTCCACAGTCTACACGTCTCTTACCATTTCTGTCTTTACACCTCCAATCACAAGTCATTAAGCTCTGAGGACTAGATTGTCTTTTCTAGCCCAAAGCTCTGAAATCCTTCCACAATACCCAATCAAAACAACACACAACTCCCCACATTCCTAGTACCATTGTTGCTGTTATTGTTGTTGTTGCTGCTGCTGCTGTTGTATTTCATTCTGTGATAAACCCACAACTCAAAGCAACTTGGGGAGGGAGGGCTTTATTACATCCTACAAGTAAGAGCCCATTATCAAGAGAAGCCAGGGCAGGAGATCGTACAGGAACATGGAAGCAGGGACTTGGAAGCAGAAACTTGGAAGCAGGAGCAGACACGGAAACCATGGAAGAACATTGTTAAGGAATTTCTTCCTCCATCTTGCTCAATTTGCTTTGTCATATAACCCAGAACCACGGCCACAGCAGACTGAACCTTCTCACAGCAATCATTAATCAAGAAAATGCCCCAACCCCTAGACTGGCCTTAGTTGATGCTATTCCTCAACTGAGGTTTCCTCTTTCTAGATGATTGTAGTTTGTACAGTATTGACAAAATCTAACCAGCACAACCTATAGCTCAACTCTGGATGTTGTTTTGTTAAATCTCACATCTTCTTACTTTTCTATGCATTTGTGTATTTTCTAATTACAAACATGTATACTTTTTTTAAAATTTTCTACTCATGAATACATTGTATCTTGGTTTTATTCATTCTCCATTCTCTCTCTCCAGCTTCTCCAGCTCTACTAGCTCCTCCAACATCTCTCCCAACCTCACTTTTGTGTTGAGATTATTTCACTGAAGAATACATTCTGAATCCTGACAATTATAAAATGTAAGCTTAACTTACTTACAGATTTGACAAACAAGAAAACAATTGGAAAAAGTGATGAGTTTGGCAATGAAATATCACATAATTTTCAGAGTAAAGACATAAGCAAAATTTATTAGCTGGTATGTGCTTGGCTGTAGGTAAACTTAATTGACAAGATGCCCTGGAGGTAAAATTTAAAAAGCTCCAAATGAATCCTTTGTTTTTCTCCTTAAGAACAAAAATCTCTCTTTTTAATAGCAGGTGGATATCAGCTTTCCCCAGAAGGCCATCTGGTAGAATGCAAAAACGAACGCTGGGTCATATTTGGTCTCCCCTGCTCAGCAAAGCCCTATTTGGTTGTTAAAAGGTATTTTCCTGTTAATTCAGTCTTATAGTATTAGAATAAAACCATAATGAGCAAGCATTAAAATTTAATGAAAACATACAATGTTTTAAAAATAGAATACAATACTTTTACTATTTTGTTTAAAATATGCGATGTAATTTTTATCATATTAGAGTGCTTAAGTAATTTCCAAGAGAGAAAATTATCAGGAATAAAGTTTGAACTCACTGAACATAGAAAAGAAAATTAATTAGCACATTTAATGGGGCAAACATATTTAAATAAGCACGTTTTAATGGTAGAAGGTGTAGAAAAAAATAACAGAAAGCGGGAATATAAATGCTAAGAGTAAGCAACGCTTCTATCACAGCCTCTGCCTGGACAAATGTTCCTCCAAGTCTGAGACATCTTAGGTCTACATACATATCAATAACGGAGTGATATCTTCAGGCTTGGTGCTTGAGATCCAGCCATGTTATCACACGCGATGAAATCCATCTTTTGCTTCTTGTTTGCTGTAACATCTTCTAGATTTCAGATCCCAAGCCATTAACAGATCACAGAATCAGTTTGGTACAATGCAAGTGCATTTCAACATTTAAAATAAAAGCGAACTCAGAATGTTAGCATCACATGACATTGTACTTTAAGAAAAACTCCTCCATTGTCATTCTGGGTATGTGTATCAATGGACTGTTGGGTCCTGAGTAGGTTTGTGTATGTAGATTCTAAACACCCGAAATCTTTGTCTTAGAGTAGGGCTTTCCATGAGCCAACAAAAAGTTAGGAATTGAGTGCCATTAAATAGGAATAATGGATACCTAACCAGGGCTCCCATAAAGGGAAGCCTGAGATAGTCTGGTTGACTGCTATCAAGTCTTGTTTGTGAATTCTCAGAAGGTATCCTTTATAAAGAAGGACCAGATGGCACCATGGCAGCCCTCCCCCAAAGGCAGCCATGGCCAACCCTGCAATGTCTGACTATGATGGCCTTAGTCCATTTGTGCTAACAAAACAAAAGACCTATGATTGGATAATTTATTAAGAAAATAAATTTATATTTTATTCTTCTAGGGCCTGGAAAGCCCAAGTTTAAAACAGTGGCAGGATTGATATCTACTGAGAATCACTTTCTACACCAAGGTAGTGCCATGTCATTCTATCCTCTGTAGAGGAGGATGTGTCCAGCCATAGTAAGAAGAAAAGAAGGGGAGAAAGGCCCTTCTTCCTTGTGGAGCCCTTTTATAAGAGTACCCTTCCCAACTATCTCAACCAACAAATCACATTTATCAATGTCACTTCATTGGCAGATATATTTCAATATGAATTCTGAAAGAGAGACCATAACGCAAACTACATTAATAGCCACAGTGACTAGATAAACATACACTTCTGCAAATAGGTCAAGGTCATATTGGTACCTCTGTGAACAATGAGAACTTAGTCTTCAGAGAGCCCGAAAATGTAACTCAAAAAAATGTAGTCAGGTATCCATTCAGGTCTAGGGAACTGCCAGCTCTCTGTAATTTCATGAGCTCTCACAATCCATGATCTTCATATAGTAAACATATCAAACCTTCTGCAATGGTAGTAATCCTTTAATAGCATCAAATCCAGTCCCATATATTCTGCAGATTATGTGTGATCCTTACTTTGAAAATTATAACAAAAACATTCTATGATAAATTCAAAACACACTCACATGATCACAAGAAAGTGCATAATTGCTTGGGTCCCTGAAACAGGCAGAGTCATGACTGCTGTACAGATAATGGGAAACTTTACACATTAGACCCTTTGAGTAGCTGTAAACATAGCTTGCAATTTTGTTTCCTACTTCAGGCAAAAATAATTCTCAGGCATGATAATTTGGGAATTCAAAATGATCATTATTTAGAAATATTAATCAGAGTTTCACTGGCATTTTATACATAAAAGCTGATACAAATGTTAGTCATAGAAATAAGCTCAGGGTTACCATTAAAATTTTTACAGAAATGATATGAAACTGAAATTTTGAAAATTTTATACATACAAATATAATAATTAGTGCTCTTATCATGTGGCATGACATATACTTAGTCACTGTTCTATTGCTGTGAAGAGACACCATGACCAAGGAAACTCTTAAAAAAGAAAGAATTTTATTGGGGGCTGTCTTAAGTTTCAGTAGCTTAATCTATTATCTTCATGGTTGCAGTATGGTTGGAGCACGGTGGGAGCATGGTGGGAGCACGGTGGGAGCACGGTGGGAGCACGGTGGCAGCATGGTGGGAGCACAGTGGGAACACGGTGGGAGCATGGCAGCACGCATGGAACTTGAGCAGTAACTGAGAGCTGCATCCTAATCAGAAAAAAAGAAGACAGAGTGAGTGAGTGAGAGGGAGGGAGGAGAGAGAGAGAGAGAGAGAGAGAGAGAGAGAGAGAGAGAGAGAGAGAGAGACTTGGTTTTTGAAAGCTCAAAGTCTATCCTCAGCAAAACACTTCCTCCCAGAAACAAGGCCATGCCTACTCCAGTAAGGCCACACCTCCTTCTAATCCTTCTCAAATAATGTTACTTTCTGAGGACTAAGCATTCAAAAATATAAGGGCCATTGTCATTCAAATTACACAATGAGTTTAATTCAAATACATTAAACATCATATACAAACATGCACACACAGACACACATACACACACAGAGAGAGAGAGAGAGAAAGAGAGAGAGAGAGAGAGAGAGAGAGAGAAGAAGAAGAAGAAGAAGAAGAAGAAGAAGAAGAAGAAGAAGAAGAAAGGAGGAGGAGGAGGAGGAGGAGGAGAAGGAGGAGGAGGAGAAGGAGGAGAAAGAGAAGGAGGAGAAGAAGAAGAAGAAGAAGAAGAAGAAGAAGAAGAAGAAGAAGAAGAAGAAGAAGAAGAAGAAGAAGAAGAAGAAGAAGAAGAAGAAGAAGAAGAAGAAGAAGAAGAAGAAGAAGAAGGCTTGGTTTTCATCAGAAACCCTTCCATGGAGCCTTAGGTATGGGCACCCGAGTCTGAGTACTCTTTATAGTTGGAGTGAGGGTATCTACTACTCAAGTGCTTTAATCCATGGAATCTGATACAACACACTTTCCATTCTTCTCTCTCCCATATCTCTTACCCTATGCTGTGATCCATATTCATTGGATACACCTTGCTATCAGTAGCTTTGGACCCTCCTAATTTTTCAATCTGTCTCATTTGCTACTGAAGTAGCCTAGAGCTCACTTTATCAATGCAGAGAGAGGCCACAGAGTCTGGATTATAAACTCGGGTTGCTCCTGGTATGAGAACTGCATTATTGGTAAGATGTTAATGCTTTAGAAGACAGAGGATGAAAGGTTACAACCTTGTCTATAAAGGTACCAAAATTTCTATCTTCTTTCAGAGGAAAATCCAAGCCACTAAAAACTGTTGTGCTCAGCTTATTAAGGAGATTTTGTCATAAGTGAGCAGGCTCCTTAAGGGAACTTTGAAAGGGATTTTGGTGATACCTGTTGGAAAAGGTCACACTGTGAGCTCAATGAATGATATAGATCCAGAAAATTACTGTAGTGCTGTCTCATGGAACGGATCACTGTGACTGCATAGGAAAAGCTCAGTTGCACTCCACAAGGGGGGAAAGATTGAGGTTCTCCTCGTGCACTAAGAGTCTTCCCTTTTTAAATAATGGTGCAAATCTCTACTGAGACTGCAATCATCTGCCATAGCAAGACGGTGTGGATGGAGGTGGGCAGCTTCATCGCTCACAGTATTTTCTTCTCAGAGACTGCAAACTCACTTTACTGACCATCTGGGCACGCTTCCCCTTGCTTTACACTCATTTTCTTCATCATCTACCATGTCCTACATAGTCAGACCACAGGTTCCATGAGCCAGCCCTGTCCATTTTAACAGCAGGTACACACTGAACATGCATCGTCAACAATGAAAGGAAAACATACTCACCTAAAGTTAGTGGAAAGAACAACCTTTACCTGCAACGCAGCCTATCAATTCTCCCCACAGCTATATTCTGGCAAATATGGACGTCTGAAACTTCCTTATAATACTAGGAAGAATAGTCTTCCTTAGATTCAGAGATATTCCCAACTAACTTGTTCACACTTGTAGATATAAAGAAGCATTATTATCACAGAATCAGCCAAAGCCTGTGGTTGCGAATGACAGGGAGAGAAGACACAGTTTTATCCTTTGTTTTAAGAGATTTCAAACTGATTCCCTGGTCTGTCCCCTCTCATACACATGAGCTCTTGGTGAACAACTACTTCCTACATTAACAAAACTCCGATATGGAGATCTCTGGCTTCAGTGTTTCTTGCCTTAGAGAACCATACCACAAGTTTTCTGGAGAGGATGTATGTAACTGTTCGGCTTTTTTGTTTCTTGTTCTTCCCCTCCCCATGCCGCCTTTTGACACTTAATACAACACAAGGGAAACACAATCAAACATAGAAGCTAGATTGTAATGTGCATTCAGTCATTCAGTGTATATGATGCCCTAAATTCAATATCCACCACTACCCCTCAAAATAAAGAATGGATTCAAACATTAAACTATCTTTACAAACATATTTTATCGTTATTTTCATGTCTGTGGCTCTGTGCACATGTAAATGCATGTGCCTACTGAATCCAGAAGAGGGCATCAGATCCCCTGGAGCTTAAGCTACAGGCGGCTGTGAGCCAAACAACATGGCTGCTGGGCTTTGAACTCCAGCAGTATGAGCTCTTGGCTGCTGATCCATCTCACCAACCCAGGGTATAAATTTATTTTGTTTGTTTGGGTTTGTAGAAAGTACAAAAACCCCTGCCAGCTGAATGTCGGGCTAGAGATGTCCTCTTGTGCCTATGATAAAATGGCAGCAGGAGGTCAGCTACCTGGAGGTGCTTCAAAGCAAACCCCAAAACTGCCTTTCATTGAATACCTGATGACAGGCAAATTGGACCCTCCTGGCCTGTTATATATACCTGTGTACAGTATTTGGGAAATAGCACAAGAAGCCATTTGCAGCATCGCTGGACGCCTACCGGCTGCCTGCTCCCGGCAGGCTGATCCGCAGGTTCAACTTTGTGAGTGCTGAGCTCCTAATAACCACCAGCCAGCCATAGCTGAATGCACCTCAGGTTCTAAGCAGATCACGGAACTAAATCATCTCTCACTCCAGCCTTGCTCATTTGGAGCCAACTCATTTTACAGTGTGGTTAGCATAGCCCTGCCACTTAAGGATGATGGCTCACAGAGCCCAGGGTGATGTTGTCTTCATGAGCGTCTACAGTGAGGCAGTTGACACAAATTGTGTCGTACGCTGCTTGAGGTTTAATGCTGACACTGCCAGGAGAATATTTTTACAGCAGTTATCAATGTATAGCAGAATGTAAAACATTCACCAAAATCAAATCCTCTGCCCTCAGTGATCATTAGTTCAGGGCTCTAATTATCTCGCTCTTCCTAAACAAAGCATATGAACCCAGAAAACAACACAGCCTGCACTTTTAATTAATATCTAAAGCCTTCAACATAATAAAACTCTGAAAAAAACAGTTTCCACTACATATGTCCTATGGTTTTGAAACAAACTGTCATATCAAAGAATTTATACCAAAAAAAAAATGCTATTCATTCTTTTTTTTTCAGAACCCCATTAATACTACTAAATGGGTTCATTGCAGAGCTCAAAAAATGGCATTGCTTAAGTCATTTGATGAATCCTCACTGAAGAGAATGGATGAGAGAGGAAAGTCACTGGATGTATAAAGCATACCCAGCATGTCTCATGCGGTGATCTCTGGGTAACGCTTCCCTTTCATTTCCTGAAAGTGTATTGCAGTGGAAGTCATACATTTTAAACTAGCCAATTAGGTTTTATACCAAGCAATACCACTTAGCCTCTGTGGAGCCGTGAACTCTTTGGCCCACCATGAAATTAAATAACCTTGCAAATCCCCACAGACAGGACGATTTGCACGGGTGCTCGTTTTCGATTAATTACTTTCCCCATGCTAATGCAATTAAGAACTGGACCTAATATTTTAGCCTTCTGTTTTAATTACAGTCCTACATCCTATAATAATATTAAAGAAAGCCCTTTTGAGCTTTGCTGGCTTCATAGTCAGAACTTTCTGCTCTGTGCGATTTCCATTTTAACTGCCCTGTTCGTGACAGTTCTCTGCTACTTCGAGGTGAGCTATGGTCAGAAAGGCTTGCTTCTCGTCTATTCAGTTTGTCCACACGGGTGCCTGGGAACCACACAAGTCAAATCAGGTCTAAAGAAACACTATGGCACTTCTTTACGTGAAATGGACGCTTCAGCGTGCTGCCCATCCATTTCTGAAGATTGTTTAATTGCATTATTATATGATCTACAGAAGTTTTCCAAAATTGAAAAGTTGACTGGAAGCCAATATAGTTAAATGTCAGGCTCTGATCCAGGATCCAAGTGAACAACAGCATCTAGGATGAGAGCATCCTGGATGGGAGGTACCAATAGCCATGCTGTGAGTGGCAGGCAAACAACACAGGAGGCATTCTCAAACTCAAAATCACAGCTTTATTTCTCTTTTCCTCTACTTTCTCAGAGACAAGCCTCCTAGATACCTGTGAGTGCAAGCTTCAGATGGCCCAAAGTCTCTATTCTGTTTGAATAAACTCCTTATATGTGAGAAACTTGAAAGCCACCCAAATTAATGTCACCTATGGTAGCCTAAGCTTACAGTCTCCATCCTGAGAAGTTAAGTAAGGCTGAGTAGCATGGTGCACTCCTGTAACCCTGGCACACAGAAGGCTGAGAAAAGACGAGTGCCATGAGTTCAAAGACAGCCTGGATACCAAACTGAGACCCTGCATCAAAGACCAAGCAAACAAAAATAGGGAAATGAAAGAAAACTCTGGCCTTCGGGTGAAGCAGAAGAAAAATGGGAAATAAAGATTCAAGAAATTTTCCAATTGATAGCTTTGTATTGAGTTCTTCAGGATAGTTCTGCCATTATTATGATATTTTAAAACATCTTAACAGTACACCAGAAAAGTAATGTTTTTAAATATTAAATAAACTCTGGCCAAGGAAGCAGGTAGGTTAAATATGGCTCTTTACCTCTTTCCCCTCTCTTCCAAATTCAATGCCCCAGTTCTGGACCAGGCCATCTATACCAGCCTCTCTCACTGGTCTCATCTCCAGTAGCTCACACAGATGAGATTACCCACAGATTATAGTCACTGTCCTGAGACGTGTTGGTGATCAAAATACCTCCTCCAACTTTTTTTCTCCCACACGCTGCTTTATCGTCTTCCTCTCTATAGCACGCAGCCCGGAGAAGCTGCAGGCCACTCTCACCAGGAAGCAGGGAGCCTCTCCAGCCCTTCTCTCATCTAAAACCAACTCCCCCAGTCCTGCCCCAAACTCTGTAGCAGACCAACTTCTGTGGTCACCACTTCCTCTCTGCCCACATCTCCAGAGAATCCTCTGAGATTTCATCCCTCCTCCCTTCACAGGTCCTGTTCTCCCAGCCACCAGCTCCAGCAGGCATTTTCTACTAACCCACCAACCCAGCCTGCCGGAGAAGCAGGTAGGCCAGCAAAGCAGTAGCCAACCTTCAGAACTTCACTGTTTCTCCTCTTCTCCAAATCGAATCCCTTAATCTCATCCCCACCTCTGGAGCAGACTGAATGCTGTGGCCTTCCTCACTCTCTTTTCCTATTACCAGGAGAGAAACAATCTACTTTCCTCCCCCTTGGGGACCCCATCAGCTCATTCCCCCACCAGACTATTCACATTTCTAGGTGTTGTCTCCCAATATCTAGAAACACATTGTACCTGGAACCCTCAGTAGCCACACCTATCAGGATGCCATAAGAATTCCCTACCACTCAACATACCCACCACACCCTCCTAACAACCAGAAGAGGAAACACTCAGAGAAACAAAACATCCATACAACAAAGACAACACAGGATA
Source organism: Micromys minutus (assembly GCF_963924665.1). Taxonomy (NCBI): domain Eukaryota; kingdom Metazoa; phylum Chordata; class Mammalia; order Rodentia; family Muridae; genus Micromys; species Micromys minutus. The sequence goes on along the minus strand of NC_137975.1, from coordinate 75,633,898 downwards.
TCAGCACCTAGAATTAAAACTTTTCCAAACCTATATGCTTAGAAGCCAGCATAAAAATACAATCAAGAATAGCCACCACAGTATGTCTCCACTAGAGCTCAGCAGACCTACCACAGTTGACCTTGGGAATTGCAACATAGCTGAAGTACAAGGCAAAGACCATAAAACCATCTTATGTATATGATAGAGGTTCTTTAAAAGGTAATGAAGAAATACTTTAAAAAAATCTATCAAATCACACACACAAATAGTAGAAGGAAATAAATAAAATCATTCAAAACCTGAAAGTGGAAATAGAATCAATAAAGAACACCCAAAATGAGGGAAATCAAGGAAATGATATATTAGGAACTCAAACAGAAACCTCAGAGCCAATCATCACCAAATTAATACATGACAGGAAGCAAAGAACCCCAGGCATTGAAGACACTATGGAAAAAATGAACATCTCAGTCAAAGAAAAAGCTTAATCTGAAAAAAAAATCAATCACAAAACATCCAGGAAATCTGAGATACTATGAAAAAGAGCAAACATAAAAATAATATAAATGGAGGAAGGAGGAAAAAACCCAGGTCCAGAGTACAGAAAATATTTTCAACAAAATCATAAAAGAAAAGTATCCTAACCTAAATAAGATGACAGCCAATGTACAAAAGACATTCAGAACATCATATGAGGCCAGAAAAGAAATTCCATACAGTACATAACAAGCTAAATACTAAAAATACAGAATGGAGCGGGGTGGGGGGGGGGGGGGAGAGAGAGAGAGAGAGAGAGAGAGAGAGAGAGAGAGAGAGAGAGAGAGAGAGAGAGAGACCAACTAACATATGAAGCAGACCTATTAAAATGACACCTGGTTTCTCAATTGAGAATCTAAACATAACAAGGGCCTGGACAGAGGTGCTGCAGACTCTTAAGAGACCACATGTGCCTGTCCAGACTACTATACCCAGCAAAACTGTTAATCACAATATATGAAGAAAATAAGATATTGCATGATAAAAACCAAATTTAAATGAGATCTATGTAAAATCCAGCCCACTGGAGGTGGTAGAAGAAAACTTCCAGCATAAAGAGACTAACCACACCCAAGAAAATACAAGGAATAAACAACCTCAGAGCAGGAAATGAAAAGAAGGGAAACACACATACAGACAAACAAACACACATAGAGCAATCCCACCAGCAATACCACCACTACCACCACCACAACCAGCACATCAACAACAACAACCACAACAAAACAGAAATCATCAAACACTATTCATTGACATCTTTCAACCTCAATGGTCTCAATTTCCTAATAAAAAGGCACAGATTAACAGAATGAATGAGAAAACATAGCCCATCCATTTACTGAATATAAGGAATACTACTTAATATTCTTAATAGCTAGAAAGTAGAAATAGACTAGATAGCCATCAACAGATGAATGGACTATTTTTAAAAAATAATATTCACAGGTAAGTAAGTGGACCTAGAAAAAAAATCATCCTGAGAAAGGTAAATGAGTCTCCAAAAGACAAAAATGGTATGCATTTGCTTATATGTAGATATATACATATAAGTATAAAATTGATCTAAATGAAATAGCCAAATACTGGGGGAAACAAAGTCCCAACTGGACATCTATTGTCTCCAAATGAAGTTGTCTTAGTTAGGGTTTTCATTGCTATGAACAGACACCATAATCAAGGCAACTCTAATGAAAGTAAATATTTAATTGGGATTGGCTTACAGTTTCAGAATTTTAGTTCATTACGATCATATCAGAAAGCATGGCAGCATGCAGGCAGACATAGTTCTAGAGAAAGAGCTGAGAATTCTATATCTTGATTCAAAGGCAACCAGGAAAGAATGACATCCTCAAGCAGCTAGGAGGATGCTCTCTTCCACGTTGGGTGAAACCTGAACATAAGAGGGGACTTCTAAAGCCCATCCCCACAGTGATACACTTCCTCCACCAAGGCCACATCTCCCAGCAGTACCTATGAACCAAGCATATTCAAACTATCATAGAAGCTTTCCGTGTAAGGATTGTGCTACATCTAACTGAGTTTTTGGCTAAAGGGGTTCCATGGAAACCCTCAAACAACCTAGACTGTTGCCAAGACTATAGTTTGCTCTCCATAAACTGACAGCAAGAATCCATTGCAGAAGACAACATCTATACAATTCATCAACATGAAGAAGACTAGGATCTTTCACTCCTGTGTTCTAGCATCTGTGGTACAGGAAGGTACTTTGTACTCTCCAATGAAGAAATGTAAACACCAAGCCAGCTAGAAATCCTTTGATTTAAAATGGTGTTCTATCTGCAGGATATGCTAGAGTAAGTGGCACAAAGCTTGTGGAACTAACCAACAAATATCAGACATGATTTAAGGACAGAGTCTATACTAAGATGTTCTGAGATTTTCTTTGCCAAAGCAATTACTCTAAATCCCTTCACTTCAGACTCAGGCAGATTCTTCTGACAAGGACAAAAAGAAGCACCTATTGAGAATTGAGACATCACAGAATAATCTCTGGCCAACATGCTAAAATTCCTCTCTTGTGAATCCTCCTAAGCCAAACCCCCATCATTCAAATCACCCTCAGCAACAATGTCTTCCATATTCCTACTAGCATGGCCCATGAAAGCCCCACTTGAAGCAAGCTACTGCTTTCCTAATATGAAGTGTCAAAGTCCAAACTTCCCCAAACAGAAGACCACGTGTATCACAGCAATACCCCAGTCCCTAGTACCAGCTTCTGTCTTAGTTATGGTTTCATTGCTGTGAAGACACACCATGACCAACGTAACTCACAAAGGAAAACATTTTACTGGGGCTGGCTTACAGTTTCAACGGTTTAGTCCATCATCGTCATGGTAGGAAGCATAGCAGTGTGCAGGCAGACATGGTGTTGAAGGAGCTGAGAGTTCTACGTCTTGATCCATGGGCAGCAGCAGGAGACTGTGTACAACACTTGGTGTAGCTTTAGTATAAGAGACCTCCTCCAAGCCCACACTCACACTGACACACTTCCTCCAACAAAACCATACCTACTCTGAGAAGGCCCCACCTCTTAAAGGTGCCTCTCCCTGTGGCCAAGCATTCAAACACAAGTCAATGGGGGCCGTACCTATTCAAACCACCACACTGCTGTTAGAAAACAAAATAAGGAAACACAGCAATAACATGACTCCTTAAGGCATTCTGCTGTACTCCTACATCAGGCCTTGCTCGGCCATCACTACAGAAGCTTCCTCTGCAGTGAATGGGAACAAAGGCAGAATTTGTGAAGAGAAAGAGAGACCTTGGAGCACTCAGTTCTGTATATATCCCCCTCTGGGTTCAGGAAACCTGCTGACAAGAAGGTGGGGAGAGTGCCAAGCAGAGGAAATGAAGGACACCAAAAAAACAAGGACCTCTAAATCTACAGGGATGAAGTACATATGAATTCGCTGAGACTTAGGCGGTGTGAACACACACAGGACCTGCACAGGCCTGCGCTATATGGGGTTCTAGACCTGAAAGAAGTAGACATATGAGCCCATATGTGTGCCAGAACTATCTCTAATCGATAACCACTTGCAAATAAAATGTCACTTGTATGCAAGAAAGTCTCACTGTGGAAACAACGTACTCTTAAGCATAGGTTTCCTGCCCAGCAGTAGATGGGAAACAGAAAATAGACTCAGTGACATCTTTGATTTACAACCATTGACAATGGTTCCCTGTCTCATGATGTCACGTCAGGGTTTTTCCTTATTTTGTTTTGTTTTTAATTTTATACTTTCTCTATTATTTGATTGTGTTTATGTATTCTCTCTTTTTGCCTTTTGATTAGCGATTTTATGGGATCCCTGAGAATACAAATTGTGGGTCTCTTCATCTATATCTGCAAATCTTGCCTCTTTGTAGGCTTTTTTCTTTCTCTTTGTTTTGTTCTATATTGATGTGTTAGATATACATTATATATATTATAATACATATATTATTGATATGTATGTATCAATATATATCAATACACTATGAAATATTATATAAAAAGTTTTATTACCTTAGAAGGTTGTTCATTTTCTAATGAAAGATGGAAACAAGGAGGATCCTGAAGACAGGAGGAACTGGGAGCAGTAGAGAAAGGGAAAACTGTAACCAGGACATATTATTTGAGAAAAAAATCCATTAAATAGCTTTAAGAAACTTCAAGGATGAGAGCATCAAGATGGAAGACAAAGATGAACCATCTCAGTCCGAACCGCTCTGAGTAGCCTAGCCACACACGGAGCCTCACGTGTCTCTATCTTGACTCAAATTTGCTGTGGAGGTAAGAACGGCCTTTTGACTTCTGGGCCTCCTTCCTGTATCCTCCAGATGCTATGGTTACAAATGTGTTCCACCATACCTGGGTCTTCCACTGGATCTTTTAGATTGTGCAAGAGCTAACATACATAATGATCAAACAACTAAAGTGAATCAAACAGACAAAGTCATAAGCCTTAAAAATGTTTATTAAGAGACCAAAGCCAAACAAGGAACCAAATAAAAATTGTGACATTGAAAGCTACTATATGATAAAGGAAAAGCTACTGTGGGAAGTTCACTGCACACTGGAACAGTCAGAATAGAGAATTTGCCAAAGTTGAATTAAGTTGATTGAGATAGCTGATTCTAAAGAACAAGAAAGGAAAAAGAATGGATAAAATAAATAAAAATGAACAGACCCTTGGAGATTTGTAGGCCATTGTACACCATGCCATTATAAAGGAAAACAGGAAAGGGGAAGAAAGACCAGTAAAAGACATTGTTGTGAATTGTCCTCTTGTTGTTTGTATTTTGATGCTAATTCTGCTTCCTTAAGAAGTGCAATCTAGCCAAATAAAGGCTAAGGCCAGTGATTGGGCAGACAAAAGGAAGGTGGAACTAAAGAGTTAGAGGCAGAGAGAGAAGTGGGGAGAGAAAAAGGAGGAGGAGGAGGTGGAAGGAAAATAGCGCTGAACCACATGGCAGGAAAAACCACAAGTTTTTCTAATGAATCTAATAGCTGGGGAACGGAGTTGTATAGTGGTAGATCTGCCCGATTGGATATATGAATAGGAATAGAGTGATTGTTATCTCTGACTACTTTACACTTGCTTTGGGGCGATGTTTCTTCAGTGAACCTAGAAAAGTGGGAATGAGGATGTTTGTCCAGTCTTACTTGTTGTCCAGGGTCTGTGGAACCATCTGAGGATAGGTCAGAAAAAACATGTCTAATAGGTCTGTGTTTTTGAGAGAAGGCTGAAGGTTGCTTCTCTAGAGATGTTCTAGATGCAATAAGCACCTGAACTTGTTGGGACACACACACACACATATACATTATAAGTAAATATTAAGTACGTTTGGAAGAAGGAAAATTTTGCAGGTACAAAAGTGATGGACTAAATGTTAAATATATCTTATAACTCATAAATTACAAGATGATAACAGTTATACTCAATTTATACCTGAAAACAAAGAGACTTTTAAACTGGACAAAAAGGGGGAAATGTTGTGGATTGCCCTGGTGCTGTTTGTATTTTGATGCTAATTTTACTTCCTCAAGAAGGACTACCTAGTCATATACTCAGGTGACTTCTTTGGAACCTTCTTCCCATTTTGACTTGTAAAATAAAGGCTAGAGCCAGTGATAGTGATTGGGCAGAAGAAGGAAAAGTGGAGCTAAAGAGTTGTGGAGAAAGAGTGAAGACAGGGAGGGGGAGGAGAGGAGGAGGTGGAAGGAAGATGTAGCTGAAGCTCATGGCCTGGAGAAACCACAAGTTATAATGGATCTCATAGCTGGGGAACAGAGTTGTACAGTGGCAGATCTGCCTAATT
>NC_137975.1:75565554-75623054 GCF_963924665.1 Micromys minutus | reverse complement strand
GTTGGCTGTGTTAGCAACTATTCCCATTGCTATGACAAAATATCTGATTGAAAACAACTTAAACTATACAGGATTTATTTTCATTTCACTATGAGAGAATACAGCCCGTCAGATTAAGAAAGGCACAGCTCCACGCTCACATGTGATCACCACAGGAAGGTGGGGCTAAGTGCATGCTAGAGCTCAGTTGCTTATCTCTTTTAACCTCCGTCCAGTCTTACAGCCTTTAACTCCTTGAAGAATCAAGTCCCTCTCTGATGCAATAAAGGGGGTAAAATCCAAGTTTGCTAAGGATCTTTGTATAAATTCTGCTATTTAAACTTCTCTGTTTTGACAGTTGTGGCCTGAAAATGAAAAGCAGAGCTGACTATGCAGACAGGAAGGTGAGTAAGTGGATGAGGGACATGAAGAGAAAGGAAGCCCAGGAGGCGGAGATGCGCTGAAGATCAGGTCACACCAGGGCTTCTTCCCAAAGAAGCACACCATACATTTTACTGTGTTCCTAAAGTGATCTTAATTCCCAGTGAAGAACCTCTAACTTCTCACCGCAACACAAGAAGGTTCTTAGGAATTCTTTTCTAGAACGGCTGGAAATCATGACCTCAGTAAACATTTTCATAAGGTGGAGGCACCATGGACCTTCCATGCTTCGTGAGCACACAGTGGTAAGCTGAGGCTCTTCCTAAGCATTAAAACATCACAAAATAAAAACGAGTGCAGAAGATGCAGATAAATTGTGGCTTCCAGCAAAGGAAGGCCCCTCCAGCACCCCCTTCGGGAAGCATCCCTATAAGGAAAGAAGAAAAGTGAAACTAGTTTTAAGAAGAATAAATCAAATGCTTCTCTGATGAACAATTATTATTTGGGGGGAAAGGTACTGTTACATTTTAAATGAGTTTCTATACTTCTGCATGACTACCTTTCTGTGTATTGATAAATCAATACTCAATGGATCAATATAACATAAACTAGTCCGGCAGACTTTAAATGGGACCCACTCGTTCTTTTAGCTTCAGATAGCTTCAGTATCAACAAGTGTGATCTAGTTGTGAAACAAACTGTGTTTCTAAATGAAAATTTTGCTTTCACCGAGTTCCTCTTTTTATTATCTGGTTTCCTACCCTGATTCATCACAGCCTCACAGGCCAGAATTCTCTCAAACTAGGCAAGCTGAAATGTCAAATCCTGCAGTGAAAATCGAAAGCCTAAAATAAATTGAGATAATTCATTCTGGAGCCCCCTGCTATGTCAGGCCTCTCAGACTGGCTTCCTGGCATTTGGAAACAATAAATGGCCCTGGCATGACACCTTGATTTGTGAGCTCAGAGAGGTCCACTCAGCCCCATGCTAGATTCATGTGAGGCTTAATGCTGCAAAGGTGATAAGGAGTGGACTGTCTCCACATCACCACGAACGTTCTTGGCATCTGTTCACCCTTTGTGTTTCAGAGATAACTAGTGTGACAGCGTATCTAGGGAAACCCCAAAGCAGATTGCTGAGAATAATAGAATCGGTAACTCATTGTGCCAGGAATAAAATCTAGGCAAATAAGTATAGAGAAGCCACGCATTTCTCGAGAAGTGAAGTCTAAGTGAGGGATCAAGAAATGTCAGACAATACAACATGAGCCGCAAGGGATCATGTCCAGTGATCTAGTCTGGTCACCTGCTTGAAGGATGAAACTTCTGAGTCACCCAAGCAGTACCAACAAAATTCAGAATGTTTTTCTATATTGTCAGCACTGATCCAAGATGGTGGGTCAAAGACTAGAATGAGATGTCAGCCACTGAGAACTGACCAGCATGAGAAATTCATGCTGTCTATGGATACACACACACATGTGACCATGGGTATGATTGTCAAATGCTAAGACTCAGTGTCCCAGAATGATCTAAATGATAACGATTTTCAATGGTATGATACAGATACGGAATGATCATCCAAAGAAAACAACGCTAAGAAATCAGAATATTTTTCTGTGTTTGGGACACACTATATCAGGAGCCAGAACATGAGTTGATCTTGTCAACACTTGCAACTGTAAGGCTAACCCCTATACTGTTTGTACAATGCTAGGAGTGAGCACAAAGAATTGTGGTGTGCATTTATCAGGTCATGTGAGGAGAACCAACTCCATCTGTCTTACTTTAACCAGATTCTGGTGTTGGTTTAAAGGTCAAAAGTCCTATCTCTAGAGGCAGTTAAAAGGCCTTGTTCTCGTATTGGCCTTAATATTAATCCCCTCCAGCCATGGTCCTCACCTTTCTTATTGTGTCTGAAAAGGGATAAGAACATACACTTTCTAGAAACACCACTAGGAACTGATACCCTAGGCTTTGCCTACGAACTGTGGAGCCTGCATCCTTACCCAAGCAGGATTCTTCCCTGCTAAGTATTGAATGAGTATGTTTAGATGGATGTAAATGAATATTAATTATCTCATGGATCTATTAGCACAAATCTAAGTACATGGATTTTGGGACCCTTATCTAGCCATGAAGGGATTTTACATTTCGGGCTTGATAATTTCATATTAATTTTTGGAAGAATGATGCTGTCAGCCAAAGTCTAATTATATAAAGTCATATACAAATGATACTACAAAAAAAAGTATTCTGTAGATAGGCTTATGATAGTGGCATTTTTGTTTGATTTTTAAATTCTTAAAAACAGTGATCCCCTAATTGCTTCTTCCAATAATATTGTATAATGGTTTTTTTAAAATATGGGGGTTGGTGAGATCAATCAGGAGTTACGAGTATATGCAGATGAGTTCAAGATACAGCGACCATGTCCCAAAGCTCAAGTTGCCTATGACGCTAGCTCCAGGGGATTCACTGGCCTCCAGGGGCACCTATACAGACATGTGCATATACATGCAAAGATAGGTACATACTAAAGCAAACACATAAATAAGGATAGATCTCTAAAAATTAACATGGTTAGCACGTTAGTTAGCATGCAGAAGGGTTAACCAGTGCTTGAATGCCCATGTGCCTATTGGCTTCCTGTGATGAGCACAGTTCTTTGTCTCCCATGTGTTTAAGCCAGGCTCCGTCCAGGTTGTTTTATTGTTTAATTATGATGATGTCATCATGTCTATAGACTATGCCTACCACAGCCAACTTCATACCACACTTTGAGCATGAGAAAGACTGATGAGACTTCGTGCTGGATACAGAGCCATCTAATGAACAGTGATTGTGAGAAGCAGATGCTTCTTTATGAAGACAACCAGCACCGTTTAGTGTAGGGCCCTGTGTGCTGTAGAGCCAGACTGGTGGTCCCTTATCAATGCAGGGACTTCACGTAAGCCTAATAGTTGGCTTAGGCATTGTGTATACTCAAAAGCAGTAATCACTGTTCAGTCTCTGAAAGGAAACAGCACTGGAGGGCTGGAGAGCTTGACACCATCAGCTGTACTTGAATATGCAAATGGAATTGCTGGGTTTAGAGGAGGCTGTGTAGGGCAGAATTCTCTAAAGGATCACAATAAAGGATTTTTTTTTTTTTTTTTTTTTTGGACTTCGTATGTGATAGGCGATAGGTAGTCAAGTAATATCTACCAGATGTTGGAGAAGAGATTGTGGCAAATGCTCAGTTTAGGAAGCTGGGCACTAGCAGTCCCAACCTGGTGCTAAAAGTTAGCCCAGGGAAGTCTGTGGTATTTGCTGCATTGGAAGGTAAAGGAGCTGGAGTCTGATACTGGCAGAAAAAAATACAGTCAGCAATACCAGTGGAGACCAGCACATCCTTGTCTTTCCTACCACCTCTTTACATCTATTCTGCCCTTAGGAAGAAGCAGGCCATGTTAAGAAGTGGTCTTCCACATCAGTTAATCCTCCTAGAAAAGCTTCCAGAAACACACCCAGAGGTGTGTGAACACAATAAAGCTGTCGGTTAAGACCAACCATGACGCAGACCTTAAATAGTTAGGTGCATTCCAGGTTATTCCTACTGCAGCACAGCCCATACTCTGAGGGGATGGGAGATGATCAGAGCGCAGGTGAGCATCCCACCAGCTAGAAGTGATTCTTTTCATTCTCTGTGATATTTTCAAAACTTGCACGAGGTGGGGACAGCCTTGCTAGTAAATACACTATCCTACCTTAGGCAACCCCCATGTGCCCACTTTCACTGACAAGTGCCAAGGTTGAAAACCCTTGTTTTAATAGAATAAGGATGTTTATAAGAATACTATATACTGGTAATATAGAAACTTAAGCAATACCCCCTCCTGGTCGTTACTACCTATAACACCCAGAGAAACACTTAGATTGTGTGTGGACTTGGGCAGAGCATAGAAATTGAACCTGAGGGTGGTGCAGAATCTGGTATAATTCTATGCTGCTATATAACATCTCTCCCAGTGAGACACCCCTCCCCCATCCCACAGGTAAGAAAACAAGGGCTGGAGAAGCATCCTTTCCTAAAGGTTATTTATTCTATGGATCAAATTCAGAGTTCAAGAAACCAAGAGACAAGATGTTGGGAAGGATTGCAGAAGAAATTAAAATTATAAAGAAGAACTTCTGCTGTATGTCACTTGAAAGAATTCTACCACTGTCTGAGTCTCTGGTTCCAATATAAATGGATCTTCTCTACTGTGTAGAGTTCCCAAAATCCCCTACACTTTCTTCCTACCAGCCAAAGAGCCCATACCTAACAAACCCAATGCCCAGAATAATTCTGCAGATGCTTGTACTGTCAGTGGACTGAATGAACTACAGACACAAGTTGGTGTGTTCTCTAACACCGTCACCACAGTGAGAAAGAAAGCTACAGTCGTCCCGTATCTGCTGTCTGCCTGTCATGTGGAACGAGATCAATCTGATCAATCACCGCTGTCTGCATTATGTAAAAGGCAGAGACGGGGTGTCAGCCTCTGTATCTGTTTGTTCCGGTGCGCCTTATTGGAAAACAACTAGTGGCCCTGCTGTCCCCACACAACCAGCACTAGTTGGTATTTTTGTCATTCCACCATAGAAATCTTGATAGGAAAGGTTTTGAGGATCCAGTAACACTGTTAAAATAAGTGCGCCTCTGGCCGGCTCCTGGTGGATCACAGAGGCTCCATGCCAACTCTCCGGACTAGATAATATGTAACCAGGACTCTCTGTCCCTCCATCACGTGTATTAACTCTTGGGGTGAGAGCATCTTCCAAAAAAGCACAGAGATCTACATTTGGATGCTTTGATCCCAGAAAATAAAAAGGGAAGCCTACTAGAAAGAGGAGAGGCATCTCCTCAGCTACTGTCAAATAAAGCAAAGAGATTGCTTTCTCCAGGCAGTTCCTGGGCTACTTTGGGGAACATGCAATTGTCCATCTTCAGGGACAAGATGATGGCTTACTAACATAATAATAGACTTTGTCATTAAATTTATCATCCTATTGGGCTATGAATCCCCCTTAAGATATATCTTAGAGCAAATGTTCATTTCTGTGAAGAATTTCAGTTAAGGGTAAGGGCTGCTTTACAGTCCCTGAGATGCTCCGTCATTCAGCATGGCAGCGTTACCAAGAATTTCCTACATTTCTTAAAGGGATTGTGTCCACACTTCTTAAAGGGAAAATTAAAGCTTCCCTGACGTCCCTGAAGGAATAATCAGTTTTCTGCATGGAGGACAAGAATAAGAGAATGCCTCTATTTATAAGTTACATTGTCCTGTCTTGCACACACAGGTGCAGAGTACCGGTTAGATTACCAGCATCTCCATCACTACAGCCTGTAATTCAGGCAGTTACTTTCCTGTGCACATACTCGCATATGATCATCAATACATAATCAAAATTTTAAAGCTATGTATGGAGGTTGAGAGATGGATCGGCGGTTATGAACACATGCTGTTCTAGTAGAGGACCAATCGAGATTCAGTTTCCAGCATCCACACTGTTGCTACCAACCATCTACAACTCCAGTTAGGAGGGATTCTATGTCTCTTCTAACCACCACAGACTCTTACATACATATGGTACATACACACCCTCAGACATACACATATACACATGAAATAAAAGAAACAAACATTTTGAAGATTTGAACATAATTACAAGTCCAAAACCAACCACTGATATGAAGCTCAAGTCAGAATATTCTAAATTTTCTGTCTATTTTGTCTGTTTTTTTTCTTTTTCTTTACTTTGTATAGCTTTTGTTTTTACTTTTAATACAAAATCTTGCTTTTTGGCAGAATTCACATCAAACTCTTGGTTCTGCCTCAACTCCCCTCCTGAATGTCAAGGTGACAGGTATGTGCCACCAGACCGGGTTAAAGATCTCATACTTCTAGTTGGTTCCATGTTTAAACAATCTGTGTAATGTTATTGATAGTAAGTAATGGCCAATAACTGCATAAATTAAATGAGGTGAAAGGCAAATTAAACCCTCAATGAAATCTGAAATCAAAACTTTATTTTCTTTGTAGTTGAGCATAGTGGTGCTTATCTGGGAACACAGCCTCAGGAACCTGAGGCAGGAGAATTGCAGTGAATACATCAAGGTTGGCCTATGCTACATAATATATTCAATCCCAGGCCAAGGTAAGTGTTGGCCCCCCTCTCAAAGTAACTCCTGGGAGTTCTTCTATGCCCACCAGTGTTTATGGATGGATACTGGGCTCCCACCATGCCTTAGATTTAATTTCTTGTTTATTTTGGGGGAAAAAACCCACAAGCAATCCATTCAGGTTAAAAAGACATCTCTGAGGAATGCAGGCATGATGGTTGTACAGCCACTTGCTCTGGCTCTCTGCTTAATCTGGGGCCTTGTTTAAAGGAGCTATTCAATTTTAATTAAAACAAAATGGGCCCTGGAAGACAACACATCTCGTCCAGCAAGGATCGTACAGGGCTCGTTCTTTGTAATTTCACCCACCATGCTGCCGCTTGCTGCCTTTTCCACAGTGCTTAAATGGTGTCTAAATGGACCAGTTCTGTTGCCAAGGCAACGGACAGGACAATGCTAATAGAAGTACTTAGGACACACTGTGAAAGGCTTGGAAATAAAATTGTTTGACATGAAAGGCATCGTGTCAGCAGCCAGGCGACTCTGTTAAAGGCTAGACTGAGCAGGAGATGGTCCCGTGCCCTCCCTGACTCTCTCCTCTTTAAAATCTCTTCTAGAAAATAGGTTTTGTCCTAAGAGTCTTGACAGCTTTTCCTATCAGAATCACTCAGGTTTTTAGCTCAAAGTAGAGAGAAAAAAAATCTTTATGTTGTGTTTTCCAAGCATTCAGAATAGACTTGATGCCCAGGCAAATGAGTTTCTTTCCTCTCTCTCTCTCTCTCTCTCTCTCTCTCTCTCTCTCTCTCTCTCTCTCTCCCTCTGTCTCCCCTTTCCTCTCATGAATAAATTGCAAATATTCTTGTGAGTTTTCTAAGATTGTTAATTAAAATCCACTTGATTTAAGTGGCTTCTCCCATTTTGCTCCCGTGAACCATAAATTACGGAGGGGGTCAAAGAATGAACAGGAATTTGACACAGAGGGGTTGATTTATTGCTTCAAACGGAGTTTTATACCAGATGTGGCAGGAGCCATAAATTAAATGCTAAATGTTATGTAGTGTTATGCTTTCTGGAATATAAATTGTCTAAAATGATATGCACGTGGAATGATAAAATATGAATCTACTCTCCTGGCAATTTTTAAAGCCCGTTGAAGCTGTCAGAAGGAAAATAAGCAGAAAAACAATGGGGAGGGGCCCCTTTATACCTTTGACGGTGCATATAGAATTCCCTGACTTATAGAATGACCCTTTCCTGCAATATTCTGGGTGTCAGTGTGTGGTGGCTTCGGTGGAAAGAACAAATAAAGAATTCTTTCATCTGGAAAAGGTAGAGAACAAGAAGGGGAGGAAAGCATCCCAGAGCTCTGTTCCAGTGACCCCGAGACATCCAGTCCAACTGTTACTTGCTTCTCAGGGACTCCTCTGCGAGGACCCTGATTTAATTTACTGACTCGCATTTGAAAGCTAATCTGGCCAGGCCAGAACTTGCCTAAATGTATCTAACAGCTCTCCGCCGCTGTAATTACTGCATTAAAAAAATATATTAAGATACAAACTAAGACACGGTTCAGGTAAATGGAAACCCAGAGCCAGGAACAAGAGTGGTACAGAAGTTCACTAGGGGGCAGACAAAGTCAGCAGCAGCTTACCGCCTGTGGTTTCAGTCCTGGGACACTGTGAAAAGCAAAGCTGGAGGGATTCCTCTGTACTGTTTCTATTCCTCCCCGACCCCACCCCTCCCTCACCCCCATCCCCTGCCCGAGCTCCCTTTTCCTGTGATAGCTAATAATGATTCTGCAGCTGACAGGATTTAGGATCACCTAAGAAACAAATCTCCTGTGAGGAATGAGTTAGAGTCTACGCTGGATTGATTGAGTAGGAAAGACCAATCCTACCTGTGGGTTGCACCATTCTGTGGGCTGAAGGACCCACCAGCATCCCTCTCCCTTTGCTTCATGACTCTGGGTGTGAGGTGGTAAAGGCCATCTTGTCCTCTGGCCCCAGTACACAATGCTGTGGTGTACTGTACCCTCAGTCAACCAAAACACAAACCCTGCCTTCTTTCCATAAGTGACCTTCATCAGGTACATCTCTCACAAGTTACCAGGTTTGCCAAATTAAGAGAAACTAGTCAAATTTAAATTTTAAATAAACAACAGATAGTTTCTTCACATAACTATGACCAAATAAAATTGTGAGAATATACTATATTAAGAAAGCCTTTGGATTTGTTTTGTTTGTCTTATAAAGTATTCACTTTTTAAAAATAAAGTATTATTCATTGTTTATCCAAACCCGCATTCAACCAGGGTACACTGTTTTTCTCCTGCCAACTCAAGATTCCAGACAATAATGGTGAATATAAGGTGATCACTCTTTTAAATTAGCAATGGTTGTCAGCTTCTCAACAGAGAACATTTCCATCCACAGCCACCACAGAACCATCACGCTAGTGCCAGGCTTCAACAGAGAACATAGTTTCTAGCAATTCTCTAAACTAAACCAGCAGGATTTCAGCTTAGCTAAAGCCTGGGGAAACCCGCATCATTAAATTAGCATAGTCTCCCAAGACTCCAGAGACAAAAAGAGGGAACCGCTTAAAGCAGAAGATTTCTCCTGATAGTCATCAAGCCCTCCTTCCCTGGAACTATGTACAATAAAGGAGCAAATACAAAAGGCAAGAGTGAGAGGGGCCTGAGATAACAGCAGCCCTTCCCAGTCTCTGCTCAGGTATCTCTCAGCATCCCAGCCAAGGTCATTGTCCTGAGTCCCTTTCTCTTCGCTGTGTCAAAATTCATGGCAAGAGTAGCTGGATGTAGAGAGCACCCCAAGAAGCAGAAAAACCTAAAAGGGTGACCTTTGTTCTCTGCTTTCTGTCAGTGAGGTAAACACTGTGACTAAAAGCAGCTCTGAGGAAGGAAGTGTTATTTGGCTTACAGGGTTTTTGCTGTTGATGTTTTTCTCCCGGCCCTGGCTTCCTCTTTTATAGTCCTCAGACTCAAGGTGGTATCCTGGAGACAAGACCTTTAGCAGAGACGATTACTAGCTTGTTCCCCTAGGCTGGCTCAGCCTGCTATCTTATAACACCAAAAACCACCTGACCAGAAGTTGAACCACCCACAGTGAGCTAAACCCTCCCATTTAAATTGTTAATCAAGAAAAAAACCCCTCATCTGATACTGAGATTCTCTCTTCTCTAACTAGGTTTGTACCAAATTGACAAAAACTAACCAGCACAGCTAGGGACAGGTTACACTGACAGACATTTTTCTGGTGACCGACTTCCTACATCTAGACCTCACCCTCTCAGGTTTCCAGAATCTCTCCAAACAGTGCCACCAACTGGAGGCCACGTGTTCAAGCCTACGATAGGTATTACGGCCAGTTATGTTTTGCAGACAACCTTCTTTAGAGTTCTGAGACTACATTATCCTACCCTGAAAAAATACTATTTCATCAGCACCCAAGAAGAATCTCCACAAAGGCTGGGGGGACTACTGCCAAAGAATTTCATAAAATCTTCTTGTATGCCTCAATAAGAAAGAAAAGGTGAATTTCCACCTCTAGACACGTAACTTCATTGCTCAAAATATTTAACATAGACCTTCTGAGAGCCCGTAAACTGTATTCCAACAAATACATTTTTAAAAATATTAAAGTATAGCAGGGCATAGTGTTGATGCCTTTAATTTCAGTATTTACAGGCAGAAGGATTGTTATAAGTCTGGGGTTCGCAGAACTGTATAACAAATTTTTATCAAAAAAAAAAAAAACCAAATAAATACATTCTTAAGAAATGAAGAAAGAAAATAATAGATGCCACCTATTGTATTTATCCTGTGTTTTTATATGCTGTTGGAGGTCAAATCCATGCATGCTACCAGTAAGCCATGTTCCTAGGTCTGGCTGTATAGATTTTATACCACCATTCAAAAGGTAGAAACAATGTAGATGAGAAATAAAACTAAATGTGTTAAACCTATACAATAATGTTCATTAGTCACACAAAGGGGTGGAGGTCTGACATATGCCACTACGTGGAGATGCCTTGAAAATACTAAGCAAAGCAAAAATAGGCAGACATGAGGGATACTTATTTTATCAATCCTTTCACATGAGGGTTCTGCACAGGAAAGCTTGTAGTAGAGAGGTTGCCAGACCTTGGGAGAAAGCAGATTCAGGAAGCCTCCTGTTTATTGGGATCTTAGGTCCTGTCTGGATGTTGGGAAGATTCTAGAAGTTGAAAGTGATGATAGTTAAAACATATACAATAGCAACCATCCTTGATGTGTTCTTAGAGAAAGAATTTGTTTGGCTTTCCTAACATCTAAACTCCTCCCGTATCCCAAGCCAGATGTCACACCCACATCTGACTGCCACCCCGGTGACATGGCTTCCTTATTGACAAACACAGAAAAAGAGGGTGTGTTTAGTGCAAGACGAGACATCACAGACCCCACATCTTCCCACAGCCTACATCCGTTGAAGAATCTGAAGGACAGGTCCCCAAGGCTGCACTGGCTTTTGTTCTGGAAGCTTCAGAATGCTGTGGGAGTAGAGTGTGTGTGAGCTGTTCTGTCTGACTCCTGGAACCCTTGACCATGACAGCATCCCACGCTCTTCATTACATGTGCTAAGCTGCTCTTGATTACATGTGGATAAGCTCCATTCTCCATGGTGATACATCATAGGAAGTCTGACGTCACTTTCTGACAAACTCTGCTCCAAGTGAGCAGTGGTGAGTTTCTCCTTCCTTCCTTTCAGCGCTGCTCTCTCTTCGGTGCTTCTGCCCTCTAAGTTACCTCTCCTAAGAAAACATCCTAATTTCTTCTGAATATAATTAGCGTTTATGATCCATCTTTTCCATGAAAGCGATCATTTTGGCAGGATCACTGATAAATTCAATGACACTGGGCCAACAAGATCTTGGAATTTTTTTCTCATTTCTCTTTCCAGATATATGTTCTTCTAAGGCCTGTTTAACTGTTAGGCACAAAATGTGCTTTCCTCATTTTCCTTATATTCTAAACATTTTCCCTATCTTCCTGTCCTGCCTCATTTCCACCCTCTGAGATTTGATCCTTAAATCTTACTGATTGCTCGCTGGAATGTCTGGCTTCTAATAACTTCTTCCATGATAAATGGGGTGTTGACCTTACCTACCCAGGAATCAAGGGTTTCAGCTTAAGTTAAGCAGGCCAAGGGGGCATTAGAAGCTATATCTTGAAGATCAGAGGGTCATCACTTGAAAACGGGTATGGCATTCCTTAAGACATGAGACTACATTAATCATAAAGCATCCAGTAGATTGTCATAGGTAAGAGTACCACAAAAAATAACAGGGCCTCCTCATCATGGTGTGCCTGCTAACCATGGCTCCAAAGAATTATTAATGCTTAAAGCAGAGCTTTCTTTAACCGATTCTGAGTCCGTGAATCTTTGCAGGCTAAAAAACACATGGACCGGTTATCCTAGTTACACAGTACTGACACTGGTTCTGCTTGTGTTCCTGCTGGACCAATAAGAGACATTATCTGAACTTTGGAGGTTAGGACTGAGCCAAGATGTAAATAGGATGTGAGCAGCCACATCCTGATAAATGTGAACGAGTCCAGTGGCAGAGTGTGAATCATCTAAGTAACTAGTGTCAAGAAATAAAGTAAAGTTATTATCACTCTGGATTGGTTTAGAAATGGGACTTTTGTTTGAAGAACACTTTGGGTCTTCCCACAGTTTGCAGGTAAAAGTAACCTTTTTATTAGAATGCATGAATAAGTTTTATCCTTCATTAACTTCTTCAATTCTTTTAATGTGGTTGGGATAAGCTCTAATCAATCCTGAAGTTACAGTGGGGGCTGTCAGTACACATCAAAAAATACACATGTCTCTGACTAAGAAAACTCTAATTACCTTCTTTCTCTCTGAATTTGTCTGTCCTTTGCACTAGGTTAAGAGAAAACTCAGATTTAGTTTCACATCCCAGTTGTCATGGGGAAAGAACACACAGGCCCTTAAGACTTTTGGATTATGGACTTAATAGTCCTTTTTTAAAATGTGTCTCTCCAGCTGTCATGAGTCATGAAGTCCCTCAATGTACTTTCTATCTGTTTCAGAGAAGAGTGTCTTACGGACCGTGTTAGTCACATCCTCACTGAATGGTCCATTTCCTTCTTGTTTCTGTGTAAGATGCGCTTACACTTAATTTTGGAAAAGAGGTTTCGGAGCCATATCTGTGGCCTTGGAACATTACTGCATGCTGCTACAGTCTGTAAGCACCCTGGTGCCTTAGCTACACTTTTTCTTAATGAAAACTTTCCAAGAGTAAGACCAACAGCAAGAAAAAAACTTTTTTTTTAATTGGGGGAGGGGTTGAGGTCTTCCCATCAATACTGGTTTCTAAACAAGTTTGTTTATTAGAAAAGGTCCTAGGGTACCAATAAAGGTAGAAAGAAAACCCCTATCTTGCAAAGCTAAGTCTTTCTTGCCACAGTCAAGAATCACCTGGTAGTCACTTGAGTGGGGCTTTGCTGAGGGCCCTGTAGCATCTTCAGATCTCAAGGGCACCCAAGGGCGTCCAGAGAAGCCTTACTCCCCATGTTCTGAGAACGAGATAGTATTGCTTCCAATGGCTGCCCTCTTTACACAGGGGCATAACTCTGACCTTGTAGGGCTTGATTTAGATAGACCTTTCCCTTCACCCCGAACTTCCCACACAGTAGATTAGGTTTGTTCTGTAAAATCTCTCTTCAACCAGGGCTCTCTATGGAGACAACAGGTTGTTATCTGCCTAGGGAAATGTATCTTTCCTGGACAAGCCCAGTAACATGTCAGCGGTGAGGAGGCAGAGACACTGCTCCACACTGCCACTCTCCCTATCCTGGGGAGTTCCCACGGACTTGGACCTTGATTCAGCAAACCAAAGTTCTGTGGTATTGACACTAAATCTGGTGCACAGTCCACCCTAAACTATTTTTAGGTCCAGAAAAACAAAAGCTGCTTATTATCCCTCTAGGAGTGAGAACTGTATTTCTATGTTGACATCTGAAGCTGAGGAAGTATCCAGTTGAGTTGTTAGTAGGACCTCAAGAAAGAATAAAGCCTGAGTATATATACTCAGACTGGTTTGGGGATTTTTGGTTTTTCATTTGTTTGTTTTGTTTTTGTAAGCATACAATGAAATTTTCCATCAGTTCTTCTCTATGAGGAAAATCTGGTTGCATTTAGGCAGGATAAAAAGGGAAGTAATATTAAAAAACCTAATAAGAAGCCCCTCACCTAGCCATACTTACCAGGGGAGGGGAAGAATTTCCTCAACAACTAGTCAAGTCCCTTCCCTTCCCAGCCATAAACCTGCTGTTTTCTAGAAAGTTTACCAGAAATACTAGTTAGGGCAAAGGATATGCACTGCAGTCCTTGTCCAGCCATAGTGACTTCTGTTTGTCCCTCATCAGATGTCACTCTAGCCAAGGCACTTCCAGGGCTATCCCGTGCAACTCTCTTATCAGGAGAAGAAGAAACGCTAAAAATAGTTCCTCAGTAACCTGGTGAGATGTAGCCCGCAGGTCACTGAGAGTCGGCTTATGCTAAGACATTAAGTTCATTGTCTATTCTCCCACAAGGACTATACCCCCATCCTTGAGTATGTCTTATATTCCCCAGCTTATCCTTGGAAGCACATAACTCCATTTGGGTGTGTCTTATCTTCCTCTAAATAGCTCTCCCTTTGTTAACCCTGATTCGTAAGCCTATATTAAAAAAATCTTTAATGAAATAAAGAATTCTGTTTTGCTCTAAGCTGGTTAGTCCTGACATGCTTTTTAGTATCAAAGCATCAGAAAAGCACAGCACTAATCCACTCTGTGAAAACATAAGGTAAGCAAGGGTCTAGAACCTTCTAGTGACCTCCACAGACACCTGCACTCATGTGCATATAACAACACACACACAATTCGCAAACATAACTTAAAATAACATTTAAAGTATTTTAAAAATAACTTTATGGAGGAAGGGAGGTAGAAAGGATGCCCTCCTCTATGCAACAGCCCTCATACTGCCGTGTGTATAAAAGAAAACTAAATTCTCATCTTCTAAAGCATAGAGATTAAAAATAACATTTAAAATAAAAGCATGAAAAATACAGTGGCTGTCAAATGCAATCATACAAATAAACATGAAATACAATCTGTTGAGACAAAGAAGATCCCAGGGCAGCATGGCTCTACTCCTTGTACAAAAATAAACTACAGAAACATACAGCTCTTCTAACCAAGTACACGTAATTTTGATTTAAAAAAAAACAGGAAACTTAGAGAAATTACTTAGAAATAATAAAAACTTGTTACTCAGAGATTGAGATTCATATCGAAAGAGTCAACGCACACTGTTGGAGTAATTATCTGAAAGAAGCACAAAATATCCAAGTTGGCTTTGATTTTTTTTAAGTCAAAAAATTAAGTAATAAAACTTCTAATGAGTCCTTCTGGGGACATCTTGACCTGGCCAAGTAAAAATGGAACTGGTCAGGACACAAAGAGTTTTACCCTATTTCAATGAAACAATGCAGGCTAATTATTGCAACAACTACAGGCACTTTGCTTCCCTTTAGGGAGTGCCTCATTATTTCAATTAGGCATATATTCACTAACAGGCCCATAAATATTTCTAATTAGCCTGTTTGCTTCCATTTTATGAGGCGGCTTTCAAATTAGCACCCACATTCTATAGAATTGGAAATAGAGGCTTGGGAGATGGTAATTTCCCTCTCAAGAAAAGAAGGAGGAAAATGGACGGCTTGTCCACAAAGAGTATTCATTAGGTTCAAGCCATTTATAGTCCATGTTATTTGGGGTGATGTACTGTCAAACTTGGATAAAAGGTTAAAAGTGGGGAGCAGCTTCAACCAATTATTTTCAGGTCCAAATGTAAGCGTGATGGAAGGGTGTAGGCAAAGCAATAGGAGAGAAATAACACAGTACACACCACCAGGCTTCCTCAGCTGTGATCTCATCCGGCCTGCCTTATTGAAGGGAAACTATGAGGCTTTCAGCAGGGAGGCTGCCATGATCCAAAAATGAACCCATAAATCAAGAATTTGAAACTGCCTCAGAACCTGAAGTCCAAACAAAGTTAGCTCCATTAGCCTACACAGGAAATGTACCTCATCACAGAAAGAGCTCCAGAAGGAATCAACATTGCTTTCACCACCACCACCATTATCACCACCACCACCATTATCACCACCACCACCATTATCACCACCACCACCATCATAAGGATCATCAACTCAACTGTGGCACACAACTGAGGGATGTGGCTTACAGAAGAGTGAAAACAGGAAATAAAATGTTGACATCTTTTACAAAATGGACATTGTCAGCTGTGGCATGTGTCAAAGTAAAGACATAATGTTGATGTTTGAGGGTTTGCTCAAAATAGAACAACTGCATCTTGCCAAGAGCCACATTTGTGTCAGCCACTGTACCCAACAGTTTCTGTGCTTTGTCTTTAAGAATCTCAGCAGTGTTTGTTTAAGAGGGGAAAAAAGTGACTGATCATCTCAGTGCGATCCTGCAACAGAGAGACAGGAGGTCATGTCAAATGGCACCAGGAATAGTTCACTAACACTGTACAATGACTTCCCTAGGTCCCAAGTCCTTTCTGTCTTTCAATACTGCCTCTTTTCTTATTGGAGAACAGACAACAGGCAATCCTTCCCCAAAAAAACCTTGCAAACCAATTCATGATCTATTCAGATAACCCTATGTAGAGTAAGACTCTTTGACATTCAATTTTCATTGAGAGAAATCTCAACTGGAAAAGGCTGAGCAATGAGTCTAAGGTTCCCCAGTTAAAGATACCTGGCTGGAGGTGCACAGCAAAGGATGGTCAGCTGAGAATGCCCAGCTAAGGATGTCTGGCCAAAGATGCCAGGCTAAAGGTGCCTGACTAAGGATACCCAGGTAAGAGTGCCCTGGTAAAGATGCATGGCTAATGACGCCTGTCTACAGGTATAAGAATAACTAAGAATGCCCACATAAGGCTAAGGCTGCCCAGAAAAGGATGTATAGCTAAGAATGCACAGCTGATCAGAGCAGAATTAAGGCCCCATCCAGACAGGCAGTCTGGTTTTGTCTGCATTCTACTGAGCTCATCATACCATCTATGAAAGATCAGAAGCAATGACTATTCCTGTCTCAAAGTTCCAGAATAAATTTCCTGCAGCAGTTTTAAATGGGTTGACCGTATATAAAATTTAAACAAGTGAAAAGAAGCTCTAGAATCTACAAATCTGAATAATTGGCCTGAGACAGTCTTCCCAGGCAAAGTAGTCACTTATCGTGGATCTATTAAGAGAACAATGGCTGTGAACATTGTGCCAGTAGAGTTACTCTTGACACCATGGGAAAAAAATTTATCTCCCTCTATTACTGATCAGCTTCATACCTAATGAGGATGACCTTTTGGAAGAACTATATTTGTCCTCTCCTCCATTAGCCTATAAACATTAGTGTTTCACTATTTTCTTGGCTAGATGCTAGTAAACAATTTTCTGCAGAACATACATGAGTCATTTGGGGCCGATAATAAACAAAGATTTATTGAAACACAATTGCACCTATTCAACTACATATCTCAGTGGCTTCTTTTGAGTAACTACAGCTGATATCATATAGGCCACAAAACCAAATGACCACCTAGTTGTTTCTTCTCAAGAAGCTTGTCTGTCCCAACTTGAGAAGACAAACTGAGGCCCACTGTGATCTCACCTTGAGTCTGATTTCAACACAGTGCTTCACCCCCCAATGCTGTAGCTCAGACACTCAGTCCTTTCCAAGCACCTTGAGTAGCACTAACTGCTCTTTGCACACTCTTCTCCTTTGTTTGAAGGAGAAGCTTGAAGCACCACGTTCTTACTCTTCCTTCTGATGAGTACCCTTCAAAACTGCAGGTGTTGTGAGGACTGAGCCCTCCACCGAGCATCTCACACCTATGGGAGGCAGTCTGCCAATGCTAAATACCAACTTGCATTTGCAATAGAATTTTCAGCTAATCAGCCCACTTCTGTTGTACACTCAGAGATTTGGGATAATGTACATACGAGGTTATAATATTTTAAGGTTTAGCTTCATAAGATACTCTTTCCCCCATCATTGGTTCAGCCAGCCCAAACAAAGAGTGAATGAAGATATAACAAGGCACTGAATCTATAGTCTGGAGACATCTGTGGGGGGGCGAGAAGGGGGCTCCTGATCTAAATAGAGCAGAGCTAATCCCAATACCAGCATTAAAGATATGCCTCGAAATACCAGTGATACCCTATACAAGTCACATAGCATCTTGCAGTCCTTGGATTCATGAATGACTCTTTACCCTCTTGGTTTGCATTAATCCCCACTCTTCTTTCTCTGTTTGCAGCATCAAACAGAATATTAGTCACGGAGCTTACTGATAGCAGGAAATAAAGAACCCGTGTTAAAAATACACGTACCACGCACACCAAACAGATCGGTAATTTCAGGCTGCCATGCCTTTCATTGAGGTTCCGACGGTGTGGATAATAACAGACTATCTGGCTTGCTTGTTTTCTCACAGATGCATGACCTGAAGCTGGAGGCATTCATCAGAAAGGAAAGATTCTCCCAAAAGGCTGCATAGAGAAAGCATCCATGAAAATCTGGGTAGAAAGTCTGACTGCCAATTTGAGCTGGGGTTGTGTAGCTACCAATACTTAACATTGTAGTTGTTTGCATGAAGGCCTACTAACATATAGAGATACACCCAAAGCCACATCAAAATTCACACCGGTCCCAACTGTCAGAACTGCAGCTCAATACTGGTCGATACGGGTCTTAGAGTTGATATGAAAATAAATGCTTTCGAACGTCCAGAATTATAGAATACTTAAAAGGAACAAGTGTTTTTATAATGTATTTTCAAATCAAGGTAAGGAACATAAAATCCTTCAGGACATTGCAAAAGGAATACTAAGTCCAAGTGTGGAGAAGTTAGTGCACGAATGTCTTTGGGCAGCAGATGAGATGCTGTAGCCAACAACAGCCTATGCTGCGGACGTTACACCCCACAAGAAAGAGCTGGTGTTTGCCTGGGCTGCAAACATTCACAGCCCTGGAAGGGGATCAAGAAAAATTCCTCCTGCCGTTCACCTCGGAGGAGGAAGCGTCCCACCCTCCCCATTTCACAAATGAAGACAGCAAAACTCTCCTCTGAACATTCACTGTGCGGCACTAAAACAACGAGTAGAGCCGTCATCCAAGAAGCAAGGGGAAAAGTGCATCGAGGACCGCAAGGCACCTGCGCAGTCAACCCCGCTAGGACTGCTAATCAAAGGAGCGAATAAAGCAGGGTTAGGTTCATGCCCAAGCAGCACACAGGCCAGGCTAGCCCTTAAGCTCAAAGTCCAGCTTTCCCCCGGTGCGCACACCCTCGTGTTTCAGAGTTTGTCACTCCCCGCATCAAAAGCACAGCCAAGATGGTGCTTTTGTGTATTTAATTGGACTGGTTTCACCTTCTGGTTATTTTTCCAGCTAAGTCTTTTTAAAGGCAAACATCATCCAAGAATGATAGTCGTGAAAGTTATACGAACCGTGACAATGTGGGTGGAGTCACCGGATTGATGGACAGCTGTGAGTCCCTTGCCCTTCTCACTTCACGAAGGCCACTTTATTTAAAAATACCCTGAGTGACGCCATCTAGAAAACAAAAGGATTCATGATTCATGAATTCGGTCTTTCTTTTCCATATCTGTTAATCTTATACTGCTATCATATTTGTCCCTCCCCGCCCCCCCCCCCCCCGCGCCCTGCATTTGGGGAAGATAAGGAAAAGGGGGAAAAAGAAAACACAGCCACACCACGATTTTCTGAGTAAATTGAACAAAGTAGTATCACACAGCTGGGTTGGGTCCCATTAAAGAGCCTTCTGAGCAGCCACAGCCCTTGAAGAGTTTTAAAAGCTCTTGCAGTATAGTCAAGAAGAAAGCAGAGATACGGAGTCTAATGGGCTTCTCTCTCGCAGGAGTGGAAGCGTGGCTATAGCAGCTTGTGTGGCAGCTCTTGAGATGAGGAAAACAGAAGGCCATGCTCCGTTTCTCAGTGGAAAGCTTATAAACCTAGATTCCCTCTTCCTTCCACTCCCAGTTCTCTTACCCTCCCCGTCCTTCCTTCTCTCCCCATCCTGACCCTTTTGTTCTTGCACATACAAATAAAACAGAAGAACAAGCCAAGAAGTTACTGGGTCTTTGCTCAGTTAAGTGTCTCCTAATATGTAACACTGCCTTTTTAAAAAAAGTGTTAGGAACATTGTGTTTGCCACTACTTACAAATAACAGAGAAACTGGAGAAGATAACACCACAATTTTATATGATTTCTAGGTCCAGTATTGCACCTACCTCCCAAGTCATTTATCAAGAGTTGAAGGATGTTGTATGTGAGCATTTGTTTAGCATGCACAAGTAAGTTTCTGTGTTTGATTCCCAGCTCTGAAAAAAGAATATTAACTGAGGTCAGGAAGCAGTGGGACGTGAGCAAATGTCTACTCACCAAGATAAGGGACAAACAATAGAACAAAAACTTGATTCCTCTCAAGCTTAGCTTGGTGAACCAGTGAGCTTATTAATGTTATTTTCAGGAGCATGACTCAAAGGCTGTGACATCATTGAAACACCCACACCATCATGTGTGATGACTCGTGAGTGATGTTTGGCTGGCTAGAGAGCCTCTTACAACTAGTAATATATGGCTGGTATAACCTTCGAGGTCTTCTTGAATTTTGTAAGATTCAGAAACTTCCTGAAACCTGTGTGTTGTTTACATCCTTAAATCTGTGAACATTTTTCACTTACTGAAACCCAAGGAGCCTAACGAGAAATTATTTTTGCAATAATAATTATGCAAAATAATAGTGTAATATAATCTTACAATAGTGAACAATATAAAAAATTGATCACAAACATTATCAAACTAGATCGCATCTCTCTGCCTCAAAAGAGAGAAACCAGGGTGATAGCTAGTAAGGAGGTAGATAAGTATTATGGGTATCTCTTAATTAATAACTAAATGTAGGATCATAAAGAAAAGGCCTCCACAATTATGTTGGGAGTTCTCTTAGCTTGTAGCTTGGCAATTATACAGTTTCTAATTAGACAGTTCTGTTAGCCAACTTTCTGCAATTCCCCCATACTTGTTGAGATTCGTGCTACGATCTTAACTCTGTATCCATCAGCCTTATCCAAACGCCTTCATAGAATGACTCTAGGAGGGCCTGTAGACTAGAAGGGTCACCTTGGACCAGTTCATTGGACAAATGTATCTTGACCACATCATTCCTCCAGAGCTCTAAAATGCACTACAAAGTCAGAGACTGGTGAGTATTTCTTTGTTCTTGGATGCAAGGTGTCAACTAGAGGAAATTTCACATAGTACAAAACAAAAAAAAAATTATTTAGCTTTGAAGAGAGTCAACTTTTTAAGGGCCAGAACTGAAGGGTGACATCTGCCATCTCCAGGCAATACCACACTACAGACAGCTGGGAGAGCCTCTGTGCTTCACCTGTAACAGGAGCACCATGGGTCTCAACATCTACATCTCCCTGAACATGCCCCTGAACAGGCTGTCTGTCCAGTCATGGCCACATAGCATTGGAGGACAACTGGTCAGCTGAGACTCTAGCACAGCAGGCGATGAGATCAAAGTTGTGAATCAGGTTTAGAGAACCAACATTCTCTAAACTTTGAGCAGCTGCTCACTTGACCTCAGAGTCAGAGAGAACTTCACCCAGGGATCTGATGACAATTCAGCCTGAAGCCTACCCCTTGGAAAGAAAATAGAAACACAAAAGAAAAGCAAGGAATCCAAAGACACTTGTTTGATGTTAATTTGGAAATCTGTTCTTACTAAATTAGGACATTGTCCTGGTTAACATAAACTGTCACCTTGACACAGCCTTGAATGACTTGAAAAAGCCTTGTTTGAGGAAGTACCTAGCTCAGGTTCCATCATACCTATGTCTGTAGGGGATAGTCTTGACTATGTATTCATGTAGGTGGCCCCCCACTATGGGCAGCACTGTACCAAGGTAGGTGACCCCGAACTATACAAAAATGACAGCCAAGCCTGAGCCCACAAGGAAGATGGAGAAAGGGGCAGCCATCTGTGTTCTTCTGTGGCCTACCTCTATGTTCCTGCCTTGAACTCCTGCTCTGAGTCCATTCAGTGGTGAAGTGTGAGCTAAATAAACTCCTCCCTGAGTTGTTTTTATCATAGCAACAGAAACCAACGAGAACAGACATGAAGACATTATTGAAAAAGGACAATATTTTCACAGATAAGTATGGTAAAAGGTCACATACATACTATTTCAAGCTTTCTATGCATTTAAAGCAACTCTTGGGTGGATTTTAAAAATAGAGATCACCATCAGGAGCCTTGCACATACAAACTGATTAAACAACAGAAGAGTAACATCAGAACATAGATTGTCAAAAAGAGTCAAAGACATACTGCTTGGGTAATGGCTTGCTTGTGTTTTCCAAATGTCATCATCATGGGAGCCTAATATTAGATTTAACTTTTTCAGATGAAATTTCATGAACTTACAATCCTCCAGCCTCCAGACGTTCTAAAGTGGCAGGCATGTGTCAGTGTGTACCAAAAGAGACTTGAAGGCTTAGGTATCATTTTGACAGCTTGGTACTGTAGCCACCGTTAATGTTCTTGCATATTATAATTCCTATGGTACCTTTAGGCTATGTCACCTTGCCCCTTAAACCTGTCATTTCTAACTGTACTTTACAGATACCTGCACCTTCAGCCCCTGTGCAGAGGCTTTGGTAATTTATTGTTGCCGCCTCATGGAAACCATTTGCCCATGGCTTCTCCTTCACTGTTTCTTTGTTTACTCTTTCCTCGACTCTTTGTAAACAGTCTTAATGTTAGGTAAGAGTACAAGTTCTACCAATGTACCTTACTGAAGTCCATCCTCATCGGATTACTGTGTTTTCCCTACAAGGTGAAGCACTCTACATAACT
This sequence comes from Micromys minutus, assembly GCF_963924665.1. Taxonomy (NCBI): domain Eukaryota; kingdom Metazoa; phylum Chordata; class Mammalia; order Rodentia; family Muridae; genus Micromys; species Micromys minutus. The sequence continues at coordinate 75,600,497 of NC_137975.1, read as the reverse complement.
GGAGCACAGTCATACTCAAGAAGCTAGCCCCATGCAGCTGTCATTCAACCCTCAGATCCATCCCAAGTCTGGCTACTTGTTTACAATGTCCTTTCTAAACGGGGAGATCGTCAGGGATTGTACTTGGGTGTGGCGTTCTTAGACTGTAGTCAGTCTAAGCTGTTCTCAGTCTTTCTTTGACCTTGACTCTTGAACATTTAGAATGCTCTTTCATTGGGATTTCTTGATATGTCATTACCGTTAGACCCAGAGCAGAGGCTTTTGCTAAGAATGTCACAGAAGTGATTCTGTGATTTTTTTTTCCTACTGCATACTGTACCACGACTAGACTTTTGACATTTCACCAGCCTTGATGTTCACAGACCAATGAAGGTCTTGTTTATCTGATTGGTTTCTCCTGTGGGTATTGCTCCTAAAATTATCATTTTCGAGTCTACATGCTGTGGTTGCTTGAGTCTGTTATGCTTTCGCTACTCCTCAGCCCACATCTCGTTTCTTCATTTAATTGTATTATATGGCTTTATAGTTGATAGCATTAAGTGAGTTGCTACTTGTTAATATCAAGAAGTTCCATTTCCTTTTTATAGATGTTCTATTTTGACTCTTTCAGACTTACATAAAGTTTGGTGCAGGCTCTTCCCCAAATGTTAGCATTTTACTACATATGCCATATCCTGTCTCCTACATTTCACCCTCTCTCTCTATAGAAATGCAAAGATAGTGTCTTTAACTTTTTTTTTTAATCTGTATTATTTTTGAAGTGTAAGCATGGTTCTTTATTCCTAATTACTTCTATTTTATAAAAGCGATGAAATATCTTATATAACCATAGTATAATGGTCAAAAAATTTTTACAATTGCATCTTGAATGCCTTAAAAGACAGAGAAAGGTTCTCTTTTGTATTTTGGGAAACATCCTTAACATCTATTAAAAATGGAACGAAGAATATTCACATGAACTAACAGGAAAATCACCACACACATAGCAGTGATGAGTTTTCTCTCTTTGATCTAATCTGGTCTCTTCTAGTTCAAATGCAAATACCAAGTTTTAGTATATAGATATAAAAGAAGCCTTATGGTGTGTTTTTGTCAGCTTGATGCAAAGTTAGATATACCTGGGACAAGAGAATCTCAGTTGCAGCCCATAGGTTTATCTGTGCGGCATTCTCTTTATTGCTGAAGAATATGAGGGGCCCAGCTTCATGTTGTCAATTTAATAAACTGAAATCATCTATTTTCCAGGGATGCTGACATTGAAATAGATGTGTGGGAAACTACCCTCTCTTCTAAATCAGTCATACCAAGGATATGCATTTATGTGATTTTCTCCTAGACAACATTCTCACACTATCACAAGAGAACAAGAACTTCAGTGGAAATTTTTCCTCCCAAATAATGAAATTAATGATCATAGAGACAAAACAAAATTGTGAACCAAATGAACCAGTGATTGTCATAAGTTCAGAAAAGCCAAAGTACCAAGATTCAAAATTATAAGTAAGAGAAGGAAAAAAACAAGCAAACAATTAAGTATTTCTCAGGAAAAAAATAGAGGAAGATAATATCATAGCCTAAAGTCCCATTATAAGGAGGGTTCATAATTTTAATGAGAGCATTGAAGAAAACAACAGTCAGAATTAAAATACTAAACAAAAGTTAGAGAGGAATTAGTTGGAATGAGAAATTGACTATCAGCATAAAGTTGATGGGACCTCTGAGAAGACAATGCAATAACAGCTCATATTTCAACTGCCATGCCAGTAAACTTTCCAACTATTTTTGGGTGGGTGCAGTGGAACTTTGTTGATGGTATTCAAGAGAGTACGGTGGGCTCCCTAAGCCCCTATTATTATGGGGGTCTGGGATGAAAATTGTGAGGGAGATATTCAGTGTTGGGGGTTGAGTTGAGATGGAATTCCTCAGCAAATTAGGGCCTCTCTCTTGCTCTCAGTATCCTTTCTGGGGGGTGGGTAGTCTAGGATTTCTTACTCCTTAGAGGCCATGTAGGCCATGAGGTCCACCACCCTGTTGCTGTAGCCATATTCATTGTCATACCAGGAAATGAGCTTCACAAAGTTGTCATGCCAGCTCCGGCATCCAAGGTGGAAGAGTGGGAGTTGCTGTTGAAGTCGTAGGAGACAACCTGGTTCTCAGTATAGCCCAGGATGCACCTTAGTGGACCCTTGGCTGCCTGCTTCACCACCTTCTTGATGTTATTATACTTGGCAGGCTTCTCCAGGTAGCATGTCAGATCCACAGAAGATACATTGGGGGGTAGGATCATGGAAGGCCATGCCAGTGAGTTTCCCATTCAGCTCTGGGATGACCTTGCCCACAGCCTTGGCAGCACCAGTGAATACAGGGATGATGTTATGGGCTGCCCCACGCCCACGGCCATCACGCTACAGCTTTCCAGAAGGGCCATCCACAGTCTTCTGAGTGGCAGTGATGGCATAAACTGTGGTCATGAGCCCTTCCACGATGCCAAAGTTGTCATGGATGACCTTAGCCAGGAGACATAAGCAGTTGGTGGTACAGGATGCATTGCTGACAATCTTGAGGGAGTTCTCATACTTTTTATGGTTTACACCCATCACAAACATAGGGACATTGGCGAAGGGGCAGAGATGATGACCCTTTTGGCCCCACCCTTCAAGTGGGCCCTGACTTTCTCCATGGTGGTGAAGACACCAGTAGACTCCACAACATATTCAGCACCAGCATCTCCCCATTTGATGTTAGTAGGATCTCGCTCCTGAAAGATGATAATAGGCTTCCCATTGATGACAAGCTTCCCATTCTCAGCCTTGACTGTGCATTGAATTTGTCATGGGTAGCGTCATACTGGAACATGTAGACCATGTAGTTGAGGTCAATGAAGGGGTTATTGATGGCAACAATCTCCACTTTGCCAGATCCTGAGCAGAAGGCAGCCCTGGTAACCAGGCGCCCAATATGACCAAATCCATTTACACCGACCTTCACCATCTTGTCTAAGAGACGAGGGAGGCTGGCACTGCACGAGAAGATGTGGCTGTCTGTAGAACAGGGAGGGGCAGAGCTAGTCCAACTATTAACATATGCACACTCATGCTAATTAAAATAGAAAGGGAAAGTGTCTAAAAGTAAAAGAAAACATGAATCTGCGTTATGGCTACACACATTTGTAGAATCAAAGAAAAGGGCTTGATAAAACAAGAATGGAAAAATCAAATTTTAAATTTACACTAGTTAAAACTATTAAAATTTCATCATGGCTTGTAGAATGGACCACTCCTCCCTGAGAACTTGTTATTGGGTGATGAGTGCTGGGGAAAGATGTTTTTTCTCTTCAGTAGTATAGCCACGTATCAGTTGTCCATGCACCCATAAACAAGCCCTTGTCATGCAAACCACTCTAATTAAACTCAGTCTCAAAGAAGAAACTTGTTTGAGAAGAACAATTTCAGCAGAAAAAGTGGGGATGAGAGAGGGTAAGAGTGGAGTAAAGATCACCAAGATTTATTATGTGCGGGTACAAAATTGTCAAAGATTGTTTAAAACTACTGAAATTAAATATTAAAAAGCACCCTCATTTAAAGAGCACATTTCTCAAAATCAACAAGACAAGGAAAGAGTTAAAGGATGTATCTATCTAAGAAAGTCAAAAAAGGAAAGCTTAAGTTAATGGTTTTATACTCAGCTCTATCACCATATAAGGATAAAGCCTGTGGAACAGAGAAATGAATATCCAGTAACTCAAAGGTATTTTGTCTACAGTCCTTTTCCAAGATGAGTACAGCCAACTAAAAATACTGCAGAAACCCAGCCCACGTCCTGTCAGTTCCTAACCAATAAGGATGGTGAATGCACAGGAACCCACCCTTGACACACATATATGTGGAATCTACATAGTTGGTTTGAAACAGCCATGGATCATAAATATTTATCTCCAAAAAGTATAAGTAATGTTTTCTGGTGTGATTATGCTAAATACCCTACAGCCTGAGAGCACAGATATACTTAACATCCAACACTACAGTTCAGTGAAAGGCCAGTGGAAGCCATCAAGTTCTGGAGAGTCAGGCAATCCAAGTCTGTAGAGATGCTCAAAGTGTTCCTGCACATGGACTTCTTCCTTCTTATGAAGACCCATAAGGGAGCAATCGACAGAACAGTTAGTGCCTTCTCTTGCTCTCCTTCTCCCTCCACCTCTCCCACTTTTTTCCTCCTACTGTCTGCAATGCTGTGTTCATTGGTTTTGTTCAAGTTCAACTAATGCATAGTGGCTCACACCTATAATCCCAGCATGAAGAAAACAAGGGTCAGATGTGCCCTTAATTTGAGGTTAACCTGACCAACACAGTGAGTTCTAGGCCAGCAGGGATGGTAGCAAAACCTGGTCTCCAAAATAAATTTTTGAAGAATAAGTAAATAATCAATAAATAGCCAATTCCTTTGATCTTCTCCAAAAAAAAAAAACTCTTTTCTATAAATGTTTCAAAGTCTTCTGTTGCAAGTATCAAACAATTCTAATGGATGAGAATTTTTTCACGTAGTAAGCTTGTCATCTGGTCTTAGATCCAACTCTTTAGAATAAATCTCACTGTGACCACATGCTTCTTGGTTGGACCTTGCCTCCAACCCCCAATTAGCTGCCTCTATTTCTTTGTCATATAGCCCCCAAGGATAGAACAGGATGTTAGGGATGAAAAGAGACACACGGCAGAACCAATAGAAAATGGAGCCAATTATTTTCATAAGAAGCTGTTAATATGGAACCATTGAATTATTAATTACACTGCAGTGACACCAATTAAATTTTCATAGCAATGCCTGCCAGCCTCTATGTCTGCTTAGTATGTTACTTATGACCATGTTCTCACATGTCTGCCCTGTGCAAACACATATCAATGTGTAGCCAAACTCTGAAATGACTCTCCGGCCTCTCAGAATTTTCAAAATGAAGTCCAGTGTGTTTGTTGGCAATGAGAGTGAAAATGGAAGATACGTTGCATATTGCATAAGGACTTTTCCATTATGCTAACTAAATAAATAATCTGCAATTTATCTTTGACTATACCTAAATAACAAATCATACAGTTCAAAACTTAGAGGACAAAGACAAATGAAAATAAAAAATATATATGAATACACAAGGATCCACACCTGAACACATATTTTCTCTTTTAAAGCAGAATAATCAATTAATTAGTAAAGAAAGCTACTCAGTTTCATTTCTTTACTCAACAATGTAACAACTTGGTGGTTCATCTTCTTAGTAAGATTTGTTCTGTAAAGAAACAGAACTGAAAGAGTGAATGCATGTGTCTGTAAGTGTGTGTGTGTGTGTGTGTGTGTGATTGTGTGATCGTGTGCGTGAATCTCTCTTTGTGTGTGTGTGTTTGTGTGTGTGTGTCTCTCTGTGTGTGTGTGTGTGTGTGTGTGTGTGTGTGTGTGTGTGTGTGTGTTGGGGATCTATCTGAGTGGTCTACAGGCTGTGTTCCTGAGAGTCCAACAGTGGCAGTCTCATGACAGAAATGACAAGAACCCAGTAGTTGCTTGGCTTACAACAACCATCAGTAACATGGAACAGACTGAAGTCCATTTCTCATTCAGATCTGTCTGCTGAAGTCCTGGTCCCAGACAGCTGCTGTTCTTTAATGTATTTGGGAGCCTGAAGAAGGTTCTACCAACATCTGGACAGATGACCCAGCCAGTGAGACGGATATAAGCAGGCCAGAAGCAAAATCTTCCTTCTTCCATACTTTTGATGTGGGCTGCTATGACAAGGTGTGGCCCAGATTTAGGGTGGGTCTTTTCCTCAAGAAAACTCCTCACAGACTCACCCATCTGCCACCTAGTTGATTCCTGAGGTAGTCAAGTTGGTCACAACCTTCATTGACAACTTGGCTAGTTTGTAAATCACTATTAGGCATAATTCTGTGTTAGTGGAGGCCATTTTGGTGAAATTTTCAGGACAGGAGACTAACTCTAAATGTGTGCAGCACCATCCCCGTGGCTACTGTCCCTGAATAGAAGGGACAAAAGGAGACAGCTAAGTAAGCACCTGCAATACTGTGCGCCAAACTAAACCCTTCCTCCACTGAGTTCCTGTGACCAGATATTTGACCAGAGCAGCGGGAAAAGCAACTGATAGAGTAACTGAAGGTCTGAATGAGAAATGGACTTCAGTCGTAGATGCCCCATGTTACCGATGGCCGCAATTATATCTGTAGTCTGTGGTCTTCTCTCCCCATCCTTCATCTTGGTACAAACCGCTATCATAACTCAAATAGGAGCAACAAGCGTATGTTAGTACTACATAGAATCCCGGTCATCCAAAATTACTCCATTGATTTGTGCGCATATGTTAGTACTACATAGAATCCCGGTCATCCAAAATTACTTCATTGATTTGTGCGCATATGTTAGTACTACATAGAATCCCGGTCATCCAAAATTACTTCATTGATTTGTGCTCTCACATCCTGGAGGGAACCTTCCATTTGTCCACACCCTGCCAATATTTAACACTGACAACCTCTCCTTTTACTCTGCCGAAAGATATGGAACGACATTGCTCTGTAGCCTCAATTCTTATTCCAGTGATGAAAAATGTGTCTTGATACCAGTGGCTCAGCCTCTTCTACGAAGTCTCCCTCCTTAGTGAAGCCTGTGCAAATGCCTGGGTAGGGGTCCTTGAATTATCTTTTCTTATCAAACTTGTATGATTTACTGATTATTTATTTATTTAATAGAAATCCTTAGAAAATATTTGTACTGTATCTTCCCAGAGACCATGATCTGCTTATCCAGCCCCTTCCTAGGACCTAAAGTGACTTCTCCTCAGCTCCTTTATTTCTTGATACTGTTTTCTGCTGCGTTTCTTAGAGACTCAACCTTCAAGCATGCAGCTAGGCAACTTGAGAGAAATTTGTATAAAGAGTGTTGGGCTCCTGCCCTGTAGATCTAACCTCACTAAGGCAGGTAGCCTCCAGAGCTTGTATGGCTTGAACTCCAACTTCTGTTCTCACAAAGAGAAAGAACCACATATCGACTCATTACCAAACAGCAGGCTTTTAGGTACAGGAAGCTGAAGTGTATGACCTTAATGAACCCAATATTTTCGTAAGCAGCGCCAACACCCTGAAGGCATAACTTTTTTGCAACCTACTTTTAATAAGGGTCCAACCTCTCCCATAGCCCACTAGCCAGCAGTGGTATTGGAAACGTTATCGGGATGTGGAGGAAGTGGACCTGTTCAGCAATAGTTCGTTGTGGGTAAGCTTGATTTTTGGCAGTGGTTCAGTCCCATGGCAAACACTAAATACAATTTGGCAGCTGCAGAACAGTCCTCTATGCAGGCAGACACCAGGCACGAACCAGCAGCTACAGTCGAGTCCTTTCGGCAGGCACCAGGCAGTTGTAGTTCAATCCTAAAGAAACCACCAGGTTCACCAACAGAAATGGCAAGCTGCCACAGGAACCTCATAAGCAGTTTTTGGGGAAGCTTCTCTCAATTTTGGGGTTATTGAAAGTTGAGCTCAACAATGCAATGTAAGACGAACCAATACATGCGTGACGTCAACAGAGAATAGCAAGGCGGAGCAAACCAAACCAAAGCTCAGTGTTCGTCTCCCACTGTCTGCAGGGTCATATTTATACTTCGGCAAGTGTCCTTTTACCTGTCTGCTATATCTAAACATCCTTTCACCTGTGTCTGCTTCAGGAAAACTGTCTTTCATGTGTTTGCTTTAGCAAGACATCCTTTCATGTGTTTGCCCCAGCAAAACATCAATTGACATGACTAATGTTCCAAAGAACTAGAAGTTTCCACTGCAACACACCCTATCGAGTTTTTACTTCCAGTCACTCTATTTGTTGAAGTGACTGTGTCAGAATAGCACCTGGAACCAAGCACTGTTACAAGTAGAACAAGAGCCAGCAAGATGGCTGAGAGAGCAACAGTAGCTGCCACCAAATCTTACAGCCTGAGTTCGATCCCAGGACCCTCATGATGGAATAACCGAACCAACGCCAGAAGCCTTTCCTCTGATTTAAACATGCACATGTGTGCGCACTCACACACAAATAAAAATTACTTAATTGAATTAATTAATGAATGAAATGTTTTAAAATAATTTTTAAAAAGAAGGGGCTAATATTCTGATGTTCCATTGTGGCAATTTATTTTCAAATACAAGAATAAGCCACACCCAGATGTTATATATACTAGGTCTAAAATCGCTAATCTTTTTTTACACATCCAACCTCCTATACCCCAAGCTTCACATGGATCCTCCAGTGTCTCATCTTGTCATTCTGGTCATATCCCAATACTGCTTATAAAGTCACTCATGAAAGTGTCTGGTCACTATCACAGAGTGGCAATCCTGTAATTCTGTAGTTCAATATCACGGTTCTTGAACTTGTTTTCTTCAGAAGGACCGCTGTTGCTTCAGCAAACTTGGAAACTGTTTTCCTTGCTGCTCCCCTGTCTCTGACCTGATAGTAATGAGGAATTCTTCCACAGCTCGGTCCAAGAGGGTGTTTGCCTTATTAGCTCAGGGATTTTTGTCACAGCTAATTCATTCCGTGACCAAAGTAAACATTGATGGTTCTGAAAGTGGAGTCTTAAGTCATTAAAAAGCAAACAAACATAGCAACACATTTATCTATATGCTCTCCACTATGGAATAAATAAATGTTCAGCAAACAAGATATGTATATATATATATATATATATATATATATATATATATATATATATATATATATATATATATATACATATATAGTAAGTGCCATAGGAAGGGGGGGGGCATTCTTTTATTTCTGAAGCAGCCAATTTAGCCCAAACTTCATTCTTTTCTTCGTGAAATAGGGAATAGGAGGAAATATCATAAAATAGCAGAAGGGAATGGGACCATAATTATTCTTATTAAAAGATTGATATGGGAAATGAGGCACTAAGAAGAGAAGGGGAGTTTGTAGTAATATATCTGATATTACACATGGGCTAAGCATCTCCTATGTGCAATCTCTTCCTCAGTGGAGAAAGCATCAGCCTGACATAAGGAAACTGAGGTCTAAAGTTTAGAGCAATGTCAGACAGAATTCACTTCAGGTCTGTGATGAGTCACTGCCTCCAAACCCATGGAGTCACCGGAAAAGCACCTTTTCCTCCTATGACTACTACTTCATGACTCCTCTCTTCACAGGATCTAACACAGCAGGGCTAACTCAAACTCTGGGCTCTCCTTCCTCGACCTCCCAGGTGCCAGGGTTACAGATGCATCCACCCTGTCTGCTCCTCCTTCCTCTTTCCCTCACTCATTGAAAAGCAGTTCTTGGTCATCTTCTCTGAATCGTGAACACACTGAACGCAATGGAAACTGTGATAAATGAGAGAGATGAGAGTCCTATGCTAATAAAGCTTAATAAAAAGCAGAGAAGAAGCTGATTGTCTAGTGCAGAAATGCAATATTTAATGTCCTAATGAGTATTATTAAAGAAAATAAAACAGGAAGTAAAAGCTAACCGAGGTAAGATGTGTCTGACAACAGCTTTTATTGTGTTTAAGATGATGATATGGACCCGGTGAAATAAAGACAGAAAAGAAGCCCCAGTGGGATGAATGACCAGTGCAAAGGTCCTGAGGCAGGGCATCAACTGTAGATGTCCAGTTCCTCTGAATTTTCTCCTTCCAAAAGGTAAAAATAAAAACTTAGATAAAAGCATTTTAAATGCATGAGACTATTACTCCTACCTGAGGTCATTCATTATACTTTACTGAGATTTAAAAGAAAAATGAAAGTTGAGATGTTTCAAAGTTGAAATTCTTCTGGAGGAAGCAATTAAGAAGCAATCAAACCAAGCAGGAAACCCAGCTGCGGGCTGCCTGTCCCCAGCTCCTCTTGTGTCCTCTGTTGCCACTGAAGCCAGTGCTAAGGCACTATTGATTCCCAGCCCAGAAAATTCCCAGTACACCGTTTGTCCTGTTCCAAGGCTGTGCAAGCTGAATTCTAGGAACTGAGACGGCATTTCCCTGTAGTGGCAAAGATCTAATTGTACATTAGACCCCCAAGCTGGTCCATAGGGCATGCCTAACTTTTAAAATGTTACTGACCAGCTGCAAATTAGCAATGAATAATGGGATCTTGTCACCCAGCAAGGGGATAAATGACAGAAAATCCTGAGTGAACGGTGATTTATGTTAGATGGCACTGTGCAGGAAGAGTCAAACATGAGAGAGATGACAAAGAGAGGACAATTTAAAGTGGTTTTCCTGGAAGCTCTTAGAAACTGTGGTAGAGAATGGAATAGCTGAGCTGGATGTGTCGTTTCTCTCTCCTTCGTGAACTGGCTTTCCTGCTTCTCCTGCAGTTCCTGTACTGACTTGTTCCTGCTGTGTGATCCTCTGTGATTAAAGATGGCTGACCTAACGTTCTCCCTAAGTTTGTAATCGAATTGGGAGCCTAGGCAGGGTAGAGAAGAGCGGGTATGTGAGATGTAGTTCGAGCTAACTCAGTGATCCTCGAAGTGCATGCTTCAAAATGGGACTCATGGAAACCCGTTGCTGGGCCTCCTGGTGCTCTGATATGTAGGCCTGGGATGAAGATGAAACCACGTTTCTGGCGAATGCTGTCAACACCCAGATGATGTCCGGGAAACCATTGTCAATACAAAGGGTGAAAGCCAGAGACATCCCTAAAATCCTGCAGCAGGCTGGAGTGTGGATGACCCTGCTAGGCTAGGTGCTGACTTGCTATTCAGGGAAGGACATGAACAGATGCCCCTTACACTGTGGAAGACTGGAAAGAACACACCTGTCAGTGTTCTGAGGTGTCTGGGAGCAGTCGTGACAATAAGAGATGTTCCCACATAAGTAGAGTTTCTCTTCTCATTCCAAAATTAGTTTTAGGGTTGTCTAAAGTCAGGATGGAAGTTGACCTCTAGCTAGTGGAAAATGCCATCTCATAGAATGCTCGCTGCCTATAGTCAGGACACACCACTCATAAAACACCGGAACAAACGAGAGAGGTGGAGGAAGCCAGCTTGGTAGCTGCTCTGGTTTCTGTTCTGTTGCTATGATACGCCACCCTGACCAAAAGATGGAAGAGTGTTTCCATAGCTTATGTTCCCAGGCCACACCCCACCACTGAGGCACGTCAGGGACTGAAGCAGAACTCAGGAGGAAGGCTGCTTCCTGGCTCACTCTCTGTCTCCTGCGCAAGTCGATCTCTAACGAAGTCCAGACTGCTGTGGCCAGAGCTGAGAAGAGGATGCATGGCCCATAGGGGACTGGCCCCTCCCACATCCATCACCAACCAAGACAACCAGAGACATGGAGCTAACCTGATCTCAGCAGTCCCCCAATTAAGAGTCCCTCTGATGGCTCTGGGCTGTGTCAAGGTGACAGCTGAGGTTTAGAAGAAGAGTGACACAGACCTATAACCCCGGTGACCTGGGAAGTTAATATAGAAACACTGAACTTTCAAGTCCTATCTGTACAGCAAAGTGAGTCTCAAATGAAAGGGCAGGGAAAAAACAGATGTAGAAGGCAGGCATAGAACCTGTAATCCAGGCTGATTGGGAGGCTGAGGTTAGATTACAAGTTCAAGGCTGCTCTAGACTGAATAAATTTAAGGCCATACGAGGCAACTTAGAAAAACCCTGTATCAAAATAAAAGGCAATAAAAAGCTGTGAATTGTGCAGTAGTGGAAGAACATTTGCCTAACATTCTCAGTGGCCTAGCTTTCATCCCTCTTACTGAAGAGCGGCAAAGTCTGTGAGACACTGCTAGGGTTGAACACTTTCTTAGCGTGTGGAAGCAGTAGAGGTTGGGGAACATCGAGAGTCTATCTAAAGGGAGACAGGGTTAGATACCCAAATAGCTAAAGAGTCCTAACACCTGGGAGAAAAACAAAAACAGCACAATGGTGTTTAAGAGGCAGACATCCTTCTGCCCAGAGAATACAAGGATGGAGAAACACGGGCTGACTCCAGGTTGCAGTCCTCGAATAGCACATATCTGATATTATTCTCATCATTTCCACCGTCTCTAGAACCAGGCAGGAGTCACACATCCGGGAGTCTCTATGAGATGGATCCAGAGAGAATTAACTAAGGGGGCAGGGGAAGACCCATCTTAGATGTGCTAAGCACCTCCCTCTAGATTGAGATCCTGGACCTACTAAAATGGAAGAAGTGAGCTAAAACCAGTGTTCGGTTCCCTCTGCTTCCTGACTGCAGATGCTATGTGAGAAGCTGCCTCAAGCTCTGGTTGTCATCCAGTCCCTGTGGTGTTGGACTGGGCCATCAAACTGTGAGCCAAAATAAGTCCTCCCTAAGTTGATTTTGTTAGAGATTTTTTGAGCCAAAATAAGCCCTCCCTAAGTTGATTTTGTTAGACATTTTTGGTGAAGTGAGAAAAAAAAAAGCAGCTAATACAGCAAACAAAACATAATGGAATTGACTAGGTGTCTGGGGAGATACAAATGCCTTTTTGTGCAGAAACTCAAGGATAGGGCAACTCATCGGGGTGTAGAAAATATAGGAGAGGGACAAGAAAAGAGGCAAAGAGCTGTGCTGCATAGTGTCATAGGGATGAGACCACGTCTTCAGGATCATTTGAGGCCAAAAATAGAAATGCAAAAGAAACTGTAAGCCAGTCTCAGTTAAATATATACTTTGTAAGAGTTGCTGTGGTCATGGGGTCTCTTCACAGCAATGAAGCCCTGACTAAGACAGGTGGCCTTCCTGTCCTCTACAGTAAGAGGAGAGCTGTAACAGGCTTTCTGTAACTCTATCATTCCATTGCGCTTCGGCTGAAAGGGCACAATGAATGCTCTTACTCCAGACCTCATTTCTACATGCGAGGGGGAAATATTTAACAGAAGCACAGCCCTAAGGCAGAATTTACCCAGCTATGTCTGATGTTATCTTCGTTCTGACGCTAAGAGAAAACACCAGGAACAAAAACAATCTGGAGGAGAAAGGATTTATTTCACCTTCTAGCTTGGAGGTACATCGCACACAAAATTCAGGGCAAGACATCAAAGCATGAACCTAAAGGCAGAAACTGAAGCAGAGGCCACAGAGGAGTACTGCTTAATGGTTCGTACCCCATGGCTTGCTCAGCCTTCTTTCTTATATACTCCAAGACTATCTGTCCAGGGTCGGCATTACTCACAGCGAGTTGGTCCCTTTTGTATCAGTCACCAACCGAGAAAATGTGCCACAGGCTCACCCGCCAGCCAATCTAATAGGTGCATTTTCTCAATTGAGGTTCTCTCTTCCCAAGAGTCTCACTTGTGTCGGGTTGATCTAGAAATGGCTGGCAGCCAGAGTTTGGTTCCTCTTCTCTATTCTGCATTACTCCATATTGAATGATAACATGAAATGCAGTTACCACATAGATTTCATGGCTCACACACCACTGGCCAGTCAGCATCCTAAAACCCAAATATGCTCTCCTGGGCTTTAACAATCATCACTGACGTAGACCTATAGGAAGGGTCAGTTTTTATCAGGTAAAAGTTGGAAAAAAAACGAGTGGAAGCCATAGCTATCCTTCTTACTCTTTAGAACATTCTAGAGTCCTTCTTTAAACAGGTCAGACATCTGTAGTTGTCAAGATTTAAAATAATGGACAACTGCTCCAAGAAAGAAAGGGGATTTTTTGTCGAATGCAGCTAATTCATGCCTTATGAAAATGGAGCACCGAGTATCAAAACTTCATAATCACAAGGCTGGAGAAACGGAGGATGGAGAATACCCAGGGCTTTCGGGAGAGCCAGCCTAGCTTGGGGAAATGTGCTTGAATACCCAGGCTCTTTGGCAAGCTCAAGTTCAAGGCCTCCAGCCATTGATCTTCCCAGATACTTAGCTACTGAGATTGTTTCCCCGCATCCCATCCACCCCTAATCCGTTTACCTCCCTCTACCTTTTGGGTTTCATTCCTTTCCATCTGTAGCCATGGTAACAACCACTGATGAAACATAAGCCAAGCATCTCAAAAGCATCTTGAAGCCGGGCTCTTGACAGCATTTTTCGTGGGGCAAGACTGTGACCACGCAAACAAAGTAGCATCCATCCTCCTTTTCCTCATCTATTTCCTACCAGCTTATTGGCAGCCCAACCATTTGTGAAGTTTGGAAGTACTGTCTGGTACATATATATTCATAAACTGGCAGATCAGTCTTTCAGTATTGCAGAGCACGCCTGCACTGGAAACTGTTGGATTAGTCGCCCCACTCCCTATTAACCCTTACCTAAGTGCTGAGCTTTCGCCGCACGCATTCCACTGTACAATTTTCTACTCATTGCCTGTCTTAATCAGACCCGATTCTTCAGACCATGATGGCTGGTTTTCCATCTACAGCTAATATTCGGTGGAATTTTACCACGGTGGCACTCTTCTGATTTCTCTGCTGGACTGTGACTCCCAGCAGATGCGACGGTGCCATTATGAAGCAGGCTTCTTCTGTGTGCTCTACCTCAGCGCAGCCCTGATTAGATTCATGAGTTTCTGAGCTCACCCGGACTGAATAGCTAATGATTCACTTCATGCTTTTAAAGCAAAGGAGACTGAGAAACACAGGCCTTGTGTCTGGAACACATTAATACACAGAGAGTGTGCAGAGATGGGCTCAGCATGGACAGGCCATACACGTCTGAGGGTGTGGGTACCAACAGCACACACTCCTTTTTTATTTTTAGCTTTATTATATTTTTAGTGACCTCTTTTTATTATCATTGATTTTTACTTAAAGTTACCAAATGTGTGCTGTTTTCTCTCTGCAGGTGCTAATGACTTTGTAAAGGGCTCCAATCTATAAACATGCTTTATGGGATCAGAATGTAGAATGATACTTGCTTTGTAGCTCCTTCATTTTTTGTTCATTTTATTTTAAAGTGTGTGTGTGTGTGTGTGAGTTCGTGCATGTGTTACGATGGGTCCTATCTTAGTCTGTCTTAGCTCAGGTTTTACAGATGTGAGCAGACACCATAACCAAGGCAACTCTTATAAGGACAACATTTAACTGGGGCTGGCTTACAGGTTCAGAGGTTCAGTCCATTGTCATCAAGGAGGGAACAAGTGGCAGCGTCTAGGCACGCATGGTATAAGAGGAACTGAGAGTTCTACATCTTCATCTGAAGGCTGCTAGCAGAATACTTTCTTTTAGGTAGCTAGGAGTAGAGTCGTATAGCCCCCACCCACAATGACACGCCTAGTCCAACAAGACCACACCTTCTACTAGTGCCACTCTTTTGGCTGAGCAAATAAAAACCAGCACAGTTCCTAACCTCTGTTCTAACAAACTTTCAGTGGTGTTGGTTTGTTTGAGACAAGGTTCTGTTATGCAGCCGAGGCCACCCTCAAGTTCACAGTCCTTGCTGGGATTACTGCCATGAGCCACCACACCTGGTTTTACAATAGCTGCTTGGTGGGTGCCTTTTAAGGTAAAACCTTTGAAGCTTTCATCCCGCATCTTGGTCATTTGTTGACCTCAACTGATATGGATTTTTGACTTCTTTTATAAGACTAGAAATCGAACCTCAAGTAGTTCAGTTGTAGTCATATGACTTTGCAGCAAGACAGGAGTGAGACCAAATCCTGTGGCTCCTACTTGGAGATGTGTCATTACCCACAACGTGAGTCACCTGTAAGCTGCATATCACCTATGATGTTTGACATGGACGCTCCTAACTGCCTCGTTCCTTATTTCTGTACAGCATTCCTATTGAGTCTTGGGGGCTTCCCTCTCTCTTTTTTATTATCCATAATCATGTTGGTTTTAAATGCCTCCCTACCTCAGTCCTGTTAGCCTTGTACCTAGACACCCTCAGTGTTTGCAAACCTGCTTCTGATTCTGTAAGGGCATCACCTTGGACTTCACCAGTCCTGTGTGGACCTTAGGCCAAAAGGACACACCATCTGGCAGTGAAGAAGGCTAAGAATGCATACAGACCACATATTCACAAAGCATGCTAATTGGTCAGATTTACTTCAAGTTATTCCAGCATGAACCTTGCACAGATCTCAATGTCAACTTTGTATTACTCGGCAGCATGTTTGCTTATATATCATATTTTTAAAGCGACATTCTTTAAATGTTTCTTTAAAAAGATAATTAATTTTTGGCAGGATGTCTACATGGAAAATGGAACAGCTGTGAAAGGAGAGGTTCTGCCACTTGAAGTCAATAAGCACAGGAAGGAGTGACGGTCACTTCTGAACGCCGAGGACACCAGTCAGAAGGATTAATATAACGGAACAACACTTACCTTCCGCTATATTGAAGTTTGATATTCTTCAAATACGGGTGATTAAAAGTTAATAACTAGTTTTGCTACAAGAGAAACTGCTACTTAAATTGTCAAGTTTATGTTATGGTGATTGATTTAGGTGCTTATGACAAAGATATCAAAAAGAGTCCTAATTCTGGTGGCTCCAAGTTCCACTTCAAGGGATGAAACCAACTGTGAATGGAAAACATTTTTAGAAAGTTACATCTGTGTTAAATATATGTAACTTTTACTTGTGATTTTCTCTAAAAAATATATAATATAAAATCTATTTGCACATTATCTGCATACAGTACTTCTTATAAGTAATGTATACGTGGTGTAAATACACACAAGGAAGTATACAAAAAAAACCCCACTATTTTGTAAAAGGACCTGACCATGTAGGAATTTCAGTGTCACTGGTGTACCTAGAACCAAGTTTTCTGATGCCAATAGAAGATTATATATAAATGATTCTGATATGAATGATAAATTTAAAACAAGTATTGCTATTTCTTTTCATTCATTAAGTCAGTTCTCAAGAAAATATAATCTTGAAGTTGAAGAGATGGCTCAGTAGCTAAGAGCTCTTGCTGCTCTTCCAGAGGACCTGAGTTCAGTTCCCTGCGCCCACAGTAGGCAGCTCACTTCCATCTCTAAGGAACCCAGTATTTAAAACTCTTAGAACTTGTATTTTTCTAGAATTTTTTCTCAAAAGAAAGTCACTTGTTTCTATACATTTGGGGGAAGAGCCGTATCATAGGCTTCTCTTTACACACACTGTACCCTGCATGTTCTGACTTTTACTGAGGTCTTGGTGTACATTTGGCAACCTGATAAATCCACCTGAAAGACTGGTATTTAAACTCTAGTCAGAACTCTCGGCTTAATGTGGAAAGTAAAGAAGAACTCCTATGGAGCAGAATGCTTAGGCTGCTTGGGCTGATTTTCTCATTCCTCCACTACCCCTCATGTATCACTGTATTAATAATAAAGTACTATATTATTTTATCATCTACACCATCAGTCTTCCTCGTAACAAAACTAGATATCAACTTTTAATCACACATATTTGAAGAATATTAAGCTTCAGTAAGTGAGTGTCACTTCTTCCCTTGCTCGTTAACTTTAAGTCACAGAGTCTCTCCAGCCACAGCTGTTCCCTTTTTATTTGGACGCCCTGCCAAAAATTAATTATCTTTTTTATCGTTTTTTAAAGGAATATTTTCTTGAAGACTGTGATATATAGGCAAATGCGCCTCCCCAGTCATGCGAAGCTGACATTGAGATTCTTCAGCCGTTCGCATCTCAGAAAGAGAACAAACAAGGCCAGGGGAACCCTGGGAGAGCACTGAAGACAGCTTTCAGAGCAATAATGGTCCCTGGTGTCGGGGGCACACAAGAGAGCCCTGCTTCCTGCACTCTCTGAGCACTTTGTGTACCTGCTAAGAGTCTAAATGAAATCAGACAAACGAGCCCTTCGCCAGAGTGGAAAGAGAGGTGAGTGTCTTCCCGTTGTGCAAGGACATATTTATTAAATCCCTCTTCAGTCTGCACCAAGACACTGTTCCCTTGAAGCTGTAAACGAATGAAAGCCATTCTAAGTGGGTTAATTGTGCTGTACTCCAAGAGAGGAACAAGGAGGGTTTGGGCGTGTAGGTACATTTATTGTCGGCTGACTCTTAAAGGAACCAGAAAAATAAAAGTCAAACCGAATAAGGCATTATTGAATGTCAGTGAGGTTCCCAGGTAGGTGACCCTGTGAACTGCAGCAGGCTTTGTATCTGTATGTATAGAGTAAATGCTGCTTATGTATACATTGTATCTGCATGTATAGAGTGAATGTTTACCATGTGTATACTACAAAAGAGTACTATACACAAAGGCCCCAGAGCCCTACTGATAAAAAAAGCATATGCACTGGCTAGGTCTGTCAACTTGACACAAACCTAGATTTACCCAGGAAGAAGGGACCATATTTGAGGAACTGCCTCCATCAGATTGGCCTGTGGCTATGTCTGTGAGGTATTTTCTTAATTGCTAAGTGATGTAGGAAGACCTGGGCTTGGGTGGTGCTTCCCTTTATTAGGTGGGCTTGGGCTCTTTGAGTAAGATCGCTGAACAAACCAGAGAAGGCAAGTCATAGTGCTTATCACAGTAACAGAAATCCACACCAGGACAGATGCAGCTACATCTTCTTAAAGGAGATTGCTTCCTTCTAGGCATGCCTAGGTTTTCATCAAGTTCACAAAACTAAGCACAGCATATCAACGTATGTGTTATAAGACAGCTCTGTCATAGCTGGGTGTCTGTAAGATGACAAAAACTAGAGAACTAAAAAGTATGTCTGGCATGGCCATGGGGCATAAGAATGTCGAGTTCATGCACACACACACACACACAAACTAGACCCAAAGACTATAGTCTTTATTTCAATGTGTAATATTTCTATTTATATCTTTTTATAATAAAGCTTAATATTTTTAAACCTATATTTTTAATGTAGCTACTAAATGTAGAAACAAGACAGGATTAAAATCCCTTCAAAAATAAAGTACTCAGATATAAACCTAACGAAACAAGGGATTTGTGAAGGAAATTGAAAAATGCAGAAGAAAGTAGTTGAAAGGGAATTAGAAGGATCATAGACTTGAGCATAGTAACACTGTCAGTTCTCCATAAACTCAGAGACAGATATAATGCAGATTCCAAAGAGATATAGAAAAGACAAGCCTTTCCTGAAACTAGAATACACAGGCCCCAGGACAGCTGGAAAATCCTAGAAAAGAGTAAAGTGGGTGGTGTCATCCTATGTGATGATGTTAAAACACAGTGCACAGCTAAGAATGTGAGATATTAAATAGAATAAGTGTGACCTAGATCCAGACCCATGCACATGTGTTCCACGGGGTCTTGAGAAAGGTGCACAAACAAGAACATAGGAGTTTGGTCAATGAATGGTGCTGGTCTAATTTGATGCCTAAGAAAATAAAGTAACTCTCAAGCCAAACTTCAAACCTTTCACAAACATTAATTCAAAATCAATTATAGATTTAGATGTTAAATCTAAAGCTATAATGTCTTAGAGAGAAAAGTCTATGAGAAAATCTTCATAACTCACAGGTGAGCAAAGAATTCTTAGACTTTATTGCAAATGCAAAGTTTGTAATTAGAAAACTTAACTAACTGGGCTTTATCAAATTGCTCTATAAAGAATTCCTTTTAAAGAATGAAACATCTGAATACCATGGCCCATTCCCTTAATCCCAGCAGTTGGGAAATACAGTCATAAGAATTGGTTCAAGACCAGGCTCAGCTACACAGCCAATTAGAAGCCAAACAGCTTTTTGTCTGAAAAGAAGAGAGGGGAAGGGAAGGGAGGAGAGGGGAGGGAAAGAGAGGGGAGTGGAGGGGAGGGAAGGGGAGGGGAGGGACAAACAAAATGCAGAGACACAACCAGCATAGAGAGTACATTATAAACCACACACCAGATCACAGACTAGTACTGAGAATATACATAGAATATTCCAGAGACTCTGAAAATCCAAAATTAAAAATGGAAAATTATACAAAAATATCAATGTAACCACTGAGACTGTGGATGAGCACTGGTGGAGACATTTGATTTGCTGGCCTTTAACCATGCAAATTAAGTAACTGTATACTTGTCAGGACAGCCAACGTAAACAGTAATGACAGTAGCAAGTGCTATGAGGGTTGCAATAGAATCGAGTTGCTCATGCATCATTAGGGACAATATAAAATGTCTTGGCCATCCTACAATACAGTTTGCCAGATTTTCATAAAACTGAATGTACAGTTTCTCTATGGCCTAAAAATTTTACTCTTAACCATTAGTTCTAGAAAAGTGACACTTGAAGCCAACTATGGTTTACAAATGTATAGATTGCTAATAGATATACATAAGTAATTATACATGAGTGTTTATAATGTACCATCAATTAATGTCATAACAATGATACATTCATGCATGTGTACCAGCAATAACAATACTTTTAATTGTCTGTAATTAATAGTTAGAAGTATATTTTATATCATTTCATAAAATTGGATATTTATTTATTTCAATGGCAATGTTTTCAAATTACCTGGATTGGGAGGAGAAAATTCAGCCTGGGCTTCATTTCTGTTTGTGGCTAAAGAAAGGCATATCTGGTCTTCAAAGGGTAGACAACTTTGTTACAAAAGAATAGAACCATTTGTTCTTTCACCGACAGCTTGTCACACCCATAAAACACACTGCATATGGTGAACTGGTTATTAAAATTATATAAACACAGCACAGAAGATAAATGTGTGGCAAGGGTTAACAGTAAGCAAACTCAAACACCGTCGAGCTCACGTACTGTGGAAGACCTGTTGATGCCACTGTCAGTAAAACAAATGTGAAATTGTCTTTCCAGCATTCGAGAAAGCGCCATAGGCTCTGCAGCCGGTGACAGCATCAATTAGGGAGGGCTGATAGAGTGGAGAAGGGAAAGGAAAGGGAAGTGTCTGAGAAAGGCCACCCCAGGGAGGGATGGAAACACAGACGTGAATATTGGTGGGAATTAGTTCAGTTCCCATAGCAGAAACAGGAAGGGTATCTGACAGGCAAACTGATGGGTGTGGGAACCTCAGGAGAAGCAGAACAACGTGCTCAAGTACCGGAAGGCAGTGTGCCAGCACAAAGGTGAGGGCACAGTGACAAGTAGCCACACATGTGAGCTAGGCTGCTCTAGACAGATCTAAGGCATGATCAAGGTCAAGAGGAGTTCCCAGGGACAAAAGGAACTCATTGATGGAAAGTGACGATCGTTTTTATACCTCAAAAATGCCAGTATGTTCACCAAGACTAAGCCCCTCCCTCCCAACTGAGAAGCTGTTCAGGTGAGAGACGCTGTCGGTTGAACTGACAGAGGGAGGCGGCCTAACAAGAATGAGGAGCTGTGCAAGTATTTTTTAAAGCCTATTTCATAGATCTCTTAATTGCATATAAAAGTGGGAGGGTCTTTGTGACTTTTTTTTCTGGTATTCTGGCTTCTAGAAGTAACCAGATGGTGGCGCCCTTTGCCAAACTAAGAAACTGTGATGCCGCCAATAGTTTGGGTTGGAAATCGAGAGTTCAAGAACAGTTTGAATCCTGTAGGAATCATCCAAGGGAGGAGTCCGGTCAGCAGTAGGATCTGTTCTTTGGACATCTAGAGGTAAAATGTTAGGTAAGGAAGAAAGGCTACAAAAGTCTTGTAGAGATTCTAGAATAAGCCTCCTATACAGAAGAAAAATAACACAACAGATCCCTCTTGGCTATAATATTAAGTTTTGAAATAATAATGATGACAATACAACTCAGATCATATGAAGCGCAAGAGGAAGGAAGGCCAAAGCGTGGATGCTTCGGTCCTACTTAGAAGAGGGACAAAATAACCACGGGAGGTAGAGGGACGGGGGATCTGGGAGGGAGAGAAAAGGGGGAGAGAAAGGGGGCAGGATCAGGTGTGAGGAGAGACCAGAATGATATATAGAGGGTCAGGAAATTGAACAGAGGTGTGTAGCAGTGGGGATGGGGACTGGGGGAGCCACTAGAAAGTCCCAGATACCAGGAAAGCAAGAGACTCCCATGACCCAACAGGATGACTTTAGCTGAAATACCCAACAAAGGGGAGGGAGAACCTGTAGAGACCATATCCAGAGGTTATGGACCCTGGTTGAGAGATGGAGCCACCCATCCCTCTCAAAAATATTACCCCAGAATTCTTCCTAAGAAAATGCAGAGACAAAGTGTGGAGCAGAGACTGAAGGAAAGGCCATCCAGAGACTGCCCCACCTAGGGATCCATCTCATGTGCAGGCACCAAACCCAAACACTCATGCTGATGCCAAGAAGTGCTTGCTGACAGGAGCCTGGTATAGCTGTCCCCTGAGAGGCTCTGCCAGAGCTTGATTGATACAGATACAGATACTGGAAGCCAACTATCAGATGGAACATGGGGACCCCAATGGAGGAGTTAGGGGAAGGAATGAAGGAGCTGATGACGAGTTAGCAACCCCATAGAAAGAGTAATAATATTAATCATCCAGAGTTCCCAGGCATTAAAACACCAACCAAGGAGTACACACAGATGGGCCCATGGCTCCAGCAGCATATGCAGCAGAGGACGGCATTGCCTGGCATCAATGGGAGGAGAAGCCCTTGGTCCTGTGGAGACTTGATGCCCCAGTGTAGGGGGATGTCAGAGAGGGGAGGTGTGAGGGAGTGGGTGTGGAGCACCCTCACACAAGCAGAGGGCAGGGGGATGGGATAGAGGGTTTGTGGAAGGGAAACCCAGAAGGAGGATAACATTTGAAGTGTAAATTATTAAATAACCAATAAAAAAGAATAACGGTGAACAAACACTTTGAAATTGTAAAGGGAGGTAGGCTGATACACTACTATATGCCTATGAGTTAATGTGAGGGGGGAAGGGCTCCAAAACAGATAATGGGATGAGGCGTGGCCTTTTCTTAAGTCACGAGATGAAGGTCAGTTCAAAATACATTTTATCCCTTTTGTTTAATGAATTCCCGACTACGTCGTAAAGAAAGCAATGGCTGAGGTTTAGGCACCACATAGTCTCTGAGTTTAGACGACAATGGAATGCCCAGCTCTCTGTTATAAAAAAGCATGAGTGTGCTGAACCATGCTTAAAGAAAAGAGATCAAGAAGTAAGTGGCATCATCTGCATGACAGAGCTGAAAAATCCAGGAGGGGATGTTCCTGCCTGTGGCCTTCAATCTGGTCAAAATTTTCAGATTTACAATCACCATGGCAACCCTGAGCATGACCATGAGGAGGCTTCTAGGTTGTGCTAGTGCACCTGGGGAAGAACCACCCTAATTATGAGCATCACCTGTCTCTGGGCCGGGAGCCTCAGCATTAATCATGTAAAACATCCTATCTGTGCACCCTCAAGATCTCTCTGCTTCCTGCCTAGGGATGCTGTGTGACTCACTTCCCTCCAGCTCTTGTCTCATGCTACCTGCCACCATGGCTTTCCATCACAGGTTAGCCCCTTGAACTCTAAGTCTCCCGTGTTGTGTACTGCTTTGGTCTGGTATTTTATCACAGCATAAAGCAAAGTGACTATCGCGCTGCGTATCGTGAAGAAACCTTGTAAGTGTTATGACAGTCTCTCTGACATTCAGGACATCCAGTCCTCCCTCCAGAAGTCAAAAGACAGGGTCTAATCCTTCTGGCTCAAAAGATCAGGGCCTCGGTCTAAAGACGCAGCAGACTGCTGTAAGCTCCATTCTTTAAAAGCTTACATTTTCCTTGAGGCGCCTCATACAGGTGCTGTGCGGGATGGTACTTGGAGCTGAAGTGGTTACCTGCTGGGAGCTATTGCCTGCGAGACTCTTATGAACAGTAGCGGGCTAGATGAGATGGCCCCGGGGTCACCAAATTGGATTTTACTGCCATTAGTTGCAGGGAAACAGGTCAAGTTTCTATCTTTCGACTTTGAAGATTTGTTTATTCCCTGCTTAGCCTCTGCTTCTCACCCCAGCTGCTGTGTTCTCATCTCACACTAAAGTGTTCTTGACCGTCTCTGACCACTCGACAGGTTTTTAAAGCTTCCCCAGTTACAGAATCTAGCTTGGCAACCAGCTCTAACTCTGAGCTTGATACAAAGAACTTGGTTTTTTTTTTTTTCTTAGATTTAAACGTTTTTGTTTGTATGTGTACAGTGTGTGTGCGCGCGCCTGCGTGCATGTGCTCGCCACAAATTGACATCCAGTCTCTTCTGTAACCCATCCCACCCTATGTTGTGAGGCGTAGTGTCTCTCTGAAGCCAGAACTCACTAATTCAGCCAGACTGACTGTCTGAACGACAAATCCAGGGATCGCCCTGTTTCTGCTTTCCCGGCACTGGAGTTACTGTTGTCCTACCATGCCCCTATCTTTGCATGGGGGCTCGGGATCGGAACTGGGCTCTCCGGCTGAGCCCCTTCCTCGGTGCTCCACACATGCTTTCCTAAAAAACAGGCGCTTTGAATTTCAACTCATAAGCCTTGCTGGTGGTTGATTCCCTTCCAGGAACCAAAGCTGTTTCTAGCTTGAAAATAAATGCCATTCTTATCCTGCAGGGGGCAGTGTCCTCGGCTACGTCGGAGGCTCCTTTCTGTTCCTAGTCTAAAACAAAGCAAGACCCGGGGAGCCTCCGGGCCTCCCTCTCTGGTGATAGTTGTCAAAAAGGAAAAAAACAACTTTCTCAGAAGCGGAAACAAAATAGATATTGGAGGTCGGTGGAAAGGGGGAATTGGGTGGAAAGGGGATGAGAAGGAGAGCAGGGCTGGGTGGGGATCGTATGTAGGGAAAGCAAAGGAGAGAAGGCAAATGGTTGGGTTTGGGGGGGCATTCTCTAGGATATGCCAGAGACCGGGGATGGGGGAAGCCCCAAAGGGTCTATGGGGGCGACTCTGAGACTCCTAACACTGGTGTATATGCATCCTGAAGCAGGCATTTCCTGTAGCCAGGCAGGACTCCCTGTTGGGAGATAAGCTTAGGAACTCACCCACAAAACCTTCGACCCAAAATGTGCCCTACCTGCAAGAACTGAAGAGACTAAGATCGAAGGAGCAGAGACTGACGGAGTGCCCAACCAATGACTGCCCCAAACTGAGACCCATCCCACAGGCAAGAACCAATCTCTGACACTTTAATGATACCCCCCCCCCCTGCTTTGCTTGCAGACAGGAGCCTAGCATAACTCTCCTCTGAGAGGCTCCGCTCAGGAACCAATAGAAAGATGCGGTGACTGACAAGCTAACGTTAGATAGAGCTTGGGGCGGGGGCGTCTTATGGGAGAAGGATCGAGGATCCCTAGGATGACAGAAACTCCACAGGAAGATCAACAGAGCCAACTGCCCTGGGCCTTTGGGGCTCCCAGAGACTGAATCGCCAACCAAACAGTGAGTTCAGGTTGGACCGAACCCTCTGATCATATGTAGCAGATGAGCAGCTTGGTCTTCACTGGGGTCTCCCAACAACTGGAGTAGGGGCTGTCCCTGACTGAACCTGCGGCCTGCCTGCCTGCCTGCCTATAGATCCTGCTCCCCAAACTGGACTGCCTTATTTGGCCTCAGTAGGAGAGGGTGCACCCAGTTCCTCAGTGACAGGGCAGGGAAGAAGGGAGACTTAATGAGATGACACCCTTTTTGAGAAGGGGAAGGAGAAATGGGGGAGGACTTGCTTGAGGGAACTACTGGGAGAAGGGGGCTGATATTGGTATGTAAAGTTAATTAATTAATTATTAATTATTAGTTAATTAATAGAAAAAAAGGCATCATGGACATCAAATAACCAGCTATGTGAGGATGTCAGTCCCAGTGCCCTTTTTCTAATATTTATCTGCTTCTGAGGAAGCAGAGAAATTCCCCAGCAGGCAGCATTATGGGGTCAGTGGCTTTCCAGCATTCTGTAGGCGCTTAGGATTCTAATGTTTCCCTCTTCAGAAAGAGACCCTGGCAAGGCACCATTAGCAGGCCAGAGCTATAGCTCAGTTGGCAATGTACTTGCTTTCATTAGTTACATTTTAAGTTTTTTAACTAGTTAAATTCTCAAAACTCCATGTTTTTAAAAAGCCAGGTATGGTGGCTCCCACTTAGGATTTAAGTGCTAGGGAGACAGAATCGGGCAAGTCCCTGGGGCTGGGTAGCTCATCTCGAACACAGCCAAGGTAGGTGACTGGCTCTTGAAGAAGGACACCTAGAGCGGTCCTCTGACCTCCATCTGTACACAGGCATACACATAAAAATTAGGTAAAAATTAATTCAAACACACATATCACTTGAATAGCCCCAACCATGCTGGGCGTGGTGGCACACCTTTAATCCCAGTACTAGAGAGACAAGCTAACCCCTCTAAATTCAAGGCTATCCTGGTCTACATAGTGAGTTCCAGGCTAGCCAAGGCTATATTGTGAGACCCTGTCTCAAAACATAAAAAAAAAAAAAAAATCCCAACAGAGGAAACACAAACGCCCCTACATGTCAGCTATCCACAACTGCTCAGACCTGTTCCCATTCACTCTAGAAACTTCGTTAAACTATGTGAATATGCCATTTTAACTTCAAATGCCCACAATAGGGGAGAAGCTCACAAAGTATTAGACATGACCATTTTATTTCTGAAACTGGACAAACAAGTGAAGGGTCATCAGACAGTAAGAGGCAAACCAGTTCTAACGTTGGGATGTTTCAAAGAACATTGACTTCATGCAAATGTTGGAAATGGAATACTCCACACCAAGGCCATTTCTAGATTTGTTCCATTTCTTTTCTTCCACTTAAAACAGTTCACTCTTTTGCCCACCGAGGCTCACTGGAGTCCCAAGGTACAGGATCTTTACGAACGGACATGATTCACATGCATTTTGTTCCTATAGAAATGCCAAGTGAAGCTGGATAACTCATGTCAGCACTGATCTGAGAGGCAAGCCAACTGTATTCCGCAACCGCTGCAGCTCTGGGCAGGCGTGAAGAGGACGATCAACGGCAACTGACACTTTGTTTACAGACACGCTCTTCTTTTCAAACTGTGTTACTGTGCGCTGTCATTGGCAGCTTTTATTCAGGCCAATTCATGAACGAGCCACAAGGATTCAGACACTCAGCAAATGGCAGATTTGTGGAAATTATGAAGCTAACTTGGTCCCCACCACCACAATAAATAGAGTAGTGCCTTTAAGCAAATAAACAACTGCTGGGGTAAAATAAATTTGCTGAGCCAATTAGGTATAAACATACACTGCTTATTGTTTAACTCCATTTCTCCAAAAGATAAATGACTGTGTCTTTCCTCCCTAACATCCTATCAAGAATCACTGTAGTTTTCAGCTATGCTCAAACAGGTCAGAGAGGTCAGCTTTTAGGTGTGTCTGATCCTCAGGGCCAACCATTGGCAAATACAGATATGTTGGTGGACTTCAGGTTGAGAAAGAAACAGGCACTGCCCCAGGCTTCGGAGCACAGCAGAAACATTATAGGTACTCAAGGAGAATGAGGGCCTTTGCACATCACAGCATGGAACAAGCCCATTAACAGACACTCAGACCCTGTACCCCTGCCTCTGACTGTGGTCATATAAAATGGTATTCCGAGCTCAGGTTCTTCCTCTCAGGAGTCTTCTCGTGCAAAGATGGGCAAGATGGAAGCACCTTGACTGCAGACCATCAGACCCTGTCAGGCTGGGACTCCACAACGGTCATAAACCTCTCCATTTGTGCTGGCCCACTGAAGCTAACCATTTCACCAAAATCACTGATGGCTAGGAGAGTAAGTACCCCCTCTTTCCTCCCTCTCTGTACCTCCATTTGTTTCCACTTCCCCTCTTTCTTCTCCCCCCCCCCTTTCCCTCTTCTTCCCTCATTCCTACTTCTGACCTTCCTGCTTTGGCTCCAGGCTACCTGTGGAGATCCGAGTAAGAATGACCCATAGGCTAGCCTCTAATATTTACACTGTTTGTCTCCAGTTAACAAACTGTTTGGAAGGATTAGGAGCCAGGCCTTGCTGAAGTAGATATAACCTTCTTGGAGGAGGTTTTTCTCTGGTAGTGGGTTTTGAGGTTTCAAAAGCCCACACCAGGCCCTCCAGCCTAGTCTCAGTCTCTCTCTCTCTCTCTCTCTCTCTCTCTCTCTCTCTCTCTCTCTCTCTCTCTCTCTCTCTCTCCTCTTCCCCCTGCCTGTATTGTCATGCCCTCTGCCATGATGATAATGGACTAGAACTGTAAGCAAGCCTTGGTCATGGTGTCTCTTTACAGCCATAGAGCAATGACTAAGACACTAATATTTTGCAATAAGTGGACAACATCTCACCCATTCACTCAGGTTGACTCCTTGTCTAATCAGCCACTGTGACACTGGACAGCTTGCTAAGTGACTCGTGAGTCCAACAGAGGGCCTTGGGAGTGTCATGGAGAAGGACACAGAAGCTGAGCAGCAAAGGCCTCCCCAGTCCTGCCAAATACAACTGCTGATTCCAACTGAAGTCACCCTTGTCTCCAGGTAGTTTGTATACCGAAGAAATACTGTAAGAAATGTTTCAATGGGGAAAAAATCATCCATGATCACCTTGGTGTCTAACATGTTGTAAGAGGTTTAAAGAATAGGAGCTATTGTGATTACTGTAAAGTCAGAAACTATTGTAACACTAGTTTTCTTCTCTGTATTTCACATCGATGTGCCATTGGGAAAGTAAAGACCTTGGCATAGATTTGTAGGCCACCGTTCATTGTGACAACAAGGGAACTCTTGAACCCACCAGAAAATGGTAAAGAGAACAGTAAACACTAACTCCTATCCAGAATCTTTTATTCAGGGATTATAGAAATCATGGAAAAAAGAGTTGCACAGGCTCACAGAGTGACATGAAATTTTTGATTGTTTCATACTCCTTAACAATGAACAGTGTGATGTGAATTATGAACACATCACACTAGCAGTTATCAAATGCATCCTACTTTCATGCTATAATCTCCATTGTGCATAATAATAAGTTGGAGTGTCTGGAAAACACACCGGTGGGACGGTGGAATACGCCAAAAACCTTGATAAGGTTGAGTGGGGTCTGAGACGCCAGCATCCAGGCACCCACCTGAAACAGTAGGTGCTTCTCATCTCCCTACTAGATTACTGGCCTGGAGCATGTGCCACACTTCTCACACAGAAAATGTGACCTGTGATCATGTAGTTCAGAACAGAGTTCTCTACGGCTAATGAGGTATCTCAAGGCCCTGAGGGTTTAGCCAATAAGCTTCCCTTCCCATACATTTCTTCCTGCAAACGGTATTTAATCTCTGGTCTACCCTGAGGTAAGCATCCATTTTCCACGATGAACAGTCAATAAATGGTATAGATGAACACTGACTGTCTTCCATCAAGAGCTACAGTGGGAAGCATGGAGAAAGTCTTTGACTACCGAACCCACGCCTAAGTCTCCCACAGAGACTCGCTATTGTATTCTCAGCCTGTGGGCCCCCAACTTTGTTCCAGACTCCTCTATGCCGTTTTCCGACAGGGACTGGATGCCCAGAAGCTTGGGAACCCCAACTTCAGCCTTTCACATCCTAGGCTGCGTTTTCCCAGCCCCGGACCTCTGAGCAGTGTCTTGGTGCTTTCCTAAAGCCCAGCACCAGATGGTGGTGGTGGAGGGTAAAGGCAGTCTAGCAGTGGCAGGGTGAGGCTCGGACCCACACACACCCAAATCACAGATCAGAAGATGGATTCCACAAGAGTTCTATATAAAAGCTCATGGTTTTCATAGTGCCGCTGCAGACATGAATTTATGGCAACGGACACTACATGCACAAGATTTGCACAAGACCAATCAAAACCTCAACACAGATGGGAGAAGAGATCGTGAGGAGATACTGGCAGCTGATGACTTCTGGAAAAGGGGGATGAGTTTTCTTCAGGGCTATAGGCTCTGAGATGCTACCTAAGCCCTAGTAAATGGCCCTACGCCATCTACATGTAAGAAACACGAAACAGACTCAAAAACAAAGTGTGAGAGCATGAAATTCAGAGGAGAAAGTGGGGGGGGGGATCTAGAAAGGGGAGGGAGTGAATGAGTTTGATTCAAACACATTATATATACATATGAAAGTTACAGAATGTTTTAAGATCATATCTTAACACTGAATTAATTGCATTTTGTTGCTATTATTTAAAAATGCCATAATCAAGGCTACTTGAGAAAGAGAGTGTTTGGTCTTGCAGTTCCAGAGGGAAAAGGGTCCATCTTGGGAAGGAGGCAGAGAAGCTGGGGCAGGAAGCTGGGAGCTCGCATCTTCAATGACAAACATGAAGCAGAGAATAACCTAAAAGTGGGGTGAGGTTTTAAACAATCAAAACCCACCCACTGTGACATCTTGCTCTGGTAGGGAGGACATGACTCCTCAGAACCTCTCCAAACAGTGCCACCAACTGGAGACTAACTGTTCGCATACCTGAACCTGAGGATGACATTTCTCATTGAAACCACCACGCACCCCTGCTCAGTAATGGCTCCTCTACTAATCTTTCAGTTTGTACAGAGTGAAGTGATATGGGACCTATGGTGTCTTCTTAAATCATGTATCTGAATGGGGAAAAACAAAAGGAAAGGAAAGGAAAGGACATGGAGGGAAATGTTTGTTATAGATAGGGGGTAGAGCACAGAGGCAGACACATCTGGGAAAGTCCAGAGGTCATGACCCTGAGCTGTGTGGGGAGAAATGGAAGAGAAGGAAGATTGGGGACCCAAGTACAAAAAGATTACGAGAAAGCGAGAGATCTGGGCAGCCAGGAGGCCAAAGGTACAAAAAGAGCAGGTAACCAAAATATCTGGCTCACAGAAGGAAGAGTCTGGGGAAGGGCAGCACAGCTCCTATACTGGAGGCTTCAGGGTGGAGGGGACAGTAGCCAAACAAAATGTCTGGCTCACAGAAGGAAGAGTATGGGGAAGGGCAGCACAGCTCCTATACTGGAGGCTTCAGGGTGGAGGGGACAGTAGCCACACCCTGTAACAGTAGGGACTGAGGGATGCTGACCGAACCTGGAGGCCAGGTCTACTTTGATATGTTAAAGAGACACATCAGCTGCTTCCAGAGGTTTAAAATGTAACAGTATTTTAACGATGAACTTCTTTCAAACTACCCACAGGGGAATGTTTTCCGTTAATCAAAGCAGACCAGCAAGCATTCATTCAAAGGTATTATTAACTGAAAATTAAAAACAAACAAACAAACAAGCAAAACCAAGTAACTAAACAAGTTGTCAGCTAGTCGCTGGCCCAGTCCATACTAAAACCTTTTTAACCTTGCCTCCCGACAGTCTTCATTCACAGTGACCATTAGGAGCAACTGGAGTATTGTCAGATAATTATAGAAGTACCTGTGTTGAATTCTCCCCCTAATCCCTATGACTGCTTCAGGTGAGCCTCTGTCCTCCCACCCCACCCGGCTGAGTCTGTCTAAACCTGTAGATTGTGATAAGACAAAGAGATGTCAAAGTGGACAGTGTGAGATTTAAGCAGTCACTGGAGGCCCTTTTATTTTTGTCTATTATTATTTTATAAAATAAGATGTAGTGTTTGCAGCTTCACCTTGTTACTGAAATGAGCAGGTTGCAGCATTTCCAACACTTCTGACTCAGCTACTTGGAGATGCTTCTGTTCAAGAAGAGAACAGACAAAGCAGGAGCAGTGACCCGAGCTTGCACCCCAGTGCTGCCGGGACCAAGGCAAGGACATCATGGCTGCAGTTTGGGAGCAGTCTGGAACACAGGGTGGGTTCAAGGCCAGCCTGAAATATGCAGCAAGAGCCTGATTGAGAAAAATACTAATACGTTAAAACTTAGAAAGAAACAAAGAGGAGAGAAAGGAACAGAAGATGAGCAGGAGTGGGGGTGGGGGAGAGGCGGAAGAGGAGGAAAGGGGGGAGAACTGGGGGAGGAGAAGGAGTCGAAGACAGAGGAAAGGCAGTGACATACACAGACCCCTAACTCAGCTGGCTGTCCACCTGCTGTCACCTGCGTTCATCAGCATCCTCAGAATCTCTGAGGCAACACCTTCTATTCCTTCTCCACTGTGAATGCCCAGGATTTCACTAGTCAGCGCCCGGCCAAGCTTTCCACTTACCAGGAGGCAGAATTCTCCCACAAGTTCCGCATGACTCTCGCGGTCACTTGACGCAACTCTAATGAGCTGATAAACCCAGACACCTGAAGTTCAGTGGATTGGCACTGTGGGTGACACACATGGCAAGTGGGTGTCACTCATCTCCAAACTTAACCAAAGTATTAATGCTCAGGGTCACCGGGGTGGGCGCCCAAGGCTTGCTCAGTGAAGGAGGCAGATGACTCAATTGTTAATTCAAACATGTTGAAGATTTAGATGACCTTGGCTGCCAACTCATATTTAAATATTGTCAGGTTGCAGTGACTACTTCCGTGGGACTCTTTCTGCTGCCTGAAAACAAGGGAAAATAACCCAAGGGACTTTGACCAGGATCTCTATGTTCCTTCAGAATCATAAAGGACATAACTGTGACAAAGACTGCAGCCATGGTTGTCCTGGCAGGTAACAAGACCTTAGCAGCTGCTTTTTCTTATGGCCTTTACATATAAAGACAGCACCCCATAAAGGGTTCCATCCAAAATACTGTGCCAAGCTTACATTTTAAAACAATTGAGATAATCTTTGGAATTCCTAAAACCAGAGATAGTACTCACAGTTCTTCAAGAAGGGTACAGAGGACAGAGCTCTGTCCTGTCTGTCCTTCAGTGAGTCTGTCTTTCTGACAGCCGTGCAAGCACAGATTGACTCCTAACACTTACTGGCAGACTCCCATAGTTCGTCCCCTGGAGAACATCAGGGCCGAGATCAGTGTCTCAAACTTCATCCTCCAAGGAAATTATAAAAGCAAGATAGCTCAGGTGCAGCAGTGTAATTAACATCATTAAATCACTGTTAGGAAAATTAGTCTGCCTCAAGTGTACAGGTCACCTCCCTATAAGGATTTGCAAGGAGAAAATCCTCAGCCTCGCGCTGCCTTATTCATCCCCATAGCTGCTCCTGTGAGACAGACAGACAATCTGCTTGGCTCTACACTTCTCCCTACAAGAGCATGCACATTTAATTTACTATTTGCAGATACGTCCCCAAGGGTCCCTTCTTCCCCTCCCTAGGATGCTTCCAAAACCATCCAACATGTACAGTTGCACAGGAGCTGGTAGTTAAAAGGGTCCCATACTTTAAATTCTCTGATGTCACTTCACCTGAAGCTCCTAGCATCTGTGGACAACCAGCCATGTGCTTTCATTTTGTTTGAGTATATATCACAGCCATGTCAAGATGTGTACATTGAGCTGAATCCAGAATGGGAATGGGAATTCTGTACCTAGCAGGCCATTCTCTGGATGCTTTATAGGAATTCTTTCTTCAAGGCTGTTAAGAGTTTAGATAAAAATATTCTCCAAAGGCTCGAGTAATTGAATACCTCATCCCCAACTGGGGTACTATTTAAGAGGCTGCAAAATTTAAGAGGAGATAGAACCTCCCTGGAAAAAGTGTTTTACCCCAAGCAGGGCTTGAAATTTATAACCAGGTTCTACCCCCTGTCCCATCTCTGTTTCCTGAGCCACCCAGATATGAGAGAGCAGCCTCACACTCCTGCTGCCACGGTTTCCCTGTCATGATGGACTGGACCATCTCAATCCATACACCAAAATCAACTATCCTCTCCTTGTGAGCTATTGTCATAGTGACGAAGAAAAATAACCAGTAGGTATGTTGCTACGAGTGCTGTTGACCAAACAGTTCAGGTTCTCTGCCCAGACATGAGCTGGATTAAATCAAAGCTTTTCCTTAGTATTTCAAATGAACAGGGAGTCCTATCACATCCGAGAAAGCTCTCAAAGCTAGTGTTTCATTTCCCAGATTTTTGCTTTTTTCCCAACCTCTTGGCAGTAGCGATGGAGGTTCCCATTTAAGAGACAGCCCCAGACAGCCTCCACTAAGACTGCTCTCTAGGCAAGCCAAGGGAATTATAGGGATACTTTGCCCATACCTTAGCTTGTCTTGACAAATAAAGGAGGTCAAGAGGTAGATAGTATGGGGATGCAGGGACACAGCACAGTGAGTGTGCAAAGGAAGAAGACTCCACACAGATTTGCAAGAGGGATGGAGAAGTCTGTGAGTTGCAGTTTAGCTTATTGACACCAATTATTCCCCCCGGAGCCACGGAAAATGCAGCGTTCGGCAGGACCATTGGTGGTCTGAGCGGCAGACAGATTTTCATCAGGTGTGCACGTGCACTGCTTTCCTGTCATTTTGTTCTAGGGGTGCCCAGAGAAAGTCTAGGGATGCTGCTCCCAGCACGATGCTCAGTGCTCTGGGTTCAATTCCCAATGGTGTGCATGTGCACACACAATAAAATGTTAAAGAAAAGTTTTAAATCCTCAACAAGTGCAATCTTTTAAAAAGAAATGCTCAAATTGAGGAGAAAGACAAACTGACCCTTAAAATTAACCGTTAGTACAGACACTCTCCATGAGCAGTATTTCCTGAAAGGTTTAGTAAACTTGGAAAAGAGGACAGTTTACAGTTTAAAAAAAAAATCCAGCCTTCTTCATCTGCTGATCTCCCAGCTGAAGGACCAAGGTTAATGTGAATTTACATCTTCCTGGAACCGCTCTACGAGAAGAGCCTTGTGCTACCTGAGGGTTGGGACAGCCGCGGCATTCTTTTATTCATGACCAAATGTGCAGTCTGTGTCAGCCAAGTGACAAGGACTAAATGAGCTCCAGATTAAAATGCTAAGTGAGTTCGTGCTGACATCGAGCCTGTCATGCAGTTCGCACTAAGAAAATATATGCTGAAGAAAACATGTAAAGCCACCACCTACAACCGACCTCAGAACAATGAATGTGCCGAAGAAGGCATGTTAACGGCAAGTAAGTGAGGGACCAGAATTCCAGTTTCTTTGAAAGTATAATTATTGAGAAATATACATTGAGAAAAATTCATCTGTAGGTGAAGACTGGAGAGAAGGCTCACCAGGGAAGACTACATTTTGCTCTGGCAAAAGATGAGATCAGTTCCCGTCACCACTTTGGGAGGTGCGTAACGGCCTATAGCTCCAGCTC